>NC_090930.1:394529085-394842713 GCF_040938575.1 Ambystoma mexicanum | reverse complement strand
GGCCTGCTGGCAGGTGCCCCACAGTGCTGGGGGTGGGGGGGTGGGAGACATGGGTGGGGGCCTGCTGGCAGGTGCCCCACAGTGCTAGGGGGTGGGGGGGGTGGGAGACATGGGTGGGGGCCTGGTGGAGGGTGACCCTGCACTGCTGGGGGGTGGGGGGGTTGGGAGACATGGGTGGGGGCTTGCTGGCAGGTGCCCCACAGTGCTGGGGGGTGGGGGGGTGGGAGACATGGGTGGGGGCCTGGTGGACGGTGACCCTGCACTGCTGGGGGGTGGGGGGGGAGACATGGGTGGGGGCCTGGTGGAGGGTGACCCTGCACTGCTGGGGGTGGGGGTGGTGGGGAACATGAGTTGGACATGGGTGGGGGCCTGCTGGCTGGTGCCCCACAGTGCTGGGGGGTGGGGGGGGGTGGGAGACATGGGTGGGGGCCTGCTGGCAGGTGCCCCACAGTGCTTGGGAGACATGGGTGGGTGCCTGGTGGAGGGTGACCCTGCACTGCTGGGGGGTGGGGGGCTTGGGAGACATGGGTGGGGGCCTGCTGGCAGGTGCCCCACAGTGCTGGGGGGTGGGGGTTGGGAGACAGGGTGGGGGCCTGCTGGCAGGTGCCCCACAGTGCTGGGGGTTGGGGGGTGGGAGATATGGGTGGGGGACTGGTGGAGGGTGACCCTGCACCTGCTGGGGGTGGGGGGTGGGAGACATGGGTGGGGGCCTGCTGGCAGGTGCCCCACAGTGCTGGGGGGTGGGGTGCTGGGTATGACATGGGTGGGGGCCTGCTGGCAGGTGCCCCACAGTGCTGGGGGGGGGGTGGTGGGAGACATGGGTGGGGGCCTGCTGGCAGGTGCCCCCACAGTGCTGGGGGGCTGGGGGGTGGGAGACATGGGTGGGGGCCTGGTGGAGGGTGACCCTGCACTGCTGGGGGGTGGGGGGGTGGGAGACATGGGGTGGGGGCCTGGTGGAGGGTGACCCTGCACTTCTGGGGGGTGGGGGGGTGGGAGACATGGGTGGGGGCCTGGTGGAGGGTGACCCTGCACTGCTGGGGGTGGGGGTGGTGGGGAACATGAGTTGGACATGGGTGGGGGCCTGCTGGCAGGTGCCCCACAGTGCTGGGGGTGGGGGGGGGTGGGAGACATGGGTGGGGGCCTGCTGGCAGGTGCCCCACAGTGCTGGGGAGTGGGAGACATGGGTTGGGGCCTGGTGGAGGGTGACCCTGCACTGCTGGGGGGTGGGGGGGTTGGGAGACATGGGTGGGGGCCTGCTGGCAGGTGCCCCACAGTGCTGGGGGGTGGGGGGTGGGAGACATGGGTGGGGGCCTGGTGGAGGGTGACCCCTGCACTGCTGGGGGGTGGAGGGGGAGACATGGGTGGGGGCCTGGTGGAGGGTGACCCTGCACTGCTGGGGGTGGGGGTGGTGGGGAACATGAGTTGGACATGGGTGGGGGCCTGCTGGCAGGTGCCCCACAGTGCTGGGGGGTGGGGGGGTGGGAGACATGGGTGGGGGCCTGCTGGCAGGTGCCCCACAGTGCTGGGGGGTGGGGGGTGGGAGACATGGGTGGGGGCCTGGTGGAGGGTTGACCCTGCACTGCTGGGGGGTGGGGGGGGTTGGGAGACATGGGTGGGGGCCTGCTGGCAGGTGCCCCACAGTGCTGGGGGGTGGGGGTTGGGAGACATGGGTGGGGGCCTGCTGGCAGGTGCCCCACAGTGCTGGGGGTTGGGGGGGTGGGAGATATGGGTGGGGGCCTGCTGGCAGGTGCCCCACACTGCTGGGGGGTGGGGGTGTTGGAGACATGGGTGGGGGCCTGCTGGCAGGTGCCCCACAGTGCTGGGGGGTGGGGGGTGGGAGACATGGGTGGGGGCCTGCTGGCAGGTGCCCCACAGTGCTGGGGGGTTGGGGGCGGTGGGAGACATGGGTGGGAGCCTGGTGGAGGGTGACCCTGCACTGCTGGGGGGTGGGGGGGGTGATCGACATGGGTGGGGGCCTGGTGGAGGGTGACCCTGCACTGCTGGAGGGTGGGGGGGGTGGGAGACATGGGTGGGGGCCTGCTGGCAGGTGCCCCACAGTGCTGGGGGTGGGGGGGTGAGAGACATGGGTGGGGGCCTGGTGGAGGGTGACCCTGCACTGCTGGGGGTGGGGGTGGTGGGGAACATGAGTTGGACATGGGTGGGGGCCTGCTGGCAGGTGCCCCACAGTGCTGAGGGGGTGGGAGACATGGGTGGGGGCCTGCTGGCAGGTGCCCCCACAGTGCTGGGGGGTGGGGGGTGGGAGACATGGGGTGGGGGCCTGCTGGAGGGTGACCCTGCACTGCTGGTGGGTGGGGGGGTTGGGAGACATGGGTGGGGGACTGCTGGCAGGTGCCCCACAGTGCTGGGGGGTGGGGGGGTGGGAGACATAGGTGGGGGCCTGGTGGAGGGTGACCCTGCACTGCTGGGGGGTGGGGGGTGCGAGACATGGGTGGGGGCCTGCTGTCAGGTGCCCCACTGTGCTGGGGGTGGGGGGGTGAGAGACATGGGTGGGGGCCTGGTGGAGGGTGACCCTGCACTGCTGGGGGTGGGGGTGGTGGGAACATGAGTTGGACATGGGTGGGGGCCTGCTGGCAGGTGCCCCACAGTGCTGGGAGGTGGGGGGTGGGAGACATCGGTGGGGGGCCTGCTGGCAGGTGCCCCACAGTGTTGGGGGGTGGGAGACATGGGTGGGGGCCTGGTGGAGGGTGACCCTGCACTGCTGGGGGGTGGGGGGTTTGGGAGACATGGGTGGGGGCCTGCTGGCAGGTGCCCCACAGTGCTGGGGGGTGGGGGGTGGGAGAAATGGGTGGGGGCCTGCTGGCAGGTGCCCCACAGTGCTGGGGGTTGGGGGGTGGGAGATATGGGTGGGGGCCTGCTGGCAGGTGCCCCACAGTGCTGGGGGGTGGGGGTGGTGGGAGACATGGGTGGGGGCCCTGCTGGCAGATGCCCCACAGTGCTGGGGGGTGGGGGGGTGGGAGACATGGGTGGGGGCCTGGTGGAGGGTGACCCTGCACTGCTGGGGGGTGGGGGGTTGGGAGACATGGGTGGGGGACTGGTGGAAGGTGCCCCACAGTGTTGGGGGGTGGGAGACATGGGTGGGGGCCTGGTGGAGGGTGACCCTGCACTGCTGGGGGGTGGGGGGTTTGGGAGACATGGGTGGGGGCCTGCTGGCAGGTGCCCCACAGTGCTGGGGGGTGGGGGGGTGGGAGAAATGGGTGGGGGCCTGCTGGCAGGTGCCCCACAGTGCTGGGGGTTGGGGGGTGGGAGACATGGGTGGGGGCATGCTGGCAGGTGCCCCACAGTGATGGGGGGTGGGGGGGTGGGACGACATGGGTGGGCGCCTGTTGGCAGGTGCCCCACAGTGCTGGGGGGTGGGGGTGGTGGGAGACATGGGAAGGGGCCTGCTGGCAGGTACCCCATAGTGCTGGGGGGTTGGGGGGGTGGGAGACATGGGTGGGGGCATGTTGGAGGGTGACCCTGCACAGCTGGGGGGTGGGGGGGGGTGGGAGACATGGGTGGGGGCCTGGTGGAGGGTGACCCTGCACTGCTGGGGGGTGGGGGGTGGGAGACATGGGTGGGGGCCTGCTGGCAGGTGCCCCACAGTGCTGGGGGGTGGGGGTGGTGGGCGACATGGGTGGGGGCCTGCTGGCAGGTGCCCCACAGTGCTGGATGGTGGCTGGGGGGTGAGAGACATGGGTGGGGGCCTGGTGGAAGGTGACCCTGCACTGCTGGGGGGTGGGGGGTGGTGGGAGACATGGGTGGGGGCCTGGTGGAGGGTGCCCTGGTGGCTGGGGGGTGGGGGTGGTGGGAGACATCGGTGGGGGGCCTGGTGGAGGGTGACCCTGCACTGCTGGGGGGTGTGGGTGGTGGGAGACATGGGTGGGGGCCTGGTGGAGGGTGACCCTGCACTGCTGGGGGGTGGGGGTGGTGGGGAACATGAGTTGGACATGGGTGGGGGCCTGGTGGAGGGTGACCCTGCACTGCTGGGGGGTGGGGGTGGTGGGAGACATGGGTGGGGGCCTGGTGGAGGGTGCCCCTGGTGGAGGGTGCCCCTGGTGGCTGGGGGCTGGGGGTGGTGATCGACATGGGTGGGGGCCTGGTGGAGGGTGACCCTGCACTGCTGGGGGGTGGGGGTGGTGGGAACATGAGTTGGACATGGGTGGGGGCCTGGTGGAGGGTGACCCTGCACTGCTGGGGGGTGGGGTGGTGGGAGACATGGGTGGGGGCCTGGTGGAGGGTGCCCCTGGTGGCTTGGGGGGTGGGGGTGGTGGGAGACATGGGTGGGGGCCCTGGTGGAGGGTGACCCTGCACTGCTGGGGGGTGGGGGTGGTGGGAGACATGGGTGGGGGCCTGCTGGCAGGTGCCCCACAGTGCTGGGGAGTGGGGGGATGAGAGACATGTGTGGGGGCCTGGTGGGGGGTGACCCTGCACTGCTGGGGGGTGGGGGTGGTGGGGAACATGAGTTGGACATGGGTGGGGGCCTGGTGGAGGGTGACCCTGCACTGCTGGGGGGTGGGGGTGGTGGGAGACATGGGTGGGGGCCTGGTGGAGGGTGCCCCTGGTGGCTGGGGGTGGGGGTGGTGGGAGACATGGGTGGGGGCCTGGTGGAGGGTGACCCTGCACTGCTGAGGGGTGTGGGTGGTGGGAGACATGGGTGGGGGCCTGGTGGAGGGTGACCCTGCACTGCTGGGGGGTGGGGGTGGTGGGGAACATGAGTTGGACATGGGTGGGGGCCTGGTGGAGGGTAACCCTGCACTGCTGGGGGGTGGGGGTGGTGGGAGACATGGGTGGGGGGCTGGTGGAGGGTGCCCCTGGTGGCTGGGGGTTGAGGGTGGTGGGAGACATGGGTGGGGGCCTGGTGGAGGGTGACCCTGCACTGCTGGGGGTGGGGGTGGTGGGAGACATGGGTGGGGGCCTTGGTGGAGGGTGGCCTGCACTGCTGTGGGGTGGGGGTGGTGGGAGACATGGGTGGGGGGCTGCTGGCAGGTGCCCCGCAGTGCTGGGGGGTGGGGGGTGGTTGACATGGGTGGGGGCCTGGTGGAGGGTGACCCTGCACTGCTGGGGGTGGGGGTGGTGGGAGACATGGGTGGGGGCCTGGTGGAGGGTGATCCTGCACTGCTGGGGGGTGGGGGTGGTGGGAGACATGGGTGGGGCCTGCTGGCATGTGCCCCACAGTGCTGAGGGGTGGGGGTGGTGGGAGACATGGGTGGGGGCCTGCTGGCAGGTGCCCCACAGTGCTGGGGGGTGGGGGTGGTAGGAGACATGGGTGGGGGCCTGCTGGCAGGTGCCCCACAGTGCTGGGGGGTGGGGGGGGTGGGAGACATGGGTGGGGGCCTGCTGGTAGGTGCCCCACAGTGCTGGGGGGTGGGGTGGTGGGAGACATGGGTGGGGGCCTGCTGGCAGGTGCCCCACAGTGATGGGGGGTGGGGGGGTGAGAGACATGGGTGGGGGCCTGGTGGAGGGTGACCCTGCACTGCTGGGGGGTGGGGGTGGTGGGGAACATGAGTTGGACATGGGTGGGGGCCTGGTGGAGGGTAACCCTGCACTGCTGGGGGGTGGGGGTGGTGGGAGACATGGGTGGGGGCCTGCTGGAGGGCGCCCCTGGTGGCTGGGGGTGCAGGGGGACATGCGTTGGTGGGCAGTAGTGCAAGTTGACATGTGGGTTGGCTGGGGGGCATGGCCATGGTGGTTGGGGTGCCTGCAGGACATGTGCAGGGTAGGCCCCTGTGGTGTGAGCCACCTGCAGGGGACGTGGAGGGTGTAGAGGGAACACCTGGGAGGACCCACACGTGAAATTCACGTGTGGTGCTCCCCGCGCACCCCTGTAATACACGTACCCTGATGGAATCGCGTGTGGAATTTCCCGCGCACCCCTGGAATACACGTACCCTGCTGATGTTGCGTGTGATACTTCCCCCGCACCCCGAAATACACGTACCCTGATGAGATTGCGTGTGGAACTTCCCGCGCACCCCTGTAATACACGTACCCTGATGGAATCACGTGTGGAACTTCCCGCGCACCCCTGGAATACACGTACCCTGCTGATGTTACGTGTGACACTTCCCCCGCACCCCGAAATACACGTACCCTGATGAAATTGCGTGTGGTACTTCCGGCGCACCCCTGAAATACACGTACCCTGGTGTCCTCGCATGTGGAACTTCCCGCGCACCCCTGGAATACACGTACCCTGCTGAAATCGCTTGTGGAACTTCCCGCGCACCCCTGAAATACACGTACCCTGCGGAAATCGCGTGTGGAACTTCCAGCGCACCCCTGTAATACACGTACCCTGATGGAATCACGTGTGGAACTTCCCGCGCACCCCTGGAATACACGTACCTTGCTGATGTCGCGTGTGACACTTCCCCCGCACCCTGAAATACACGTACCCTGATGAAATCGCGTGTGGTACTTCCCGCGCACCCCTGAAATACACGTACCCTGGTGGAATCGCATGTTGAACTTCCCGCGCACCCCTGGAATACACGTACTCTGCTCGCACGGGGCCAATCGCGTGTGGAACTTCCCGCGCACCCCTGAAATACACGTACCCTGCGGAAATCGCGTGCGGAACTTCCCGCGCACCCCTGAAATACACGTACCCTGCGGAAATCGCGTGTGGAACTTCCCGCGCACCCCTGAAATACGTGTACCCTGCTCGCACGGGGCCAATCGCATGTGGAACGTCACGCGCACCCCTGAAATACACGTACCCTGCGGAAATCGTGTGTGGAACTTCCCACGCACCCCTGAAATATGCGTACTCTGCTCGCACGGGGCCAATCGCGTGTGGAACTTCCCGCGCACCCCTGAAATACACGTACCCTGCGGAAATCGCGTGTGGAACTTCCCGCGCACCCCTGAAATACACGTACCCTGTGGAAATCACATGTGGAACTTCCAGCGCACCCCTGAAATACGCGTGCCCTGCTCGCACGGGGCCAATCGCATGTGGAACTTCCCGCGCACCCCTGAAATACACGTACCCTGCTGAAATCGCGTGTGGAACTTCCCGCGCACCCCTGAAATACACGTACCCTGCGGAAATCGCGTGTGGAACTTCCCACGCACCCCTGAAATACACGTACCCTGCTCGCACAGGGCCAATCGCGTGAGGTACTTCCCGCGCACCCCAGTGATACACGTAGCCCGCTTGCCGTGCTGGTACAGGGTTAGCGCAGCCCTTTGCGCTGGATTGGGGATTTTGATGGCTTTTCCCTGTGCGAGAGGCGTTCTTGGGGGGCGTAACTGGCGCTGCTGCAGGGTCGCTGCGCCACTGTTCGCCACGGCTGGTTTTGGTGGCTGGAATCCATGAATACGCTGTGCGCGGAAATGGATTTTAGCGCACGCGGCTGGAGCAGGGATTCGCACGCGCACACTGTGCGCCAGCCGCGTGCGCCACTTGTGCGCTGTATTCTATGAATTACCCCCTGTGTCTCCAAAGTAGCACAGAGAGGTACGAAGTCCAACTACTCCGTGCCAGTGCACTTCCACATGAGGGTATCCAAGATCTGCAGCTACTCCACAGCGTTCTGCATGCACCTTCAACCAATGTATACATGAAACTCCCAAAATCCAGATAATCAGTTTTCTGAAACACACAGCCATAGCTAACTGTTCTTCTCTCAGGAAAAATACTTTCTGGCAAACTCCCTCCTTACACAACACACCCAATAAACTTTACTGACCAATCCCTTGCTCTACTCATTCTCATGTGCATGCTTCTCCACCCCAAAATCCCCATATGTAATATGCAGTGTCTGCAGACTACTGCCATGTCTGCAGACATATCGTAACATGGACAGCCCTTCTACCATTTCCATTTTACTCTCTGTGCCATTCCCTCATTAGATACAGCTAACCAGTCACACAACCATCCACCAATCATACCCAAGACATCTACATCTAACTGCATCATCTGAGTTCAGCACTTCAAATGTACTGTTGATCACACTGAGTACAAGTCTCATATCATTGGAAAGCACCTACTACAAAAACTACTCTACAAGTCTCCAAGATTTTTACTTGAAGCTGCATGCATATCCACATGCATGAATACAAACTACAGGTATGCACAGTACATGTACAATTCTCATAAATGCATATAAACAGAGTAACTGCAACTTAACCTGTATAACCTTTAAAATGAACTAACTGTCATTTTTCCCATCTGCTAAAATAAACTGTCATTTCCAAACCTGTCTGATGACTAATTGTTTTTACATACACACCTATCTAAAGAATTATAATATTAGAAGAAGGAAGAAATAACACTATAATTGTGGAAAAACACTTAGTAGTGTATTATAAAATTACACACATTTAGTAAAAGGGCATGCATCTTCATACACTCACACACATAGACACTATCATTGAAAAGCTCCCTGCTGCAATAACACCACTATCTGTAAATCACATCCTTGTGCTTTATTACCCACACCTTCACAAATACCTACATTCAATGCTTTTCTATACAGTTTCTGCCATTTACCTTATAAAAATTGCAAAATAAATATACCATTATTTCTTCTTTCTCCTAACATCCTATAACACAGCTGTACAAAACAAAGTGAGTTTCATACTGTTAATATTCTACTCATTTGCAAAGCATATTGAACAAAAATATTGTAAATGCAATCTAAATGCTGCACATAGTCAAATGAAACTACATGCATACACTATGTTCAGATGTCAAACAAGAATACTAATAAAAACATAAAACATCAATGCTATAAACAAACAAAATGAGTAACGTCTTTCTTTTACAATTGCAGTGAAGACCACTCTCCTGGAAAACAGCAGCATCTGAACTACAAACAACAACTCCAAAGAAACCCGCTCATTCGACAAAAAAAAACATAAGTTCAATATGACCTTCATTTCTCTGCCTAGTCTTTAAATATCTACACGGTCTTGCTCCCCCTTATCTCTCCTCCCTCCTCTCTTTCTACACTCCCGCCCACTCCCTTCGCTCTGCTGACCACTTACCTCTCACTGTTCCTCTTTCCCCTTGTGCCACATCTCGTTTCCACTCCTTCCATCTCCTAGCCCTTCTGCTCTGGGACTCCTTACCACTATCACTCCGTTCTATTTCTACCTTTTCCTCATTCCACACTTCCCTCAAATCTCTCCTTCTCGATTCCCCACCATGAAACTCCTCTCCCCTTCTTGCCCCCCTCCCCCTTGCCTTATCCCCTTGATCATCTCCCTCCCATATCCCCTCACCCCCATTCTCAAATTTCACCCCATCTTTTTCCCTCCTCCCCCTCTTCCTCACCCATCCCTCTCACTCTCACTTCTAGTGCACTACTCTCATTCTCCCCTTCAGTTTAATTGCTATACTTACTGTTTTGTTATGTGGTTGATTCATATAATTTGTGCACCAAAAAACGAAGATTGGTGCACCATTCTGCTCACAAATCACCATTTATTAAACAGGGATTAACAGGCAGAATGACACACAAATCCCCATTTTTTTAACACAAATAACATAACTCAACCCCTTGAAAGTTAGTATTACAAAACAGAGAACTGTTTTAATTTTATACCATTAGATTTACTATTAGTGCTTCTCCTCACCAAGAGCTCACTTTCTACTGTCATCTGAACCGCAGTATAGTAACACACAAATCGAAGAATAGCCTTCCCAACTAATTGTAGCTGTCCAATGCACAATTACACACCACCACATACATCTTTACCATCATGCTCAGACACTCATGCACACAGCACACATACATTGCACAACAGCCCAACCCATTCCTTCTTTTTTTGTTTCAACAGACCTCACAGAATGCCTAACAGAAACCAAGTACGTAGAAAGCAACACAGAAATAGAGCAAATGAAAATAAAAGTGTCCAAAATAAGCATCCATCTCTAGCAGGGTTTGTACAAAAAGTTCAAACAAAACAGCTCATACAGTCATTTAGCAAAACAAAACAATCTTCCAGTGCAGAAACTTTGCCTCCTCTATCAAAATGTAAAAGAAAACAAAAAATGATTAACAAGAATGCAGCTACCACTACTGCTAAAACTGCTCCTATAAATCTTGGTATAGTGCCAAGTAACCATACCAAAAAAAGTATTTTAGCAAAACTGTTGCGCCACAGAGTCCTTCAGAATCTTATAAAAACAGGAGACAAATCATGCACAACCTTTAAAACCTACCCTAGAAAGTTAATCTTAGAAGCTTTGATAGACAGTGCAATCCTTCTCAAAAAAAGTTATTTATTTTAGTGTTAAACAGAATGAAACCACTAACAAAACTAACTACTAAATTACAAAAAAGACTTCTCAATAAAAAGAATATCAACAAAAATAACTTCTTAAATATCTGTGGAGGTGAATGGATTCACACCACAAGCACAGAACCCTATTTTAATGAAGAAGCATACAAACAAAATCAAACAAACACAATTGCCATACATAGCAGTGGACGAGGTTATGAAAAAATTAATAATACCATAATGGAACAAGAAAGACTGCTTACAAAAATATCCCCAGAAAACTCAGTATCAACTCTCCCTTCGACTGAACCAGAACGTCCAGTCTACAAATGGCCATGCACGTCAATGTGTAACATTACCAAAAAACGTTCACATCTTTAAGACAGTTCCTCAATCAATATGTGAAAGGGAAAGACAAAATCAAAATGAAACTGCTGCAAAATATGGATACCTGTACAGTACACAAATAAACAGGACTACAAGGACATTCATTGGCCTACATTTCAGGACCTATTTGCAAAAGCAGCTTCCATCATATCAAAATGATATCAACACATTATTCAACTATAAGAAATCTAGTCTATAAACTGTACTATGTTAAAAGTCCTGCTTTAGAACTAGCCAATTTAAATAACAATCTTCTACATGGTACAGCCAAAGACCTATTGGAAAAAATAGAGCATATCCAGAAAAAATATTTTGAAAGTGAAAGCCACTTACAAAATACAGTAGCTGTACAACAAACTAGCAAGAATTGTACAGATGGCATTCTTCTACTACGCACATACCAAAAAGAAATACTAATATTTAAAAGTACATCTGATGAAATACCAAACGATGTGTTTATGTGTTGCCGCAGAACTTTTTATAAAAGTAGCACAAAAACTATAGATGTAACATACAAAAACGAAAACAATGAAGATTCCATATGGTTTGAATTAGCTCTCTACCTTATAGCAGAAAATAAATACGAAATAACTCACACCTTAATATTTTGCAGTTACTCCACTACAAAACTTGACAACAATCAAACTCCTTCACGTGCTATCACAAATAATTTGGAATTATTCCCACTATCAAAACCCCTGCAACAACTCAATTTATATGAGAGCATCATAATTCAAACAGTGCACCCATTTCAAGCAATAATACACCTTCAACCAAAAACAGCAAAATTACCTCCCTCTGAATTGGTGAAAGGCATTCATGGCAAAGTAGTTTTTTACCATTATATCTTAAAGAAAATGTGCACACTCTGGGAGTGCAACGTCCAACAGAACAATCTTTAATTGTCTTAGTAAATGGTGTACCTACAAGACAAAAAAATGTGGCAACAACTCATAGACTTACATAAAGTTAGGCAAGCCTTGCAATATCTAAAAGATAATAATGAATACTACAAAGAAATAAATATTGAAGAAAACTTAAGGGAAACAACTGAAATAATTCAAGAGTCACCAGAAACTGGTCGATTTGAACTTCTAGATCCTGCTACAGTATCCAACATTTTAGACCATTATACAATTCATCCATTACACTCTAATGACACCATAGATGATGCACTAGAAACATACCAAATGCGACAAACCAAAGGATCACCAATCAGCATATGGGAAAAAAGTATAGAAGCACGTGCTTTTCCTCTACTCTTTCCTTCTGGCAAAGGAGGAAGGTACGATGATAGACCTATTCAGATAACAGCATCAGAATACCGCTCGTTACAAATGTATTCTGAAGATCCCAGATTTAGACAAATTGTGGAATAAATATTCCACCTACTCTTTGAAAGTGAACTAGCAACTCTATGTTACGGAGTTGCACACACATTAAAATCAGGAACTAATTTTCAAAATATGACAGTTATGCACTTACTACAAAAAGTACAAGAAAAAGATGAGGTTTTACAATCAAGCATTACAAATCTTTTAGCAAACATGCGTGGTACTAAAGAGTACTGGTTCCAACGTCACGGAGATGTACGTTGTATGATAAGAAACCTTGGCCCACCCACTTGGTTTGTTACATTAAGTGGTGCAAAATATGCATGGGACGATTTACATGATTTCCTACGCATATCAAACAAAAACAAAACACTAACACCTAGAGAACTTTGCTCGCTAGATCCTGTTAATGTTTCAAGATATTTCCATCATCGCTTCATTGCTATGCTACACTTTATTTGTAATAAAACTGTTCCTCCCCTCGGAGAAGTGCAACACTTCTTTTGGAGAAAAGAATACCAAGCCAGAGGAGCACCACAAATCCACATGCTTTTATGGATTAAAGATGCTCCTAAATTTGGTCAAGCCACTGTTTTACAGTTTATCGAAAAATATGTCAGTTGTGAAATTCCATCAGAAGCAACAAATAGTGATCTTCATGCACAAATTGTACAATTTCAAAGACATAAATGTGGCAAATATTGACATCGTAAATACAAAAAAAAATGAAAATACCACACCAAATGCTGCTTTGGTTTCCCTAGACCAGTTACAGAAACAGGTGAAGTGAACAAATGTATGTCTTCAGTTAGACATAGGGCCTCATTACACGGAAGGCGGTAATGGTTAACGGCCACCGTTAATGGTAACAGTGACCGTTAACCATTACCGCCTTACTACGAGGTCCCTTAGCGGGTTGGTGCTTTAACGCCTGCTTTTTGCAGGCGTTAAAAACCAACCCGCTAAGGGACCTCGGAGCTAATTACGGCACCGCAAAATTGCGGTGCCGTAATTAGCGCCTTCCCCATTCCCATAGAGCCCTATGGGGCAGAAATGGGAATGGGGAAGGGCAATGGCGGAAGGGGGATTTACCGCCCCTCCAACCTTGGAATGGGGCGGTAAATCCCCTTTCCGCCAAGGCGGTGCCGGTATTTTATCGGCATGAGCCATGGCGCTAATAGCGCCATGGCTCACCGCCTTCCGTGTAATGAGGCCCATAGTGTTAAAGGTAAATCACCTAAAAACACACATTACATAAAAAGAACAGAAGAAGCAAAATATATCAATGTTTACAATCCAATCATTGCCATATTATGGAATGCAAACATAGATGTGCAGTACATTGCAGAAAATTCCACTGCAGTTGCACGATATGTTACAGCCTACTTAACTAAAGCAGAAAAAACAGAGCTTCAAGACCTCTGGAATTACCTATCATCACACAAAACAATGTCTCAGAAATGGTACCGCTTGGGCAAAAAAATGCTCTCCCATAGAGAATGTGGCTACTATGAAGCTGCAGATCGTTTAACCGGTACTGCTTTGTATGGGAAATCTGAAAATATAGTATGGCTAAGTCTTGGTCCTGCTAAATCTAGAAAAAGAGTTCTCAAATCATACAACGCAATAGAAACAATAGTCAAAAATAATCCCAACAGCCAAGACATTTTGGAAAACAATTTACTATACACACACTACCCAAATAGAAGTACCACTTTGGAAACCATGTGTCTATGCCACATAGCCCAAAACTTCACATACAAAAATAATATAAAACCCGATGGAAAAAAAGGTAGATACAGAGTGACAAATTGTGAAGGCAGCTTAGTAAAACTTACCAAACCAAGTTTAATTAATCTTATCAAATTGTCATTAAAAACTCCTCAACATAAAAAACCATATTACATGTCCCTGCTACAACTCTTTAAACCATGGAGAAAAGAAGAAGAGATACTAGATAACTATGACTCCTATGAAGACGCTTCCAAAGCAAATGAAAGCACTATAACCGATGTAAACTTTACATAGTACAAAACAATGTTGCATAATGAACAGCAACACGAAGAAGAACTCCAGGCCCAACTAGATAAGGACACTCCCGACAGTAGTCAACCTTCTGTAACAGGAAGCCAAGAAACACTGGGACGGCCACTAATAGCAAATGAGGCAGAATTAGCTATGACAGAAGTAGAAAACACCATGTGTCACTTTGAAGATACAGAAGACTTAACTGTACTGCAATCAAAACTGAACAATGAGCAGCGTAGCATTTTTCAAGAAGTAACAAAAGAAATTGCACACGGTGTACAACATGAAAATAAAGAATGTACCTGCCAAAATTACAAACATATACTAATATACGTCAGTGGTGAAGCTAGTTCAGGCAAAACATTCTTAATCAAAATCATCAGCAAGTTCCTTCAACAACTGACAAACAACAAACTGTCAGCTGTTGTAACTGCCCCTACAGGTTTAGCTGCCTACAACATAGGCGGTGTCACTTTACACCGATTACAACTCCTGCCATTAGAACACCAAAACAAATTAGAATATTACAAACTTTCTACAGAAGCTGCAATGGAACTAGGCAGAGTGTTAAAACAAATGAAAATGCTACTAAAAGATGAAGTGATCATGGTCTCCAACCGAATGTTGGCTTTGATTCACCTCAGAATACAAGAAGTACTTAAAAGAAAGTACGAAGAGCTCTTTGGAGGAAAACACATTATTGTTTTCGGAGATCTTCTTCAATTGACACCAGTGAAAGGTGAACCTATTTTCAAAACCTTAGGACACAAACTCTGCCGTAAAACTGTTGGCAGAATAGGAAATGTCAACCTTTGGCAACATTTCCAATACAGAGAATTAACAGAAAACATGCGACAGTCTGCAGACCTCACCTACGGCAACATTTTAAAAAGTATTAGAGTTGGTGTACTATCTCAAGAAGCACAAGCAATGTTAAAAACCCAGCACATCAATGCACTTTATGTCCATAACTCATGTGCTACTGATGTCATGGAACAATTAGCACACAAAAATGTCAATTGTATGTCCGTAATGCCAACTCTTGAAAGCTGTTCCAAATTCAATGAAACAATGCTGAAAAAAGAAATGCAACCAATAATTGAAATTTCCGCAACAGACAAACTGGACGTACATGGTATGACACTACCCATGTGTCAACAAGCCACAACAAAACTAAATAACTTAGAAGATTCAATCTCCAACGCAGCTGGTTTGGAGAAAATATCAAAATTATCTTTAAACTGTAGAGTAATGCTTAAACGTAACCTTGACGTGGAGCAAGAACTAGTTAATGGAGCACTGGGAACAGTTGTTGGCTTTCAAACATACCCACATGACAACAACATTCAGTTTGTCAATATTCTCTTTGACAAACTTTCAGAAGTAAAAAGAATCAGGCGCTCAACAGCTCAATTCCTTCTTTTCAAAGACATGTATGTATGCACAGAACAATTTTCTCTAACTCTAGCATACGCAGTCAACATTCACAAATCACAAGGTCTTACCTTAGATAAAGCATTGATACATATAGGGAACACAGGGCCTCATCACGAGTTTGGCGGTAACCCTTAAATCCGGCGGTAGCGCTGTTACCGCCGGATTTAAGGGTCTGCCAAATCAGGGCTTCGGCAGATTTCTCCACAGCTCTGAGCCGGGTGGAAATGAACTGAAAATTCGGTTTGATACCGCTGGCGGGAAATCCGCTGGTGGTATGAGCGCAAAATTTCCCCATTGAGCCCAATGGGCAATGGGGCATTCCCGAATGGGCTCAATGGGGAATGGGGATTTTCAAATCCACCAAACCCGTGATCTGGCACTAATAGCACCTGTGGTTTTGGCGGTAGGGCCAGCGCCAGTGCTATTAGCGCCGGCGTTACCGCCCAACTGGTGATGAGGCCCACAGTCTTTAAAGAGCGCAAGAGCTACATAGCACTAACACACTTACGTACACTTGATGCTCTATTTCTAATCAACTTTGATGCAAGTAAAGTAAACGCTGATATTTCTTGCATTTTAGAATACAGTAGACTACGTTCACTATACACCCCCATCTAAACAAATATCCTGTTCCACAAAAAGTAAAACTTTGCAAAAGAAAACTAGTTCAAACAGAAATGCAACAGGATCTCACTGCAAATCCTCCAAAGAGAGTAAAAGAAGCTTATACTTCATTAATTACCACAACCAAAGAAGAGTCTATTACTCAAAGTAACTCAGGTACTTGTTCAAAGAAGCAACACACACTCCGAAAAAATGACTTGGACACAGAACTATTTGGGCTATTCAAATTTTCAAATATAACTGGTGTAAGTTGCTATGCAAATGTAGCAATGAATATTTTATTTCAATTGCGACCAATTGTTGACAACATTTACTTACACAGTACAGACCAATTGTGTTTGCAAATGTTAGTCCTTCATAGAAACGCAACCAACAATCCTGACAACACCTACATAATTTCTAACGTACTTGCTACAAGTACTGGAAAACAAAAACATACCTATCAATGAAATCTTCCAGATTTCATACATGTGGAAACATACATGCACTCTGTGCAACAATATGCAATATGAACAAATCTCTAATGAACGTTTTGTGCATGTATCCATACCTAATTTGAATCCGTTCCATTTCAGCATCTTGTACAAAATGCAAACCATGGCATAATGTACTACCTGCAATTCAGATAATCACTCCACCTTACTAATACAAACACATAGTAAATACGTAATATTAATGCTTTTACGTTACAATGTAGATGGTACCAAAAATAACTGCAAGCTGACTGGATTCACACATGGTCAAGTATCCCTTGGTAAGAAAACATTCCCAACAATAGGTATAATCTACCTTGCAGGAGCCACAACCAATGCAGGTCACTACACTGCATATATAAAAAGGAATTGTGGATGGTTTGAATGTAATGATAGTGCCATTATTCTAAAGCAGAGATTACTAGCAAATCTTATAAACGCTTATTTAGTCTTCTTAAAACCAAAATTCTATAACTAATCTGTACTTAAACATTAACAAAACTTCAATTAGAAAACTATAAACAGTTAGAATACGCCAACAGGTATCTAACTGCCCCAAGATTTTGCAACAACCCAACAGATAGCTTAACAATTTGAGAATATAAATAAAAAGTATAATCAGTTACAATTCAACAACAAGTATCTAACAATCTGCAACAAGCCAACATTAGCCAGAAACAACAAGTAAACACTGAGAAAACACAACAATAAATGTACTGTACCAAAAGAAAAAAGTTTTTTTTAAATCCAACATGGATTTTCTTTCCCACAGACCCAATGAATTAACAACAAACACAGAAACTGAGCAAATTGCACAGTGCACTGGTTTGTAATCTAGTAAATATGAGGGTCGAAATGAATCAAAAATGTCTATTATTCAATGTTATAAGCCCTTACAAACTAGCGACACTAACATGATCTTTTCTTTTACAACATAAATTGACTAAGAATATATGTGCTCTGAATAGGGAAAAAAATTTGTTCACGTCTACAGCCCAAACCGCTGGATGGATTGTCACCAAATTTGGGGCAGGAGCAGCAGCTTGGTCCCAAAAGTGTGCTTTTGTAAATTTGGTGAAAATCCGACCAGTAGTTTCTTTTAAATGACCAAAAAGTAGGTCACAAAAAATTAGTGATATCTATGTCCGCCCCGCAGACACACTTCCGTGTTCGCTCCGCGGACAGGACACCGATTGGTTAATCAGCTTGCATTATGTCCACGGACATGCAACGTGTTTGCTGATTGTAAAACAAAAAAGCTCCACACTTTTTAGGAACTGCGCCACATATGATTTTGAAGGTGAAAAAATATTCATAACAAAAAGATATTTATTGAATTGCCCTATGTAGATAACACGTGTTTCGACACACAGGTGTCTTTTTCAGATCAGGGCTAATATTGACTATCATCCATATAAAAGGTTTTTCAATTCATTATGGCTACATGAAAGAGTCACGGGTTTAATTCCCCTTCGGCTATCTCACAATCTCCTGCCGTCTGAAGCTGCTGATTGGATGGTGAAGAGCGTGAAGTGCATCAGATTTTTGGAAACGCCCGCCATCTTGGATTCGTGGACAGCGGCCGGTGTCCGCGGACATCGCGGTAAAAACATATTAAAAAACACAACATTGCACTTGTCAAACTTATCAAATAATCACTGGGGAGTTGAGGAGTGATGAGGATGGGATGGGATATGGCTGCAAGAAGCAAAAAAAATGGTGTTTTTTGCTGCAAAAGTCCGCAAACAGTTCAGATGTTCGCAAACAGTATTGAAAAGTTCACAGACACCTCAGCATTACAGGGTTGGTGAAATGCAGTTCTTGGATGGCTTTTAACTTTGGCACCACTTAATGGAACTGCATGAAATTTTGCATGTATATTTCTGACCTGATTTTGAGTGAGTATGCAGTTGATGGGATTTTGTCATGATGGGGCAAGATTAGAGGGGAGGTCGCAAAATGATTTAAAGGCTTATAAAGAGGTGCTATTTGATGAATCTACACTTAATTTGGGAAACCGATAATACATTTAGATATTAATGTTTTTGCAAAGTTTTGGTGTGATTGTGTGAAGAGGGGGCAAAATTAGAGGGGAGGTTCCGAAAATAATGTAAAGGCTTATAAATGAGGTGCCATTTGATGAATCTACACTTCATTTGGCAAACTGATATTAGATCTAGATATACATGTTTTTGCGAAGTTTGGTGGGATTCTGTCAAGAGGTAGCATAATTAGAGGGTGGGTCCCAAAATATTGTAAAGGCTTATAAATGTGGTGCCATTTGACAAATCTACACAAGGGTTTCCAAAAAGATTATAGATCTAGACATAGATGTTTTCGTAAAGTCTGAATGGATTTTTTCAAGTGGGGGCTAGGTTATATGACAATTGTATGTGCATACATTTGACACTTTTGAAAGAATAAAACCTGAGTGGATTTCCAGCAAACTTGCCTAAGGAGCATTGGCAAGGACCTACAAGCATGGTTTTGCAAATGTGCCAGTGTTTTATTATTTGACAAGTGTCATAATGTAGCTACAAAAAATAGCGGCAAACCTTTAGTGACTGCGGGGTAGCCTGTGGCCATGGACAGTGGCCAGATTGACCGGGTCATAGAATAAGGTCATGATCCGGACAATCTGGCTACTGGCCATGACCACAAGGGACAAAACATAGAACTGGCTTTGTGGTAAAGTTATTCGAAATTAGGATATATCTTAAAGGGAAGAAAAATATGCTTGTGGTAATATGGTCATAGGGGTTCTCTGTTTGCCTTCTGCAGGCTGCCACGGAAAGTGAAGAGGGGCCCTGTATGGAACCCTCAACTTCCCTTACCATGGTGGCCATCTTGGAAAAGGATTTTCCTTCCTACACCGGGACACCGTAGGCATCCCTCTGTAGGAAGAAAATCCTCTTTTTTAGCACCCCAGGTTCCCGCTTTGGGAACCTAGGGTGCTAATGGCCTTGATCCCCCATTTTGGGGACTGGAATGGCGGGATAATGGTCCATAGACCTCGTTATCCACCCTTGCTTCGCTTGGGCTGATAACTTGGGCTGATGGGCCAGTATCTACAGTTCCACTCGCAGAAACGGAGGATGAACGCCACAATATTCCCATTAGCATAACACAAAATGCAAATGGAAATGTTGGAAGATCTTATTGAGTCTATGTACTTTACTGAGAAATATAAAGTAGATGGAGTCTATACATGTTTTTTTTTTAGTTCTATTTTTTAACTGTGAAAGGTGGTTCCTAAAGGAATATGTCTTTTGTTGCTTTTGGATGTATTTCTTTTGTCAGGAGAGCTGAGCACGAAAGGTGGGGAGGGAAATGAGGGAAGAGGAACCAAACTCTAATATGGAGGGGCAGGTGGACAAGGGAAAATGTTGCGCGTGTGTTATTTCTAAGGTAGGGGGCAGTGTTTCTCATGCTCCTTGATTGGAGCAGTGGTGGTGGCTCTTGGGGAGGAGAGATGGCATTAGCTGATGCCATTTTAAGATAAATAGCAGTTTTGCTAAAAGTATGTACTGTGTACTAGATTGTTAATGGATAATGAGTAGGATTAGGTGTTGGAGCTGTGCAAGGGAAATTTTGAAGTTGAAAGTTCCTAGATCAGTAGAAAATGCAGTTCTGTACTGTCCGCGAAGCAGAGATCTTATCGTTAAGTGCGCATGGGTTCTCTGTGTTAAAAATGATTCCAGAAGGTGGGAAATGGCAGAGTTTTTAGGTGACACTTTGTAAATTGGACAAAGCCATTGCTCTATTGGGTAAGTATGATATTAGTAGGTTGTAGGAAAATAGCATGAACTCTTAAAAACCTATGAAATTCACTAAAAAAACTTTGTTAAAGGAGCGGTATGGTTAAGTTGGACTAATAAAAACCTATGAAATTCAATGAAAAAACTTTGTCAAGGGGATGTTATGGTTAAGTTGCACTAATAAAAACCTTTGAAATTCACTGAATAAACTCTGTTAAAGGGACGTTATGGTTATGTTGGACTAATAAAAACCCATGAAATTAAAAGAAAAAAGTTTGTTAAAGGGATGTTATGGTTTCAAGTAAAAGGAAAAAACCCCAGAAATTCACTCGCTTCACCACCGTGCACTGCTAAGACTAACACCCAGGACATCAAAGATGACATCAAAAATGTCATTGATGACATCACTGATGACATCACATATCTGGGCCACTTGTTTTTGTTTATTGACATATATAGGCCAGGTGGTTTTGTTCACTGGCAGTCAGAATAATAAAATTGAAAAAGGTGCTATATATCTAGACGTTAACCTTGTCATATGTTCTTTGAGTACTTGCCATAGGGTTTCGTCTCAGCTCATGGTGCACATACATGGGGAAATGAGCAGGCCTCAAACACACAATTCATTTGTATACATGAAGATAAACTTTAATGTCATTAACATTTTCTGATGATGCAGTTTCTTTCTTCTTTACTTTAGTTTCCCTGTATGTAAATAGTGTACTTCTATGGTGCATGCTGCAGTCATTGCATATGTTTATATGTGATTAGGTTTCTGTATTAACGACAACACTCCAATACAATGATATTAGATGAGTACATTCTTTAATAGATCAAGTAGTTTGTGATAGGTCTCCCGATCACCCCTGACATCTTGTTACCAACAATATAAACACATCTCCTTGTAGGGACTTTTCATCAAAATGTATTTCACATGTTATGTCATCAATGATGTCATCAATGACATTTGTGATGTCATCTTTGATGTCCTGGGTGTTAGTCTTAGCAGTGCACGGTGGTGGCACAAGTTATGGTTGTTTAGCTTACCAAAACTGGCGAATTTCTGGGTTTTTTCGATTTTACTTGAAACTATAACGTCCCTTTAACACCGTTTTTTCTTTGAATTCCATAGGTTTTTATTAGTCCAACATAACCATAACGTCCCTTTAACAACGTTTTTTCAGTGAATTTCAAAGGTTTTTATTAGTGCAACTTAACCATAACGTCCCCTTAACAAAGTGTTTTCATTGAATAAATATATATATATTCAGTGAAAAACATTGTTAAAGGGACAATATGGTTAAGTTGTGCTACTAAAAACCTATAAAATTCAGTGAAAAAACGTTTTTAAAGGGACGTTGTGGTTACAAGTAAAACCGAAAAAACCCCTGAAATTCACCAGTCATGGTAAGCAACCATGTGCCTGATTCATGGACGTGTCTTATAAGGGTGCAATTCCATAGGAAAACGTTCCATGAATCAGGCCCCACTGTTAAGACTAATACCCATGACATCAAAGATGACATCATATTTCTAGCTACACTTTCTTTGTTGTTCATTAAATTATCTAGGCCAGGTGGTTTTCTTCAGTGACAGTCATGAAGTAAAAATGCAAAAGGTAATATGGGCCTCATTCCGAGTAAGGGGTAAGGGTTAACGGTCACCGGTAACGAGACCGGTGCCGTTGAACCCTTACTGCCCTACTACGAGTTCCCTTTGCGGGTCCTTCCTTAACGCTTGCTTTTAGAAGGCGTTAAGGAAGGACCCGCAAAGGGACTTCAGAGCTAATAACGGTACCGTAATTTATGGTACCATTATTAGCTCCATCCCCATTCCCATTTAGCCCTATGGGGGCTCAAATGGGAATGTGGATTGACATTGTCAATGGGGACTTACCGGTCTGGCAAAGGTCGGACTAGACCGGTAAGTCCCCATTGAATCAGGGCAGATTATGCAGAAAAGCGCCATGACTAGCACCAACCTCGGAATGAGGCCCTATGTTTGTATACCTTACTCTTCTCATATGTACTTACACTACTTTCCTTATAATCCACAAACATCATACAATACATATACATAAACATAAGGGAAGAAGAAGCTTTGAGACACAGCAATCATGTCTGTGCATGAACTTAAGTAGTTAGGTTATGAACACTTGCTGGTAATGCTGCTGTTTTTTTTGCTTACTTTACTTTCCCTGTATATGCTCATAATTCTACGCATTGTGGTCTTTTTATGTTTTGTGTGTAGTAGTACAATTATGCAGTAAGGGAGGCATTGTTAGGTACTTATTACATGTGTCACAGTGCACAAAACTCTGAAATGAAAGGATTCATCATTTTACTATCCAACATAGTAAGGTTCTGAATACTGCAGCTCTATGGCACATTCTGCAGAGAATGCCTACATTTGTATAGGAGTTCATTCGTTTATTGGAATGAAGTCATTAACACAATGGTGTTTATAGCAATGCATCACCTAATGAACTATTTGGCACATGATAGTTCTTCCAATGATTTTTTGGCATTTTTCTGCCAACATTATAATGGCAATCCCTTGTAGAGGCTTTGCATAAAAACGAAATGCACATATGTTGTCACCGGTGATGTCATGAATGTCATTTGTGATGTCATCTTTGATTTCATGTGTATTAGTCTTAGCAGTGCACGGAGGTGGTGCGAGTTTTGGTTGTTTAGCTTACCATAACTGTTGAATTTCAGGGGTTTTCCGGTTTTACTTGTAACCATAACGACCCTTAAACAGTATTTTTTCACTGGATTTGTTAGGTTTTTAGTAGCGCAACTTAACCATAACGTCCCTTTAACAACGTTTTTTCACTGGATTTCATAGGTTTTTAGTAGCACAACTTAACCATAACGTCCCTTTAACAAAGTTTTTTCACTGAATTTCCTAGGTTTTGACCAGTATACCCTAACGTACATATACCATACCACATACTGAACACCCTAGCCCATGCTAATAGCAATATGGTCAGCAGACTATGCAACTAGCCACAGATCTTGGCAACATCCATACTGTCCAAAAGCTCAGGGGGTACCTTACATTCTTATAGCATACAACAAACACACTCAACATGTTCAAAGAGCAGCACATTAACAAATTACAAACAAAAATAAACTAGAAATACAAAGGGGCTGATTCAAGGAATTTGTGCACCGAAAAACGGGTATTTGTGCGCCATTCTGTCCGCAAATCCCCATTTGTTAAACAGGGATTTGTGGGCAGAATGGCGCACAAATCCCTGTTTTTCAGCACACGAATTTCATGAATCAGCCCTAAAGTGTATACTTAAGAAACCAACAATGCATTTGTATAGAGTGTACATTATAATGGATCATACCAAAAACTAAAATAATCTATGCCTCCAGCACAATTACCTCACTGCTGCTTTATACAGAAACTGCACAGCAAATATCAACAGCACACCTACAAAGCACTAACAGCAAAATTGAAAAACAAACTCGTAAGCACACTAGAATAATTCCTATAGTTATACACTTTCTTTAGTAGGATACACTAAAAAATAATGTATCTTTTTTTACCCAGAAATGTCTAGCACCCTGGAGTGGCTTGAAGAAAATTTTCCCCGGGATGAAATGAGTGAAGACAATGGGGGTCATTCCGAGTTTTAAAGTAGCCATGGTGCTAGCACCATGGCTGCCTCCAAACCCGGTCCGGGTCCGGTTTTTCTGAATGGGGATTTACCGGGTCATTCCAACCTTGGAGGACCCGGTAAGTTCCCATTCAGAAAACCATTCCCCATTCCCATATGAGACCCCATAGGGCTCAATGGGAATGGGGAAGGAGCTAATAATGGGCCCGCCTGTTATTAGCTCCATGGTCCCTTAACGGGTCCCTCTAAGAACGGCTGGTCAGACCAGCCGTTCCTGGTGGGACGCGCTAAGGGACCTCGGAATGTGGCGGTAGGGGGTTAACGGCACCGGCATCCTTGCCAGTGCCGTTAACCCCCTACCGCCATACTCAGAATGAGGCCCACTGATACTATTGGTACACACTGGAGTTTTCAAAGTAAGCCAAGTAATACACATTCTTTCCTATGTACCCAACACATTTTCTTTCTTTACCAGTACATACAGAAAATAAGAATAATGCTCCAAAAACAGTACATCATGTAGTACTCTAACAATATATGGAACAACAAACAGACACGGTGGAAAATCATCTCGTGCAATTAGAAGAAAAAATTGATCAATTATTGACCAATTTCCTTGATTTGAAAGACTTTGTAGAAAGACATATCATGGAGAAAATTAAATATCACTGCTCCACGTGCACCTGAACCCCTTCTCCGTGTCCCAGTCAACCATCCCCAAAAATTCCTCATCAACAAAAACATTATGATGAGACCTCAATCCCTTCCTCCCCTAAAACCCTATCTGTAGAAAACCATAATTCCCCTGTATATGTCTCCATTTCTGCTTCCCACTCTCTTTCATAATTTCTATATTTTTGTATATAAATAAAGTGATATGTATACTGTTCCTGTATGTGTCTGCGTTTTTTAAAAAAAAGGCTGTTTGCGAATCCACGGACAGCGCGACTGTCCGGAATGTCCACAATTAACCAAAATGGGGGTGTCCTACGGACACTTTACCTGTTCGTACTGTCCACAATCAAAATG
Source organism: Ambystoma mexicanum (assembly GCF_040938575.1). NCBI lineage: Eukaryota > Metazoa > Chordata > Amphibia > Caudata > Ambystomatidae > Ambystoma > Ambystoma mexicanum. The sequence continues at coordinate 394,817,776 of NC_090930.1, read as the reverse complement.
GAGTTGTCCATAGAACACATAACCTGTCCACATGTCTGCAAAGCTGTGACGCACCTTTAATTAGTTTGGTGACCCTAGCCCTGTCCGACGGACACCTGACTGCATACACATTCCACTTTTGCGGTCCTACAAACATTGCGCCTGTCTGGAACTGCCCGCTGCATGTGTGTCACACTTTTAATTAGTTTGGGGACCCAAACCCTGTCCATAAAACACTGTACGCATGGGTACAACCAATACCGTGCTATAGGTGTCCTACGGACAGCTGTCCCATTTGCGAACGTGTCCCCTGAACACCGAAAAAACATTTTTTTGAGCAATCCAAAATGATTTCCATTGAAACTTCACCCATGTAGAGGTTCCAGACTATGTCCCTACCGATCTGGATACTTTTTGGAAAATGTTCAGTCCTTTTTGGTGTTCAAAGTGTTCGCAGACAGCACGGCTGTCCGCAGAGCACTACCCAGTAACCCTATAAAAGGCCACACCCCAGAGCTGTTCCTCATTCTGTCTTTGGATACCTGGACACAACATTGCTGCACATTGCTGTTGGCCTACATTGCTTTTCCTGCTGGACTGAAATACATTTGGAAAACCTTCCAGATCAAGTGGCAGCCTTGGCTACTCCTGCTGCTTTTGCTGCTGCTTCTGCTTCAGCACCATCCCCACCCCCTGCACCACCACCACCTTCCAAAGGGCCTGTAGAGGGGAACCAGTGGGGGATGTAGAGAGGGATGAAGCTGATGATGAGGACGAGGTAGTGGAAGTCCTTAATACTGCCAGCCAGTGTGAATCTTAGGTTTGGAGACTGTTTACCACAGTTGGAGGGGTACCCAAAGCATGTGCACAAAAGGAGCGCTGCACTGAGTGCCACATGGAGGTCAGTCATGGCAAACCGGGTTTGTACAGCTACGGGAACACTTCCATGTGGCGACACCTGAGGTTGTACCACAAGGCAGCAGTTCGGAGGGTCGTCCCCTTTGAACAAGGTAGTAGGTTGAGTTCCTCTACAACATACTCCAAATCTGCTCCTGTGACCACAAGAGACACTCTTCTGAGACAGCGCATCCCTGAACCAGCCTGGCAGGCCTTACGCGATGCCATAGACACTTACCTTTCGAGGGTCACTGTATAGTGCATGTACTGTGATGTGGTACTCTGCAGGGGGCAACAATTTCGAAGTGCTTTCAAGGCTTTGGTCTAGGAGCATGAGAAAGAGTGCCACTTACCCAAGTGAGGCCCACCCAACATCTTTGTCTCTCCATTTGCCCTTTCTTATCCATCTGGTTGGTACTCCTCGCGACCTTCGCTTCCCCTCTTTTCTTTATGTGTCATGTCTGAAAAACCCAAAAAAATACAAAGCAACAAAAACCAATGGAAAAAGGCTCTTTACAGAGCCACCTTTCACAGTTTAAAAATAGAAGTGCCAATGAAGTGGTGCAGGGCCCCGGTTATTTTTAAAAGTCTGAAGACGTTCCATAGACATTTAATGTTTTTTGGGATATTGCACCATTGCATGTTTCTCCGGGAGGAAGTGGCAGATCTGAAAAGAGCCTTTTTTTTAGTTTCTTTTGTGTTTCAAAAAGTTCAAGTGGTTAACACCTAGTGGAAAAAGGATTGCTATACTTCCAAAAAGTGTCACAATGCATTTTGTATATTTTTCAGAAAAATATGATTCCCAGCATTAGTAAGATGGACTAGATCTCTGCAAAAAGTGTTTGTGCTATGAAACATAATATTTTCATTGTGAAAAGAGGACATGCCAACATCTCTCATTTGCAGACCAAATGAAGAAGAACGCAGCCACATTTGTCTCTGCGCAATACGAGAATAAATTACTCTGGAGTTTGGAAACATGCCCATGACTTTCCCAGGTTCTTCTTTCATTGCAAACTGCAAGGAGATTCCAGTAATATGTCCTAAACTGTTCCCTCCCCAATGAATAATAATAATGTCTGGATGATGTTGTGTCATCAAAGTGGCACAAAGAGGAACCAAATCCAGCCACTTCATTCTGCATACTCCATGCCACTGCACATGCACATGAGGGAATCCAAGATGTACAGCCACTCCACAGCGCTCTATATGCACCTCCAACCAATTTATCCAGGAGTCGTCCAACATTCGGACACTCTGCCTTCTGAAAGACACAGCCATAGCTATCTGCTCTCCTCTCAGCAAACAGACTTTCTGCCAAATTCTCTCCTTCATCACATCACACCCAATAAACCTTGTTAACCATTCCCTTGGCCTGCACAGTCTCATTTGCATGCCTGACAGCCTCAAAATCCCTGTATGTAACACGTGTGATTCGCGTCTACTGCGGTGTCCGCAGACATATCGTGAAATCTGTGAGGGTGGGGAAAGAAAATGTAATCAGGCTACTCCATTTCCTCTTTGACGGTGGCTCTGAATAGAACCTTTTTTTAAAGTTTTTGTTTTTTTGTTTTTTTCACTTATTTTCCTCCAGATGTCTTCACATTATCCCCTGTAAATCATTCCTTATATTTTCAAATAACATGGTATTTCCCAGTATGGATAAAGAAATGCCATCTGCTTTGAAATAATGACCATTAACAGGATCAATATTGTCATTATTACATGACAACATCCCAGCTTTAAACAAGAAAACAGGCATGCCTTTGTTAATCAAACACCTTGCACCATTTTGCTGGGGACAGAAAACATTAGAATTGTCCCATACTACCCTAGGAAGCATTTCCGAAAACATAACCTTGGCACTTGGAAGAACCACCATCACTGCCTGAACCAATTTTTCAAGAGCACTCAACAAAGTAGGATCACTGATGTATTCCAAAAGGACAGCACCCTAATGCAGTACACTACATCTGGACTGTTCCCCATGGAGAAACTCTTACATACTACAACCACTGCCTGCATATGAACCAGGCAGAGTTGAGCACAAAATCTCCACTCCATCAAAACCAAAATTGGCAGCCATATCTTTAGACTTAGCATACCTCTCTAAAACATTTACAAACAGATCTCCAACTACCAATGCCGTCACTTTCTTCACCTCTATTATCTTCACTACACACAGCCACTTACACATCTGTCTGCTTTCCAAGTTTTAATTTACCCATATTACTCATTGTAATGTTCAAACTGTTATTCTCTCATTTCCTTCTGTCATTGTCACAGCCACTGCCCCTTAACACACTATTGAGAAATTCCTACAATGCACACAAAACAGGAAACCAGCTTGTATTTTACCAAAGCATTGCAAGTACATACATTTCATGCATTTAAACAGAGTGCCTGCCACTTGCCATTCTTGCAAAACCAAACAAATACATGTGTACATTCAGAACAGTGCTAATAGAAATGTGGATAAATAAGTCAAATAACTGAAAGGTTTCCTGCACTCATGTACCAAGCATCTATGCACAGAAAAAAGTATGGATTCCACACACAAAAACATTCTCCTTTTTAATCTGTACATCTTTCCAAGCTTTTTTCTCACCCTACTACAACTTCCACTAATCTATTTCCACATTAAACAGTGCAACAGCAACACATAGGGCCTCATTAGGACCCTGGCGGAGAGGGTCTTACGCCAGCGTAGTGCATGGCGTACCTCTCCGCCATACTACGAGTTCCCGTAGCGCCATGGAGGTTTTCTCCGCCTGGTTTTACCAGCCGGAGAAAACCATGGCGCTACGGGACCTCGTTGTTAATTACGCCACCGTATTTTACGGTGGCGTAATTAACTCCTTCCCCACTCCCATTATACCCTATGGGGCAAGAATGGGAATGGGGAAGGGCAGAATGGGGATTGGGGATTTACCGCTCCGCCGAGGTCGGAATGGGGCGGTAAATCCGCCAACCCCCATGGCGCTATCGGCGGCTTTCCGCCATGCTTCGCGGTGCATTTAGCACCGCGAAATCCGCCTGGGTCCTAATGAGGCCCATACACTTTCAAAAGTGCACCTCATAGGAAATACTTGTAAATACTCCACTAACCCCCTTAGCAATGATGCCAATGCTCCAAAACCCTCGTTCATATACAAAGATATGCAGTTTAACACTTACAGTACCTCTTCCTGGAAAGAAATCCTTCTTCAAATGTAACTAATCTATTCTTCAAGTGAAATTACTGTGCCATTAACACACATATGTTCTATCTTCCTTCTTTCACAATTGCAGTGAACACCACACTCTTGAAAGCCAGTAGCGTCTGAAGTACAACACATAACCCAGAACAACCCTACTCTTTGCATCCAACAAAGTAAGTGCAATACTGTTGTAGTGTTCTGACTGTTACTCAAACAGTGTATTATTCTTGTATGTATTGTAGAACAAACAATTGTATCAACCCTACAGCATTAGATTCAGTATTACTGGTTGCACCTCAGCAGGTGCACACTTTGTATTGTCATCTGAACACCACTATAGTAACATCCAGATACAAGAATAGCCTTCACATTCTGAAGTAATAGCCCATTCCACAATCACACACCTGTACATGCATGCCTACCCTCATACTCAGACACTCATGCACAATGCACACATACATTGCACAACGTCCCAACCCACACTTTCTTTTTTTCTCTAACAGAGCACATCAAAATAAAAGTGTACAAAATAGGTATCCGCCTCTAGCAGAATTTATACAAAAAGTTCAAACAAAACAGCTAATACAGTCACTAAGTGAAACTAACGCAGCTTGCAGGAAAGAAACGCTGACTCCTCTTTCAAAATGAAAAACTAAACAGAAAGGTATTAAGAAGACTGCAGCTACCACTAATGCTAACACTGCACCTATAAATCTTGATGTAGCCACAAGTAAGGCTAAAAAAATATTTTACAAAACATTTTCTGCAACAGAGTCCTCCAGAACTTTATAAAAACAGGGTACAAATCATGCTGAACCCTTAAAACCTACCATTGAAAACTAATCCTAGAATCTCTCATAGACAGTGCAATCCTTCTCAAAAGGACATTATTTGTATTAGTTTTAAATAGAATGAAACCACTAACAAAACTAATTACTAAACTACAAGTACTTCTCAACTAACGGAATATCAGCAAAGATAGCTTTTCAAACCTCTGTGCAGGTAAGTGGAGTCACACCACCAGCACAGAACCATGTTTCAATGAAGAAGCATACAAACAAAAGCAAACAAACTCAATCGCCATTCATAGCAGTGGACGAGGGTATGAAAAAGTTAACAATGCCATCATGGAACAATAAATGCTGCCCACAAAAATATCCCCAGCAAATTTGGCATCAAACCAATACATCCAATCTAAAAATAGCCGTGCATATCAAAGTGAAATGCACACAAAAATCTTTCACATCTTTACACCCGTTAATCAATTAGTATGTGAAAGGCAAAGACAAATTAAAAATAAAACTGTTACAAACTATGGACTCGATACTATAGTCCAGTGCGCAAATACACAGGACTATGAGGACATTCATTAGCCTGCATTTCTGGTCATACTTGCAAAAGCACCTTACATCATATCAAAATGTTAGGAACACACCATTCAACTGTAAGAAATCTCATTCATAAACTGTACTATGCCAAAAGTCCTGCTTTAGCATTGGATAACTTAAATAACATTCTTCTACATGGTACATCCAGAGAACTACTTAAAGAACTAGAGCACATCCAAAGAAAATATTTTGGAAGTGAAACCTGCTTACAAAATTCAATGGGCCTCATTACACGGTAGGCGTAAGGGTTTACCGGTACTGGTATTTTACCGGTACCGGTAAATCCTTACCGCCTTACTACAAGGTCCATTTGCGGGTTGGGGAATTTAACGCCTGCTTTTTGCAGGCGCTAAAAATCCAACCCGCAAAGGGACCAGGGTGCTAATTACGGTACAGCAATTTGCGGTACCGTAATTAGCGCCTTCTCCATTCCCATTATGCCCTATGGGGCAAAAATGGGAATGGGGAAGGGCAATGGAGGAAGGAGGAATTACCGCCTTCCCAACCTTGGAATAGGGCGGTAATTCCCCTTTCCTCCAAGGCGGTACCGGTAAATTACCGGCATGAACCATGGCGCTAATAGTGCCATGGTTTACCGCCTACCGTGTAATGAGGTCCAATATCTTTAGAAAATAGTAGCAACAACTTTACAGATGGCAACCTTTTACTACACACATACAAAAAAGAAATACTAAAGTTTAAAAACACATCTGCTGTACTACCAATTCATGTGTGTGTGTGTGTTGCTGCAGGACTTTTTTTTATAAAAATAGCACACAAACTGTAGATATAATGTACAAAATGGAAGACAATGAAGAATCCAAATAGTTCCAATTAGCTCTCTATCTTATAGCAAAAAACAAATACGAAATTACTGACCCCTTAATACTTTGCAGTTACTGCACTGCAAAACTTGACAACAAATACCTGCACGTGCTATAACTAATAACTTGGAGAAATTTCCACTGCCAAAACCACTGCAACAACTTAACTTGTATGAGAGCATTATAATTCAAACAGTGCACCCATTTCAAGCAATAATACGCCTTCAACCAAAACAGCAAAACTACCTCCTTCTGAATTACTAAAAGGCATTTGTGGCAAAGTAGTTTTTTGCCATTAGATTGCAAAGGAAATGTAGACACTCTGAGAGTGCAATGGCCAATAGATCAATCTTTGATTATACTACTGAATGGCGTACCTACAAAAGACAAATAATTTGTTAGCAACTAGTGGACTTACATAAAGTTAGAGAAGACCTGCAATATCTAAAAGACAACAATGAATGCCACAAATAAAGAAACATTGCAGAAAACCTGAGGGAAACCACCAAACTAATTGAAGAATTGCCAAGAACTGGCCAGTTTAAACTTCTAGATCTTACTGCAGCATCCAATATTTTAGACCATTATGCAATTCACCCACTGCACTCCAAAGACACCATAGATGATGCACTGGAAATGTGCGGCAAGCCAAAGGATCTCCAATCAGCACATGGGAAAAAAGTGTAGAAGCACAAGCCTTTCCTCTATTCTTTCCTCCTGAAAAAGGAGGAAGGTACCTTAAAAGAAACACACAAATAGCAGCATCAGAATGCCGCTCTTTAGGAATGTATTCTGAAGACCCCAGATTCGGACAAAACATTCAATAAATATTCCACCTTCTCTTTGAAAGTGAACTAGCAACTGTATGCTACGGAGTTGCACACACATTGAAATCAGCTACCAATTTTCAAAATATGTCTGCCATGCAATTACTACAAAAAGTACAAGAAGAAGATGAAGTTTTACAGTCAAGCATTACAAATCTTTTAGCATATATGCCTGGTACAAAGGAATACTGGTTCCAACGACACGCAGAAGTACGCTGTATGATAAGAAACCTTGGCCCACCCACATGGTTTGTGACATAAAGTTGTGCAGAGTATGCATGGGAATATTTGCACGATTTCCTACGCATAGCAAACAAAAACAAAACAGGTATAGACATGAAAATACCAGGAGAACTCTGCTATTTTGATCCTGTAAATGTACCAAGACACTTTAATCATCGCTTTATTGCCATGCTACACTTCATTTGTAATAAAACAGTTCCTCCCCTCAGAGAAGTGCAACACTTCTTCTGGAGAAAAGAATACCAAGCCAGAGGAGCACCACACATTCACATGCTTTTGTGGATTAAAGACATTTGGTCAGGACAGTGATGACACTGTTTTGTAGTTCATTCAGAAATATTTCACTTGTGAAATCCCTTCACAAACTACACATAGTGATCTACATGCACACAATTTAGAATTTCAAAGACATAATTGTGGCAAGTAGTGTCGGTGAAAATATAAAAACAAAGGGAAATACTATACCAAATGCCGCTTTGGTTTCCCTAGACCAGTTTCAACAACAGGACAAGTGAAGAACTTCATGTCTTCGCTTAGACATAGTGTCAAAGGCAAATCTGATAAGAACACATACTGTACACAAAGAACAGAAGGATCAAAGTACATCAATGATTACAATGCAATCATTGCCCTCCTATGGAATGCAAATATAGATGTGTAGTACATTGCAGACAATTCTACTGCAGTGGCACGATATGTCACAGCCTACTTAACAAACGCAGAGAAAACAGAGCTGAAAGACCTCTGGTATGACATATCATCTGACAAAACACTGTCACACAAATTGTACAGATTTGGCATAAAAATGCTCTCCCATAGAGAATGTAGCTGCTACGAAGCCACAGACCGTTTAACCGGCACTGCCTTGTATGGGAAATCTGAAAACATAGTATGGCTACGCCTTGGCCCTGCTAAATTCAGAAAAAGAGTTCTCAGATCATATGAAGACATAGAAACAATAGCCAAAATGTATCCCAACAGCCAAGACATTTTAAAAAACAATTTACTGGAAACATACTACCCAAACAGGAGTACCGCTTTGGAAACCATGTGCCCATACCACGTAGCCCAAAACCTCACATACAAAAATAATATTAAACCAGATGAGAAGAAAGGTAGATACAGAGTCAAAAACTTTGAAGGCAGCCTAATGAAACTTACCAAACACACCCTAATTAATCATATGACATTGGCCCTCATTACGACCCTGGCGGAAAGTGACAGACCTGACCGCCATAGCGTAAATAGCGTTTCCGCCATTGCACGACGGAGTAAAGTGCGGCTAATTCCGACCCATCGGGCACGAGCACCACGCCATGGCGGAAGTGCAAAGTCCGCGATGGCGGAAATGTCCCCAAAACGCCTCTCACCGCCGTCGTACGGCGCCCTAGGTGCAATTCCGCCACCCATCTTAGCGGTCACCGTAATGAGCGGCAATCGGAAAGTACGGTGACCGTAAATATACGGAAACGGAAGTAAAAACATGGTCCCGGAACGGGAAACAGCACGCCGTACACCTATAAAATCAGAATTCCCACACAACGATAAAAAATACTACCCTGAGACACATCCCAACCCGTCATCCACCCTAGTGAAAGCAATAAAAATGGGAAAAGTAGCGAAAAAAGCGTGCGACCGCAAGCGGCAGGTCCACTTCTCCCGTGAGGAACTCACCGTGCTCACAGAGACCCGCCAGGAGAATGCTGCCGTCGTCTTCTCGACGCAAATGACCAGGACGGCACTTGCAAACAAGAAGGCCATATGGGCCCTGCAGCTCCCATTGGCCCCTCTTGAGATGAGCCTGGCTGCTCAGTCACTCTGCCAACTTGTGTGGTACATGCTTATGCTGATGGTTGGTTTGTTTACTGGCAGGAGTACAGGGCTGGTGCAGTCTCACTCAGGATACTGCTTTGAATGTTGCCTTACACTGGTGTCAGTCGATGGGGGGGCCTGTTTTTGTTTGTCTCATATTTCAGTTCATATTGCTGGACTTGAACCTTCACATGCCTGTGCTGCATCAGTGCGGCAATGGTGCCATGGCAAATATGGATGGCCACTCACAAGGCACTTGGAGCCCCTAGATTCATTTGTTCGTTGGCATGCATGGGTGACTTGTACATTTTACTGGTTGCATTGTGTGACTTCATTGCACCTACGAGGAGTTGTGCAATGTGGCCAGGGAGTGGTGTACAGGCACTCATTAGGGCCTTTTACGGTTGGTTCGCGATGCCGTACTTCTCACCATGGCGGAATGGTACTTTCCGCCATGCTTGATGGCGTTAGGTACATGTCCCCTAGGGTCAGAATTCGCGTACCGTTGCGCCATGGTGGTAATTACGGTTTGGCATGGCGCGCGTGCGCGTACTTGGTGCAGTTAGCGTTGGCGTTCACTACGGTGTCGCTAATGGCATCGTACTTTACGGTGACGGGTCATAATCGCACCGAGCGCTATTCGATGGCGGTATTGCATTTCCGCCATCGTTTTTCGATTTCCGCCAGGGTCGTAATGAGGGCCATTGTCATTAAAAACTCCTCAACATAAAGAACTGTATTACATGGACCTACTGCAACTTTTTAAACCATGGAGAAAAGAGGAAGATGTATTACCCATGTCTCCTATGAAGATGCTTTACAAGCAAATGGAAGCACTATAACAGATGTACATTTTACACAGTACAGAACCATGTTAGACAATGAACAGTAACAACAAGAAGAACTCCAGGCACAACTAAATATAGACACTCCTGACAGCAGTCAACCTTCTCTAACAGGAAGCCAAGAACCACTTGGACAGCCACTCATGGCAAATGAGGCAGAATTAGCCATGACAGAAGTAGAAAACACCATGTGCCATTATGAAGGGTCTACAGAAGACTTTGCTGTACTCAAATCACAATTAAACAATGAACAGCGTAGCATTTTCCTAGAAGTAGCTGAACAAATTGAACATGGTATGCAGCTTGAAACTAAAACTTGTACCTGTCAAGAGTACAAACCTATACTGCTATATATGTGAGTGGTCAAGCTGGTTTAGAGAAAACATTCTTGATAAAAATCATCAGCATGTTCCTCGAACAATTGACAGCTGTTGTAACTGCCCCCACAGGTTTAGCTGCCTACAATATGGGCAGTGTCATTTTACACCGATTGCTAATCCTCCCAGTAGCACACCAAAGCGAATTAGACTACTGCAAACTTTCACCAGAAGCTCCAATGGAACTACGCAGAGATTTAAAACAAATGAAAATGCCCCTGATAGATGAGGTGAGCATGGTCTCCAACCTAATGTTGACTTTGATTCACCTCAGATTACAAGAGGTCCTCAAAACTGACTATGAAGAACTCTTTGGAGGAAAACACATTAGTGTTTTCGGAGATCTTCTTCAATTAACACCAGTAAAAGGTGAACCTATTTTTAAAACCTTAGGGCACAAACTATGCAGTAAAACACTTGGCAGCATAGGAAATGTAAATCGTTGGCATTATTTCTAATACAAAGAATTAACTGAAAACATGCATCAGTCTGCAGCCCTCACCTACGCCAACATTTTAAAAATTATTAGAGTTGGTGTACTAGCTAAAGAAGCACAATCTATATTAAATACCAGACAGATCCATGCCCTCTACGGGCATATCTCATGTACTACTGATGTAATGGAACAATTAGCACACAAAAATATAAACTGTATGCCCTGATGCCAACTCTTGCAAGCTGTGCACAATTCAATAAAAAAATGTTGAAAAAAAAATGCAATCAATAGTTCAAATTTACTCCACAGACAAACTGCATGTGCACGTATGATACTACCCATGTGTGAACCAACCACAGCATGACTAAATACCTTAGAAAACTCTATCTTTAACACTGCTGGTTTAGAGAAAATATTAACATTGTCATTAAACTGTAGAGTAATGCTAAAACGTAACCTTGATGTGGAGCAAGGACTAGTTAATGGAGCATTTGGTACAGTTGTTGGCTTTCAAACATACCCATGTGAAAACAACATTCAGTTTGATTGATTGATTGATTGATATTTTATTTCTATCGCGCTCATACACAAGTGTTTCAGAGCTCGACCAGGCAGGGAAAGGGAACAGGGGAGAACAAAAACAACGATCTTACTAGGCCCAGTGACATTGAGAACGTGCAAGTGCAGGGTAGAGGGGTAAGGGGGAGAAGTGCATGGAAGGGGGAACAAGAGTGCGGAGCGAGAAGGAAAAAAAACAAAAATAATAATAAAATAATAAATAAAAGGCAACAAACAATGGGAGTGCAGCCAGCAAGTGGCAAGTGCTGGGTTTATGGCAGCAGGCCATGTAAGTCTGAAAGTGGAGGAGGAAAAGGGGAGGGCTGTATAGGTACAGATACAGACCCCAGTGCAGGGGGTGGCCCGGAGGCAGTGCGTGAGGGTGGCAAGATGAGCAGGTACCCGGGCCCAGAGGACAGAGGGAGGGCAGGTGCATGGTGCGAGGGAGAGTAGAATGAACATGGGAGAGGGGAGGAGAAGGCAGAAGCAAAGAGGAAGGTTTTGAGGTGCTTCCGGAACCGGAGATGGTTCTCCCCAAGTTTTAGAGTGGCAGGGAGGCTGTTCCAGAGGGAGACCCCAGTCGAAGACAGAGATCTACCCCCAGCTTGTTTCTTTGAGAAACAACTGACCCTGAGGGAGTTAGAGGTAGAGGAGCGGAGTGCTCGAAATGGGAGGTATTTGCAGAGGTTATAGCTGAAGGTATGTTGGACCCAGGCCCCAGAAAGCCTTGTGGAAAATGCAAAAGGTTTTGAATTTAACCCTTGCATCCACTGGGAGCCAATGAAGAGATTTCAGAGCTGGAGAGATACAATCCCAGAGCTTGAGGCCAGGGACAAGTCTCGCAGTCCTGTTCTGGATAAGTTGTAAAGGGGGGAGAGTAGAGGGAGGTAGATTAAGAAAGAGGCTGTTGCAATAGTCCAGCTTAGTGTCGGGGGGAAATTCTGCCGGGGTTGGCCGGGCCGTCCGTAGACCTCCGGGCAGGGAGGCCCCAACTCCTCCCGTATATCCCAAAAGAGATAGAGTATGAGACACACGCAAGAAGCAAGGTGACTCTGCTGTTTATTAGACAAAAACGGCAGGGATGGGTCAAGGATCGTACGCGTCCGTCCTGACACACACACAATCGTGGGGCTCGCAGGCCCTTTTTACCTTAGTATGACGCGCTACTTGCGTCATCTTACAAAGTTTAGCAAAAAACCTATTTCCACTCTGGATTGGTTACTCGAGTGGTAGGGTTAGTATAGCATACATATAGAGAACGGTATTAGTGGTTGAGGGTTAGTCAGGTGATATACTTGGGCTGTCCCTTCAATTTGATACATGAAAATTGTTACATGAAGACCTCTGAGGATTGGTCAATGTTAATGGCGTCAATGATAAGAGCCCCATGTTCTGATTGGTCCACTCGCGAGCCTCCCAGTCTGGGACTATCGCTGTTCCCAGCTCGCGGTGCACCTGTCATTTGCAACAATGTTTTTACTATGGGTAGGTGTAAACAATGTGAGGATTTATTCATATGTTGGGAGGTCGACTACTCCCACTGCTGCAGATGTCCAATGAGTCTTTTAATTGTATCTGCCTGTGTCTTGAAACATGGGATTCAGGCGTCTCCTTCCTCCTGGGCTTGGCATCCTGTCAGGTTTGGCTTTGTCACGTGAGGTGGGACCGTGTTTGAGGCAGAATTCAGCACAATTAGTATTGTTTTTCCCATTGTGTGCCTGGTTTATCTTGCAGGTGCGACCTTGGCGTTGGCTTGCAGCGTGCGAAATTGCAACATCGTGCCCTTGGCGGTGTGCTTTCGCCGGGCTCATTCTGCAGGGTCAGCAACCGAGCTCTCGCTCATTCACTGTTCATGGAAACTTTTGCTTGCGGCCTACTTGGGCCTGGTGCATAGGTGGAACCGTTTGATGCAGAGCTCTTTAGGTTACGGTATCATATTGCTCTATCCTCAGTATCGTGTCTCCGTTATATTCTTCATTGTGGTACATGGTTCTTAGAAGAAGCGTGAGCAAGCCTTTTTAGATAAATTCATTATGCGTCTTGCGTTTCTGCATTTTGAGAGCCTATGTGGAAAATAATAAAGATGCACGCCCGTGGGTATGTCTGTCGCCTACGTCATAGCACTGAGTATGTTCTTCGTGTGGATTGGTGTGGGAGTGTCCAGTGTGCATGTTTGCACAGGTGTGCTGACCGTTGGCTAGGTTGTCATGGCATCTCTAACGACGTGTAGGTTTAGTCGAGTTGATCCATGCCGCAGGTGTCGGCATGGGCAGGGCGGGCTGCTGGGCAGGTAGGTGGGCACATCCGTATGTTCCTGTACCAGGGTATTTGGTCGTCTGGTAGATAGGCAAACTCCTCTTGTGGCGGGTGTCTAGGCCGTGATCCTCTAGGCCAAGCGCGAGAGGGGAAGGGCGGGAGTCTGTTCTTTCATTCTCCCACTTCAGTCCCCCCTCTGGTCGACTTGTCGACCACAAACATATCCTTTTCTTTATCTCCTCTCACTCTCCATATTTTAGTTATTCCTACCAAATGTCCATAGTGGTTAACATGGTCTTCAAATGACCAATACATATATGCACAGGTTCCTCCAGGAGTGCAGTATACCCATTTCCCTATGTAGCTCCTTGGGTTTCTTGGGTTTTCGAGCTTCACAGATGGTGGGTCCAGGTGGTTTGTGATGATCTGGTTGCGCAACTTTTCTCTCTCTTTTATGATTGTGCCTGTGTGTTGGCAGTCGTCTGTTGGCATCAAGAGGTGCATACCAACCATTTCGATCATCTCGTCTGTGGTGCGTGCCTTCCGGGCCTTCCAAAATCTTATTATGATCAATGTAGCTCCAGCCAAAATAGTACATCCAACTATAATCTTCAGTCCATCTGACAGCCAAGATGGCATCCAGGACCATAATATTGAAAACCAGCTCTCATCCTTTTTCACACCTTTACTTTCATCCATCATTTTTGAGTGCATCTGGGCCAATTGTAAAACTGCTTCTGTCAGTGTACCATTGTCAGCATCGTTGGCAGGGATGAATGTGCAGCATGAATGTCCTATCTTAGCGCAAACTCCTCCTTCCATTGCTGTGAGGAGGTCCAGTACATATCTGTTCTGAAGTGCTACCATCCTCACAGCTCGCAGTTCCTCTTTTATTGTGTTGAATCCATTTACCGTAGAATTAATAGTCATCATTAGTTCCCATCGAGTTATCTGGAGCCATTTTGCGTTTGCGTAAGCCTGTAGTCCTGGATGTATTATTGAGGAGAAGAACATTGCTGCTCTGCTGAATAGTCTGTGCTCTGGTGGAATTGAAGTGAGTGCTGTTTCCGACCTTCCCCATAGGTAATTTCCTGTCAGAGGTTCTCCTTGTCTTTTCTTTCTATTCAGGACAGTATTATTGCCGTTGGTTTTGCTCTCTGGCTCCTTCTGAGGTTGTACAGATCTCTTCTTCCTTTTGTTCCCTTCATCCATTTTGGGGAAGTTCGCCATATTGACATGTTTCTGGGGTACCACTAGTGATGGTACATTAACGTGCACTATTGTGCATATACCATTCCACAGAGGGGGCAGTGTGTGGTATGCTTTTTCTCCACAGGCCCAGTAATGGTCCATTACTACTGCTGTTCCTGCTCCCCCCTCAGGTAGCTCCATCACGCTTTCACAGTTGGTGTTGTATCCTACGTCCACCTCCCCTTTATGTTGGTAGCATACCTTAGGCGCAGTTAGCGGCAGTATTGTTATTGGGTCTTCATCCTTCTCCATCCACGTGAGCATGGGTACGTACTTGACCCAAGTCATCCAACATCTATGGTTGTGTCCATCAATAGTTGAAATATTTTCTCTTGTTACCATGTTGCTACCAACCACTCCTATGTCCCATTTGTTGTTCATGTACACCTTCCCTGTTATTAACACCAGTGGTCTTTCCCAACATCCGTTCTTACCAGGGACTTCAGTGGCGTACCAATCACATGGTAGGTAATGTAGTGTTACTTTCTTTGTTTCTCCTTTTTCAGGACCACTTGTTATGTATCTGAATCCTTCAGCATGTAAACTGCTCTTGTGGTAACTCAAATAAGTCTTGAGGAAGTTGTTTTCATATGGATATGTATCTCGTGTTTTCCACACCAGTTGCACCACTGTCCCTTGAAATCTTCCTTTCGTCTGGAACAGTGCCAGGTATATTATACATCGTGCTATTTTTTCATCTATCTCCGTGGCAACAAATGTTCGAGAAGCGCTCATGGCGTATGGGATTATTGAGCAAACGTAGCAGCTGTCTTCTGTTGTCTGCTTACCTATGTGGGTCATGTGTTGGTACCATATGTTGTTTGAGATGTGTGCTGAATCTTGTATGTAATCATCAATACCTTTATTATCTGAGTATGTGCTGCGTTTAACTCTATTTTCCTTGTGTGGGATTTTACTAGTACCACCTGACGTAACACCTGTTGCAGCTGGGGGTGGGGGTGTATTAGGTTTGGGTACAGCAATAATATTGATAGCATAGCTGTGCTGCCATACAGAGGCAGCCAAGAATCCGGTGATCAGTAAAATCCCTATCAATTTTATTACAAATGCTAATTTCACCGGCATTTTGCTCTTACCTTGCTGCAGTCCGGCAGCTTATTCTTGCGACGTTACAGTTGCCCGCCTGAAAATTCTTAATATGCTCGTTATTAATGTTAGTTGTTGTTTTTAAGCTCTCCCTATCAAGTAGTCATTCAGTGCCCAGGCGAAGAGCTGTTCCCACGCCAATCTAAGCGATCTATGTCTTAGGGCCGGCAAGTATGGTTGGAGGTGGGGCATTGAATGTTCTATGGCCAAGAGGAATGCTGTGTAGTAGACACGTACTCTCCTTCTTTTCAGGTATGTTGGCCTTTTTATTTCATATACAAATTGGTGTGACAATTCTTCCAGGTAATTATCGTCTGAGGGTACCATCTACTCCTGGGCAGTGAATTGGTTAGTTATCTACTTTCTTAATAGTACAATAATACGCTGTACCTGCATGTGCGAGAGAAAAGAAAGAGAACATTCAGGTGTTTACATGTGTATATGTGCAAGACAATGGGCCTCATTACGACCCAGGCGGTAAGTTACCGCCTGGGCCGTCACTTTACCACCATGGCGTAAACTACGTTTACGCCATGGTGGTTGGCGGACTTACCGCCCCATTCCGACCTTGGCGGGGCGGTAAGTCCCCAATCCCCATTTACCCTTCCCCATTCCCATTTTTGCCCCATAGGGCATAATGGGAGTGGGGAAGGCGTTAATTACGCCACCGTAAATTACGGTGGCGTAATTAACTCCATGGTCTCTTAGCGCCATGGATTTTAACACCCGCTAAAAGCGGGTGTTAAAACCTCCATGGCGCTAAGGGACCTCGTAATTGGCGGTAAGGGGTCGGCGCAGCTAACGCTGGCGTAAACCCCTTACCGCCAGGGTCGTAATGAGGCCCAATGTCCTTCAGTTCAGTTATTACTACAATGGGTAGGGGGTCAATGGGCAGACGGTTTGGGGCTCAACTGGCGGAAGTCTCTTTACTCTTTAATCGTGTAACCATGGGGTGGGCGATATGGGGATCACCCCTTTCTTTTCTAGTAGTTGTCTCTGGGGAATCTGAGGGGTGGCAGGGTATGGGGACACTTAGGCCGTTAGTTGTAGTAGAAGACTCTTCCTCCGTTGGTGACGCTGTTGTTGTTCTTCCAGTGGCCCTGTCGGTGGCACTGGGGCGGGTCTGGGGTTTGTAGATCTTTACGTTGTGTAGGTGGTTCCAGGCACATTTGTCCTGTAGCTTTACTGCTCTCATTGATACCTCCTCTACCAGATGGGGGCCAGTGAAGCGTGGACTGTTCCACTTTCTGTCAAAATTGCGAAGTAGTACGTGGTCACCTTTAGCAACTTTGCACAGTCTTTCCTTTTCCAATTCTTTATCCGCGTCTTTTTGTTGATCGCTGTTAGACCCGCCCCGTGTGCGCTCGAGCTGTTGAGACACAAACACTACACTAGTAATCAAAGAAGACACATATTGGTACATTTCATCACCAAAGACATTTGCAGTACTCTCGTGATCGGTAAATGCTCTTGATGTTGGCGTTAGGGGAAGGCGCATTTGACGTCCGGTAACCACCTCGTGAGGGGTGAGGTGGTGGTCGGAACCTGGTCTATTCCTTAGCTCAAATAGGGCTAGTGGAAGGCAATACAACCAACTCTTCTTTGTTGTTTGCTGTATTTTTGCAATTGCCTCCTTTAATAGGCCATTCAGGCGTTCACATAAACCGTTGGCCTGTGGGTGGTATGCACATGCAAATTTATGCTTGATGTTCAGTAAGGATGTGATGTGCTGGAACATTTCGTTTGCGAAATGTGGGCCATTATCTGACCGCAGTACCTCGCACACTCCCCACCTGGGGAAGACCTCCCTCACTAGGAATTTAGCTGCTCTGAATGCATCTGGGTGTGAACAGGGCCCTGCTTCAATCCACCTCGAGAATGGGCATACTACTACAATCATATACCTATTTCCTTGACATACGTTGATCATATCAACATAGTCAATATGGAGATGTCGGAAGGGTCCCTCTGGCCGGGGTATAGTACCTCTTATCACCTTCAGAGTGTGACCGGCCGTAAACTGTTGACATGTGAGACAATTGCTGATAAAATTTGACACATGAGAATTTAACTGAGGGCAGAACCAGTCTTCCCTAATTCGTGCTGCAATTACTTCCTTGCCTGTGTGGGCTGGGGGGTGTAGTTGGCTCAGGACGGTGTTCAATAGTGCCAGTGGTATTACAATCTTTCCAGTGTCACCCTGGCGCCATAGTGCGTCAGTTGGTGACATTGTGCATCCTCTTTTTACCCATAACTCTTTTTCTGCCATTGGTGCAGCCGCTTGTAGCTCCATTATCTGTGTGGCTGGGAGATGGGTGTACCCTTCTCTTATCAACATCTCCTTAGCCATTCCCCTCCTTCTCCCTCTCTCTGACTCTGGGGGGTTCCATATCTCACCAAAATATGCAGCATACTTCGCATGTGCTTCTGCTGCTGCATTCCCTTTTGAAATGTAGTCTTCACCATTGGTGTGTGCGGTGCATTTGACCAAAGCTAATTCTTGGGGGTCATTTATTGCTTCAATTAGTTCAGCCAATAGGAGGGCATGTTGCACTGGAGTGCCATCAGCTCTCCTAAACCCTCTTCTTCTCCATTTCGACAGCCCTGTGTGGACAGTGGACGTAACATATGCGCTGTCGGAATATATGGTCACTCGTTTGTCAAAGCTTTCCTTCAACGCCAAGATTAGTGCAATTAGTTCTGCTGCTTGAGCGGAATAATGCTGTGGTAGTTGTACACATTTCATTGCCACACACACCGGTACCTCCATCATTTTTACCACTGCTGCCCCAGTCCTCCTTATACCATCCCTTTGATCGATAGTTGATGACCATTCAATGAACAGGAGCTCACCTCCCTCTAGTGCGTTCTCTTCAATCTTTCTAGTACATGAGTACATTTCAGTGATTTGCGTACAATCGTGTGCATAATCTCCTTCCTCAAGTACTTCTGCTAGGAACCTTGCAGGGTTGACCGTGCTACATCTAACAATTGATAGTTCAGCTCTGGATAAGATGATCTCATAACCTGATGCCCTTTGCGTGGTTAGGGTGGACTTAGGTTTATTCAATATTGCAAATAGTGCATGTTCCACAAACAGTGTAGTCGGGCACCCCATGGTGATTGCTGATGCTTTCTCTGCCGCAAAAGCAGCTGCGGCGAGACCTTGTTTGCAAGGGAAATGACCTAACATCACAGGGTCTAAGTGGCCGCTGTAAAATGCTACTGGTTTGTAGCCCATGCTTGTTTTTTGAGCCAACACTGCTTTCATTACTGCTGAGTCGCAATGTGAAAATATAAAGAATTGTCGCTCATAGTCTGGGGTTGCCAGTACCGGAGCAGTTGATATCGCATCTTTCAGTTCATCAAAAGCCTCTTTCATTTCCATTGTCCACCCCAACTTTTTCTCCCCTTTATTGGCTTCCTTTAACGCCTCAAGCAGGGGTCCTATGTATGAGCTATAATCAAATACCCATGCTCTACAGTAGTTGCACAGACCCAGGAACTGCTGCAGTTCCCTCACTGTTTGTGGTACTGGCGTTTTTGAAATGGCCTGTGCTCTTTGTGGTGCAATCTTTCTTCCATGTTGGGATATGAGCTGACCAATGTAAAGTACCTGTTCTTGACAGTACTGTAACTTTTCCATGTCTACCTTGTAACCTTTTTCAGCCAGTATTGTCAGCATCTTTAATGAGTCCTCTCTGCATGTTCTTTCGTTTGTACTGCAAATTATTATGTCGTCGACATACTGCAACACTGTGCTTTCCACTTCAATGTTACCCAAATCCATCTGTATTACTCTGTTGAATATTGAGGGTGATTCGCAGTACCCTTGTGGCAATCTGGTGTGTTTCCACTTTGTGTTTCTGTAAGTAAAGCTTGTCAAATCTTGTGTGTCTGGGTGCAATGGTATTGAGAAAAAAGCATTTTTAAGGTCGATCACTGTAAATCGTGATGCTCCTGCTGGAATGCCACACAGTATTGTGGCCGGGTTTGCGGCTATAGGGTATTCTGCTTCTACTATGTTGTTCAAGGGCCTGAGATCCTGTATGAAGCGCCAAGACCCCCCTCTAGCCTTGCGCACTGGGTATACAGCCGTGTTACATGGTGATTCTGAGGGGACCAATATGCCATTATTTATAAGGGCCGTTATGGTTTCATATATGCCCTCATCTGCCTCTTTTGATAGTGGGTACTGTTTCACTCTGGGGAGTATTGCACCTTTCTTCAATTTTATCCTTACTCCCCCTATACTTTTTATGCACCCCACGTCATAGGGGCCGGTAGTCCATAATGATGTGGGTACTTTTGTCATATCCTCCTCAAAGAAGGGAACTGGGGTGGATGTGGGTGCCTCAAGTGCCATTGCAATTTTCTGTGCCACTTGTTTGTATGCCACTTTTAGCCATATTTCCACACTCATCATAAACACCATTTCACCTTCCTCCTTTTCTTCTGAGAACAGCTCCTCATCTGACACCTGGGTGAGTCTACATCCTTCTGCTAGTGCTATCACTGCCCTCCATGCTCTTCCTTCTCTGTCTTGGGCATGTACCGCAATGTAATCAGCTGTTGCTATAATGCTCTCAATGTCCACTGGAACCACCTTTCCTTCTGGTTCATTGACTGGTGTTTCTGGTCTGAACAAATAGGCTGCTGCCTCCTCTAGATCTTTCCCTCTATCCCTGGCATCCATGCAAATGCCATGTCTGTCCCGTACTGGAATAGTTCACCATCTACTGGCTCAGCCCTAATCGCTGTCTGTCCGCAGTATGCTTGCATAATCTGTCGTGCTGTGAGCATGTTAATTCCTGGAGTGGAGCAAATTATGCCGTCCTCCGTAAAGGAGATCGTCATATTCAACCTGTTCATGATGTCTCTCCCCAGTATATTTACTGGTGAGGCACTATAATATAAAAGTGGGACTGACATGTCATAATCTCCTATAGATAAGGGAATGTTATCAGTAAAGGGAACCAACCCTCTAGCCCCAGAGAATCCTTGGGTGTTCATGGCTTCCCCAGACATCTTAAATTTACCTTCCCTTATGCAAGACCGGGTCGCCCCGGTGTCAACAAGGAATGATCATTTTTTGTCAACTATCGTTACCTCTATGCGTGGTTCCTCCGCACTATTAGGTGTTACTGACAGGATGGGACACACCAAGGTCGTCTGTGGGCTGTCCTATTGAGGGTACAACGATTGACCATTTCCTGTGTAAGGGTTGTGTCCCAGGACCGTCACCCTACCCAGTTGTGTTTGTTCTGCTTGGGGTTGTCGTGTTATCGCTACCTGTTGTTGTGGCAGTGAATATGTCTGTGGCTGTTGTTGTGTTATTAGTTGTTGCTGTTCATTTCCCTGTTGTAACGTATGCTGTTGCTGTATGCCCTGCTGTTCCTGTGTGGGCCTTGGTTGTCCCTGTTCGCTCCATGATGGTGTTCCTGGTCTTACTCTACACGTGCGTGACAAGTGCCCTACTAATCCACAACTCCAACACACCGGTGGTTCCCTACTCTGCCATGGAAAGCTTCCTGTGTTGTCCTGGTATACTGGTTGTCCGGTGGGGTAGGAATATCTAAGTCCTCCCACCTGCTGTTGTGTGTTATATCCGTATCCTCTCCCTCTCATAATTCCTCCTCTTCCCCTGTTGTAATTATAATACCCAGCTCCTGGCATTGAGTATCCTCCTCCCATGTTGGTCGTGTATGGTTGGAGTGGCGGCACCTGTTGTGGTATAGTCTGTGAAGGTGGTATTCGGGAGGGATCTTGTGCAGCCGCTACTTGTGTGGGGCTTTGGGTCATTGTTGTAGGTGTAGTTATTAGTGCCCCTTCCATTGTGTATTTAGTAAGTTTTTTCTGTACTAGTTTAGCCTCTTCCGTTTTCCTGTCCTCTTCCTTTTGTTTCATTTTTCCTTGCCATGTCCTGCAATGATGCACTATTGTCAGTTGTATTTCTGGCCATGCTTTTGCTTCCATTCCCACTACTTTCTTCAGTTGTTTCTGAACTCCTTCTGGGAGCCCTTGTACTAGTATATGATAAAATATTGCTGGTGTTTTGTCCCATTGTTCTCTTGTTTCCATGCGCCACTTCTCTTGGATTTCCTGGATATAATCAACAGGATCTTCGTTCTCACGCATCTTGCGTGAGGTAATTGCTCCTATGTCTGATGTGTCTGGGTACTGTTCCCTCAGTGCCTGCCATAGTGCATGTCTGCAGTTTGCGAATGGTGCCCCATCGTGCGATGTGTTTGCTATTGTTACCCCAGGGAATCCCGCTCTCTTCCAAATGTCATCCGCTGCATCCCCTAATATCGATATTAGAAGGCCCTTTACATCTCCCACTGCCAGTTTCTGTCCTGCGGTGTGTTTTTCCATTTCATATATCCATTTACCCGCACCTCCACTTAATGATGGGAGCCTGCATTTTATATTTTCTTTGTCTGTATGCTTCCAAGGGACGTACTGTGGTCTAACCCCTCCCCTCTCCAGAAGTGGCATTAAGTTGTGTCTCGTTTTATCCCTTGGGTTCCATAAAATCGAGTCCTCACACCCCTCCTCTTCTTCCCTCTCTCCTACATCGTCAATTTCGTCCGTATTTCCCCTACTCATAACTCTTTCTTCTCCATCTTTTCCCCTTCTTCCATCATTTCCTGTATATAATGTGGGCGTGTGTATTCGTCCTTCCTGCCTGCATCTAGGGAGGTCTCTAAGCCGACCTGCATAGGGTGTCAATTCGTTTGTGAAGGGCGCAAGTTTGATTGTACGTAATGAGCGTGAGGTGGTTGAGCATGTGGGGTGGGATGGGAGAGGGTGTGATGGTGACGGTGTGGCTTCATGTGTCTGTCTTTCCGCTATCCCTTGCTCTTCCTCCTCACTTCTCTCCAATTCATCCTTTCTCCTACAGATCCATGGTGAGTCTGTATTGGTCCGGATGGTGTATAGTTTATCTAGACTTTACCTTTCACTGTTTCTTCCTTCCTTCTCCATTCCTTCTTCTTCCTCACTACAAAAGTCATTCACAAACGGCAGCCCCCACTCTGTCTTTTTCCCCTTGATTGTTACTGTTTTTAAGTCTATTATGTCCGGTTCTCCCTTTTCTCCTTTACCAACCTGCGTCTCTATACACATACCCCTTACTTCACTCTCCCTTTTCCTACCTTCTCTTTCCCCTTCATTTCTCTCCTCCATCTCTCTACCAATTTCCTCCCTCTTCCTTTTTAATTCCTCCATTACTTCGCTACTCACCTTTTCCAATATCCTTTCATCCTCTTTCTTCCTTTCCCATCTCACCCTCTCCCTTTCTAATATACTCTCTATCACCCTCCCTTCTATTTCTTAGTCGTTTCTGATAGTAATCTCTTCTTCCACATTGCCATTTCTTTTTCTTTCTCTTCTTCTTCCCTTTTTCTCTCTCGTAGCACTGCTCTTGATACCCTTTCTGCTGCTGCTTTTACCCTTTCAGCTTCTCTCCTTTGCTCCTCAGTTCGTTCCCTTATTTTTTCCAATTCGTTCTTACCTTCTTTCCTTCCCCTCGCTCTCTCTCTTTCCTCCCTCTCGAGCTGTTTGATCAGTTCATTCTGCTCATCCCTTAACTCTGCTAGTCGTTCCTCCAAAATCTCTTCCTTTTGTCGTAACAGCTCTTCCCCTCTCATTCCACTCTCCCTGGTATTATCCTCGTCTATTTTCCTTACTACCTCCTTCTCTTCTCCTGTTAATGAACCTCGTAATTTCAATAGTATCTGCGCAGCTACCCACTCATCATGTCCTATTTCCACAGTTTGCTCTTCTCCAGTCCTCCCCTCCCCTGCTGGCATCTTCCTATGAGCCACATATGGTGGCGGGCTGTATGCCGGGTTCGAGTACCCCTCAGCCGCCCTTAACTGTCCTCTTTCTATTTCTCCTAATTCTCTTAAAGGGTACAACCCCCACCCCTCTGTTTTCACTACCTTTGCTAGGGGTATATCGTTGCTCTGCTCCTTTTTTATTTCATTTTCTTTTGAGTTATTATTCTTTTCTCCTCCCTCTTGTCCGTTCCCCGTGTTCTTTGGGTCTTCACTCCCCTTTTTCCCATTCTCTCCTTCCTCCTTAATCTCTTTTTCTTCCGGTATTTCCCCCACAGTTAACATTCCATTTGGTCCTGGTCGGGTCCCTTGGAACATCCTCCATAAATTAAACACCTCCACGTGGTTTGTCAACTTCTTCCCTTTGTATGTATTATGCAGATGGTTTAATAGTGAATGTTGGGTATATGGATCGAAGCTACCATTAGACGGCCATGGTGTT
This sequence comes from Ambystoma mexicanum, assembly GCF_040938575.1. Lineage (NCBI taxonomy): Eukaryota > Metazoa > Chordata > Amphibia > Caudata > Ambystomatidae > Ambystoma > Ambystoma mexicanum. The sequence continues at coordinate 394,793,493 of NC_090930.1, read as the reverse complement.
ATCATTTTGTTGTCCGTCCCCTGTGTCCATTCTATGCTATACTTAATCAGTTTCTCCCTATGGGGTGACAGTGTGGTACATATGTGTTGTAGTTGGGTAGTGAGGGTGTTCCCCCACCCTCCCGATCCTGTCCCGTGTGACATAGTAGCGCTCCACTTGTTATCCTTCCCCTATTTGGTAGCTATTATCTTGCTAACACTTACAATACACAGCCTTATACCTTTACCTGGCCCCGTAAATTTGGGGACTTGCGATAGTCCGCTAAGGAAAATTATTAAAATATAGTATTTACATTTGTATATTTTCTTCTTTCTTTCTTCCTTAACACAACACCCTTACGGCCCCCTGCGGCCGAGGCGCACGTAGCCCCCTGCGGCTGCGTACCCCTTGTGACGTTCTTATACAGTCGCCCTATTTTCATTTGCTCCTCCTCCTTCTTCTACACTCGCCATGGCCGGTGTTCTCCGTGCGCAGCCACGTCCCCCGTTTCGCCTTTCCCAGATCAACTAATTACCATTTATCTCCGTTTCCACTCCCTTACCACAGTTCTCTTCCCCACCACTCTCAGAAAGAAAGATGCCTTGTGCTCGGGATATCCTATGAAAGTCCTACTGGTGACGTCACCGATCTCTTCGAGCTACTGGTAAGTTCTTCATATATTCTTTAAGTCCAAAATACACTTGTAATCTACCCCCGTTAACCTCACAGCTGTCTTCCTGTCACTCCTGGAACAAGGTAATCAATAATATAATCGGACTGCGCACACTGCGTCGCCTCGCGTGTGATACGCCCCTCGACAGGAGGGCTTAACCAGCCAATTATCTTCCGTATTGGGCAACTAACTAGCTACCGCCTACAGGGAAACGTCATCTACCTATCGAGTTTCTTGCTCGAACAACAGGGATCCTCATCTACTCATTGATCAATAAATGCCAAATCGTAGGAAACCACACACACACCCTTACATGTAGTCGCGACCTAGGCCAATCAGTGTCTACGAGCGGCCGCACGTGATGTTTTCGTGCTCCACCCCCCTCTCTCGCGTAACGTAGCCGACTGCTCTCGCACTCGTTCGGCTACCATTCATTTAATTGCCAACACTAAATTGTCAAACCTTCGCTGCGCACCTGTGCAACACCTCCCACCTCCCGTATTTAATTCCTCCCCCCTCCCTCACAATTTCACGTTGCTTGTTGTGCGTGGCATGCTCACCAAGTTCTCTTGATGCGGGGCCGCTCGACTGCGTGCACCCCTCCAAGCGGCTCGCCACCTCCCCTCGTCTGGACCACGTCTGGACACTCGCCAACCGCGGGCGGGATACTTCTCAACCGGCTCCCGAAGGCCAATATCCGGATTGCGCTGTCCGGTCTTCTCGCAGTTCCGCGATGGTCCTGTAGTCCTCAGAAGGGGGCAATGGCAGAGGGGGCCGCGCCGCCGGGCCTCCTCGCAACGGGAGTACCTGGAAAAATAAAAATAAAAAAGCAGATCTTAAACAGATCTCAGCAGTGCCTCCAACGTGTCGGGGGGAAATTCTGCCGGGGTCGGCCGGGCCGTCCGTAGACCTCCGGGCAGGGAGGCCCCAACTCCTCCCGTATATCCCAAAAGAGATAGAGTATGAGACACACGCAAGAAGCAAGGTGACTCTGCTGTTTATTAGACAAAAACAGCAGGGATGAGTCAAGGATCGTACGCGTCCGTCCTGACACACACACAATCGTGGGGCTCGCAGGCCCTTTTTACCTTAGTATGACGTGCTACTTGCGTCATCTTACAAAGTTTAGCAAAAAACCTATTTCCACTCTGGATTGGTTACTCGAGTGGTAGGGTTGGTATAGCATACATATAGAGAAGGGTATTAGTGGTTGAGGGTTAGTCAGGTGATATACTTGGGCTGTCCCTTCAATTTGATACATGAAAATTGTTACATGAAGACCTCTGAGGATTGGTCAATGTTAATGGCGTCAATGATAAGAGCCCCATGTTCTGATTGGTCCACTCGCGAGCCTCCCAGTCTGGGACTATCGCTGTTCCCAGCTCGCGGTGCACCTGTCATTTGCAACAATGTTTTTACTATGGGTAGGTGTAAACAATGTGAGGATTTATTCATATGTTGGGAGGTCGACTACTCCCACTGCTGCAGATGTCCAATGAGTCTTTTAATTGTATCTGCCTGTGTCTTGAAACGTGGGATTCAGGCGTCTCCTTCCTCCTGGGCTTGGCATCCTGTCAGGTTTGGCTTTGTCACGTGAGGTGGGACCGTGTTTGAGGCAGAATTCAGCACAATTAATATTGTTTTTCCCACTGTGTGCCTGGTTTATCTTGCAGGTGCGACCTTGGCGTTGGCTTGCAGCGTGCGAGATTGCAACATCGTGCCCTTGGCGGTGTGCTTTCGCCGGGCTCATTCTGCAGGGTCAGCAACCGAGCTCTCGCTCATTCACTGTTCATGGAAACTTTTGCTTGCGGCCTACTTGGGCCTGGTGCATAGGTGGAACCGTTTGATGCAGAGCTCTTTAGGTTACGGTATCATATTGCTCTATCCTCAGTATCGTGTCTCCGTTATATTCTTCATTATGGTACATGGTTCTTAGAAGAAGCGTGAGCAAGCCTTTTTAGATAAGTTCATTATGCGTCTTGCGTTTCTGCATTTTGAGAGCCTATGTGGAAAATAATAAAGATGCACGTCCGTGGGTATGTCTGTCGCCTACGTCATAGCACTGAGTATGTTCTTCGTGTGGATTGGTGTGGGAGTGTCCAGTGTGCATGTTTGCACAGGTGTGCTGACCGTTGGCTAGGTCGTCATGGCATCTCTAACGACGTGTAGGTTTAGTCGAGTTGATCCATGCCGCAGGTGTCGGCATGGGCAGGGCGGGCTGCTGGGCAGGTAGGTGGGCACATCCGTATGTTCCTGTACCAGGGTATTTGGTCGTCTGGTAGATAGGCAAACTCCTCTCGTGGCGGGTGTCTAGGCCGTGATCCTCTATGCCAAGCGCGAGAGGGGAAGGGCGGGAGTCTGTTCTTCCATTCTCCCACTTCATTAGAGAGAACCAGAGCTTGGGAGACAGTGAGCTTCTGGGGGAATGAGAGGAAAGGAAGAATACCTCTGAGGAGGTGCAGTAGGAGGTTTGACTTTTTTGATACATCAGCGATGTGGGCATAGAAGGAGAGTGTGGAATCAAAGGTGACACCAAGGTTCTTGGCCTCGCAGGTGGGGATAGGAGGAGGGCCAAGGGAAGCCGGCCAGAGAGTGATTCACTGACAGTGTCAATATTCACTTTGACAACCTGTCAGAAGTTAAAAGGAGAGGATGCTCAACAGCCTGATTCCTTCTTTTAAAAGACATGTATGTACGCAGAGAACAATTTTCTCTATCTCTAGCATATGCAGTCACCATTCATAAATCACAAGGTCTTAACCTAGATAAAGCATTGATAGATATTGGGAGCATAGTGTTTAAACAAGTCATGAGCTATGTAGCACTGTCACGCCTACGAAGACTTGAAGGACTAATTCTAGTCAATTTTGATACAAGTAAAGTAAACGCTGATATTCCTTGCATTGTTGAATACAATAGACTATGTGCACTCTATGCACCCCATCTCAAAACCTACCCTGTTCCTCAAAAAGCAAAACTTAGTAAAAGAAAACTAGTTCAGACTCAAATTATATACAATCTCACAACAATACCTCCAAAGAAATTAAAAGCAGATGGTAATTCATCAATTATCACAACCACGGAAGGATCTACTAATATGATATGATTGGTTAATCACAGCGCACTTAATATCCAGAGGTTTCTAAGCGCGGACCCGGGGATCAAACCTGTGTTACTCTATGTCGTCTTGCTTCCAAGGTGAGCACGTTGCCACTGAGCTATCTTCCCTACTGCACAAACAAAAGCAACTATCTCTTCAAAGAAAAAATGTGCTCTTCCATCAAATGACTCAGACACAAAACTGTCTGGTTCATTCAAATTTTCCAATGCAACTGGTGTAAATTGCTATGCAAATGTAGCAATCAATATTCTATTCCAATTGCCACCAATTGTTGAGCACATTTACTTAAATGGGACAGACCAATTATGTTTGCAAATTTAATCCTTCCCAGAAATGCAATCAACAATCTTGACAACACTTACAGTGTTTATGAAAAAAGGCAGGAATTGGACTACTGTGCTGGAATGGTCAGATTCACTATACACACACAAGAAGATCCACAAGAATGTCTAATGTACTTAGTACAAGTATTGGAAAACAAAAACATACCTATAAATGAAATCTTACAGATTTCATACATGTGGAAACATACATGCACTCTCTACAGCCATGTGGCACAGGAGCAAGTCCAAAATGAACGCTTCGTGTATATATCCATACCTAACTGTGAATCCATTTCATTTCACCAGCTTGTACAAAATGCAAACCATGGCATATTATGTACTACTTGCAATTCCGATAATCGTTCCACCTTACAAATATAGTCACATAGTGAATACTTAATAGTAATGCTTTCGCGTTACAATTCAGATGGTACAAAAACAACTGCAAAGTGACTGGATTCACACATGGACAAGTATCACTTGGCAAGAAAACCTTCACAACAGTAGGCATAATCTACCACGCATGAACCACAACCAATGCAGGTCTACACTGCATACATAAAAAAGAAATCTGGATGGTTTGAATGTAATCATGCTTCCATTACTCTAAAAAAGAGATTACCAGCAAATCTTGTAAACGCTTAATTAATATTCTTAAAAGCAAAATGTATTCACTAATCTGAGTATGAGCATCTTCAAAATGTCCTTAATAACCTTAAATCCACAAACTAATAGAATAAGGCAACAGCTATCTAACAATGAAAGTAATCTAAAACACAAGTGAACAGGGTTACTCCTACCCATTCAAACAACCAGATAGTCTACTATATAGTATAAAAGACATACCTTCAAAAAGGCTGTAAATGTTTATATTCAAAGGATGAAACCTAATGGTCTAATTGTAAACAAAGCAGAGAACATTCCAATGAACCACAGATATGCGACAAATGTGTGATGCTGAAGTACATCGAACTTCGAGACACATGGAACTCGGATTTCAATACAAACATTCTAGTGAATACATTGCCTACTGCTATTTTACAACACAACAGGGGTCAAACATGTAGAATACATATACAAAACAAAATACTGAGAAATTACAAATGTGGATAGTGCCAATTATGAACAATGTAATTGAAAAAACACAAAGGTCTATACAGAAGCGTTTTAGCCCTAGCAGATTGCAGTATAAGCCTTTCTTGTGAGGGCCTTCATCAAGACGGATGAACTTGAAAGGTGGAGTGTTCTATGTGTGTGTGTTGCCTACAAGACAAGAATAATGTGACAGTGTCAGTACTTGGGTAATGTTGAATAGATAAGGAGGTAAACATAACTAATTCTTTATTTGAATCCAGATAAATGTGTATATTTCTTAACGTGTCAGTGCAGCGACTCAGCATGGTTTTAGAAAGAGAGGTGCACCCGTAACATATCAGGTGATCTCTGAGGAAACTCCGTAGTTTCACTTGGCGAGGTCCAATCTATAAATAAGGACTCATGTCAGAACCATGTCTGTACAACCAGTAATGGACAAACACTGGAAAACAAACACCCGACCAGGTAGACTTATGTGAGCTTACCTGTGCACGGCCACAGTGTGCCTATACAATCAGGAATTGGACAAAGTGGCTAAATGTTGATTATGCGCCTCTCCTGCCGTGGGTTGAATTGCACCCTGTCACTTCGGCAGACCAAGACTCTTGGTGGGGGAACAGGCTGGCTGTCCTGCGTTAGTCCCCTTAATGCAATGGTCTTGTCCCTGCAAAGCATAAGCAGACAATCGAAATTGAAATCAGTGATGCTTTACATGCCTCTCACTGTTTTGTTAGATAGTGTGTTTGAAATTAGATCAAGTGCCTTAAAATATACAAATCGAGATACTCCGGAAATGAAAAGATCAAAAAACTGTTTTACCCTGGCGTAAGTTTGTTAATACATAATGCGCTGGACCGCACCATTGGGATCGGGCGTCCTGAAGCATTGTACGTGTTGATTGTATTCTCTATGAGCAGATCCCCCAGTGGCGAGTGTCTATGGGTATAATCAGAGCACTGGGTTTTAATATAAATGCTACATTGATCGCCTAAACCGTCGCCCAGCCAGCATGTCGCTTACCTGAGACGTTGAGAGTCTGTCAGCCGCGTGGCAGTGTTGGATTGAGAAGAGCCATCGTCATGGTGACCGATGTTTTTATATCGGCCAGTAAATTATTGGCTCATCGCTTTGACACACTCTGGGGCCTCGCGCCAGTCACTGCATAGCTTGTGATCTTACAGTACAGAAATAGACTTTCGAGCATAAGAATATCAAATGGACACTGCATTACAATTGGTTAAATACCAATTGTAACACAAAATTTATGTAATCTATGTCATTGAGTGCCCATGCGGGTTACTCTACATAGTTAAGACTATCAGGGTGGTCAAGACCAGGATTTCTGATCATTTCACTTCAAACACCACAGTGATACATATTTGAAATGGTTTGTTTTGCAAAAATGGAGACCCACAGTAAGAGGTGGAGACATAAACAAAGTACTCACACAACTAGAGCAGAGGCAGGTCCACAAGTTGAATACAGTGAACGAGGGACTCAACATTGCTGTTGAGTGGAAATCTTTATGTGAGTCATACACTGAACCTTTATTTAGGACCATGGACACGTGAACCCACTTTAAGTTCCAAGCTGTTTCCACATTTTCATATAGACTGTGCATTTACATGATGATGTAATTTTCACCCACTTGGGTTGCAACAGACGTGATAACTTTGATAACGCTTCGAATTTTGTTAAGCACAGACTGCAATTATTATATGAAAAATCTGGCTCTGTACATGTCTGTTCCCTGTATACTCTGGTATTAGCATCCATGTTGTTTGTCCATCTTGATATGCACTGTGCATTTACATGATGATGTAATGTTCACCCATTAGGTTTGCGACAGATGTGATAACATTGGTATCGTTCGAATTCTGTTTAGCACAGACTGCAATTGTCATATGTAAAATCTGGCACGTTTCTCCCCTGTATGCCCTGGGTCTGACATTGACGTACTAGCACTGCCATCTTCAGGTTTTCTGATGTCTCACTCATCGGACATACGATTCTAAGTGTGCATCACGTCCCCATGGAGCCCACGAGCTAGTATAGTGTTTGCCCATTTGGCGGCACCGTGACACAGTGTTACACTCACCTGGTCTCTGCAGAGGTGTTGGGGCCCGGTTGTAGCCCTCCCTGGAGTTAGGTCGCCCCTTTCTGGTTTTGTCCACTGCGAATCAGCTGTGGGCAGCGACAATCGTTGGCACTGCTCCTGCGTGGATATGGGAAAATGTGAATGCACTGATTGGTGAATGTAGTATCTCCCAAACCCTTCGACCCAAGGTGCGATATCTGTGGGCATGTACCGGCCCATAAGGCTTACCTGGCAAATGTGAATTATGAGCTCTCCGTCCTGCTACTTCTTGCAGGGGCGCTTGTTGTGGGAATCAAGTTCCTTCACTGATTCCTGAGTAATAGTCCAGTCCATCTGCGACTAAACTCCTCCTTTTGCTTTCTCGCAATGTCTCTTTTCTTTTCCCCTCTTTCTGCTTTCTCTCAATGGCTTAATGTTATTGCTCTCAATGTTGTTTTTCACTGAATAACGTTCCTTTCTGTTTTCTCCCAATTACATGGATATGCAACCTAAAAACAGCTGTGGAGGTGTGGAACGCGGCTGAGCGGTAGATGGATGTGACTGCGATTTACAGCAGCAGGTGAATGATGGTTTTAGGTAAGGTTTAATGGCAGCGCGCCCTTAACGTAATGTCTGTTAAGTGTCTAACCTTTTCTTTTGCCTTTCTTTTGCAGGTGATGCGAGTTCGGATGGAGTGCTTCGTGCTGCGGTGCCCAGATGATGCTGTATGTGTTCCGAGATGTTGGTAGGTGAGTCGCGTTGCCAAGAAGAAGATGTCTGAGCTCTGCGATGTTTGCAGGTGACCCGCGGTACCAGGAAGAAGATGTCTGTGCTCCGAGATGTTTGCAGGTGAGCTGCGGTGTCAGCAAGAAGATGTCTGTGCTCTGAGACATTTGCCGGTGAGCCGCAGTGCCAGGAAGAAACGTACAGTTTAGAGCAAGATTCTCCAGATGGTAAGTATGGATGCAGATGGCAGGATCTCTCCAGGTAAGATGAATCCCAGGTGACGTTGCTCATTATTCTGCATGGAGGTGCAGAATAACGTGAAGCGTGTGCCTTGGGGTTGGGCTGGCTTTTATAGCTGACTTCTTAAGGCCACGCCCCCTAGCTCAGTCCTGCTTGCCACACTCTGCTACTCTTAGAAGTTGCACGTGCAGATGCAGATGGAGGCCACACCTGGCCTAGTTACACACAAATGAGAAGTTCTTAAGAGTATTCATGCCCATAATAAACGAGTTCCGTTCCATTCCAAGCACTTCTGCCCATAATGAAAATGTCCCGTTTAAGTCCTTCCATGAGCCTGGCGCCAAAGACACCAGGACTGCGTCCAACCAGGCCCCCATGTATAAACATCCCAAAGGGACGAGTGTGAACCATGATGCCCCTGCTCCCTCCACTTGATGGTGCCGCTCCTGTGATCCTGGGCAAGTGGTCACGATACACGGTTGCCAGCTGGTCGGAGCAATGACTATGCCCACCACCCTCTGTGTAGCTAACCACCTTGATTTTATTCCATGAGGAGGGTATTATGGATTACCAAGAACACCCCGCAACCATGGCGTTTTTGGTTGCCATTGAAACAAGATTTTATATAAGCACCCCGTTTTTTGACAGTATTTTGTCAGTCATTATTTTGACTGTAAGTAAAATTATGTGGCTATTAATTTAGAAGCCCACTAAAAGCGATGAGCCAATCATTTACTGGCCGCACCACATCTGCATTCCAAAATGGCGGCCTGATATAAAAACATTGGTCACCATGACGACGGCTCTTGTCAATGCAACACTGCTGCGTGGCTGACAGAGTCTCAACGTCTCAGGTAAGCGACACGTTGGCTGGGCGACGCTTTAGGCGATCAATGTATCATTTATATCAAAACCCAGAGCTGTGACTATACCCGTAGATACTTGCCCCTGGGGATCTGCTCATAGAGAATACGATCAACATGTACAATGCTTCAGAACGCCCGATCCCAACGGTGCGGTTCAGCGCATGATCTATTAACAACCTTACGCCAAGCTAAAATAGTTTTTTTGATCATTTCATTTCCGGAGTCTCACGAGCACTTGAGCTAATTTCAGACACAATATCTAACGAAACAGTTAGAGGAATGTAAAGCATCACTGATTTCGATTTTGATTGTCCGCTTATGCTTTGCAGGGACCAAGACCCTTACATTAAGGGGACTAACGCAGGACAGCCAGCCTGTTTCCCCACCTAGAGTCTCAGTCTGCTGAAGAGACAGGGTGTAATTCAACCCGTGGCAGGAGAGGTGCATAATCAACATTGAGCTACTTCGTCCAATTCCTGATTGTATAGGCACACTGTGGCACGCACAGGCAAGCCCACATAAGTCTACCTGGTTGAGTGTTTATTTTCCAGTGTTTATCCATTACTGGTTGTACACACATGGTTCTAACATGAGTCCTTATTTATAGATTGGACCTCACCAAGTGAAACTATGGAGTTTCCTCAGAGATCACCTAATATGTTACGAGTGCACCTCTCATTCTAAAACCGTGCTGAGTTGCTGCACTGACACGTTAAGATATTTACACATTTTTCTGGATTCAAATAAAGAATTAGTTATGTTTACCTCCTTACCCATTCAACATTACCCAAATACTGACACTGCCACATTATTCTTGTCTTGTAGGCAACACACAGATAGAACACTCCACCTTTCGAGTTCATCCATCCTGATGAAGGCCCGCTCAAGCAAGGCTTATACTGCAACCTACTAGGGCCGAAACACTCTTGTGTAGACCTTTGTGTTTTTTAATTACTATGTTCATAATTGGCTCTATCCACATTTGTAATTTCTCAATATTTCGTTTCGTATATGTATTCTATGTATTTGACCCCTGTTGTCCCATGTGTCTCGAAGTTCGATGTACTTCAGCATCATGCATTTATCGCATATTTGTGGTTCATTGGAATGTTCTATGCTTTGTGTACAATTAGACCATTAGGTTTTGTCCTTTGATTATAAACATTTACAGCCTTTTTGAAGGTGTGTCTTTTATACTATATAATAGACTATCTGGTTACCTGAATGGGTAGGAGTGACCCTGTTCACTTGTGATTTTGATTATAGAGCCCTCCTGGGCAGAATAGGGTTTCAACCAGGAGCCCGTTATAATATTTTTTTTAACAGTGAAAGTATACATTCATCAACAAGAGAAAACATGCTTGAAATCATACCCTTCAGAAGTGAACAACTGTAAACAGTTAGAATACGCCAACTGGTATAGAACTACAACCAGAATACTGCAATATACATTTTTCTAAGGAAACGCAAAGACCCTCAACATCTTCAAAACTATCAACAGTTAAAATACGCCAACAGGTATTTAACTGCCCTAAAATTCAGCATCAACCAAACAGATAAATGAATACTGCTAAACTGCAACAAGAAATAAACAATTAGAAGATGCCAACTGGTATCTAACTGCAACAATAGTACCACTACTTCCAAACCAAAAACCATTTACCTATTCAATACCTCGTACTGAAATCAACCACCGAAAAAGATTGTACCTTAATGTAGAAAGGTTTTTTTAAATCCTGCATGGATTTTGTTCCCCACAGACCCAATGATTATACAAACAAACACAGGAACTGAGCAAATTGCACAGTACACTGGTTTGAAGCATAGTACTTGTAAAGTACTAACTTTGAGGGAACACAAAGTACAGAAATATTGGCTATGCAATGTAATAACTCATTACAAACTACCTAGCCTAACATGTGATCTTTTCTTGTATCAAAGAGAATGAAAAAACAATGTCTGCTACATTTTCCCATAGCATGTAAAAAACTGCATACAGCTCCAACAATGCAAACAGTAAGTATATAATGATTGGAGTCACAACCACTGCAACATAACACACCCATGCAAGCAAACACTTGCCCACTGACCACAACCCAAAAACATAACACAACCACCTCAAGACACATCCACTTCATTTGACATACTAAAACATTAATTACAGCCAATGCACAAACTCTTCAATACATGCCCTCTTCACCCAATACTCTACTAACTACCCAAAACCAATACACTAGAGCATAGTAAAATACCCAACAGTCTAGCCAGTGTTTAGCATGTCTGTGGACTGCCGCAGTGACCCCGGCCACTGCTATCACAGCACGGCCTTCTTCCACCTAAAAAAATACAGCATTTGACCAATCTATCACTCCCCCACCTTCTCCAGCCACTCTTTCACATTAACACACTTCCCAAAATTAGATTTCTGCTCTGTTCCACGTCGCTCTATCCATGGATATCCACGGATCCAACATGGTGAGCGCATCAAGAAAATGAGAAGCACCTCACGCTTCACTCCAACCAATCTGCGAACACGTTGTGTGTCCACGGACATAACAGCACCTTCCTAGCCAATCGGAGTCCTGTCCACGCAGCGAATAGGCAGACCCTCCAGTTTATAGCGATTTTGCGATCCCGCAAAATGCCGCAAAAACGGCAGTTTTGTGCAAAAACAGCATCTTTACTTTTTAAAAAATTTTTAAGTAATTTGCAAATTTGCACCAGGGTGCCAGGTTCTCAACTTTTTTTTTTCACACAAGAAATGAAATGCGCTAACGCATCTCATCACTTGCGCCCCAAAAAAGTGCAGCCCAATCCACAAGGGACACATGAATGGGCACATTTTATATGCGTGCCCATTCAGATGGCTTTTTCACCTCCTTGATCAAATAAAGTGGCGTTTCTGTCAATTTAAAAGTGCATCCCTCATTTCCAAGCAAGATGCACTTTTAAATGTGTAGCATTGTAGGCAACCCTACGCGCACGGGATGTGGGACTGCCACTGCATGACAGGGTCTTTCCTGACCCTGTCATGCATTTCTTTTAAGGTATGAACCGCTGCTGTGTCGCTTGCATTTCTGTTCCTCAAACAGGATAAAAATGATTTTTTTGGGTCGCATTTTACAGCGGCAGGCACCTGGAGGGCCTGTCCCTGTGAAAGGCGTTAGGAGCTTGCAGAACAGAACGGGAGAGCGATTCTATTCAAAGTACTGCCCATTTTGATGACAAAAATCTCTTGAATGTTCCAATTTGACCTATTTCGTCCAGTACTATTCGATCGATTTTTATAAATACTAAACATGTGTTGCGGGGGTGTCACCCGCTCCCCATGTTCAGTATATTTGGTCTAGGGTGGTTGCAGAAGTGTTTTCCCCTTTTTCTTCAAAATTGGAGGCGGGACAGAAAAAAAGAAAATAACAAAAAAGGGACCCTGCGGAGTCGGATCTAACCCGCGTTAGAGGGACAGATCTGGCACCGCAGGGTTGCAGGGGAAGCAGCAGCGACCAAGTAGTTAAGTAGGGGAGGGGGTGGGTAGTGGTGAAAGGTACATTTTGGCTTGTTTGGCAGAAGTGCAAAAAAAATTGCAGCGAAATTGACTACGATCAATTCCGCCGCAAATAATTACACTTCGGTCAAACAACCCAGATCACCATTCAAGGCCGCTAGCCAGCGCACAATTTGCGCTACAGCTCAAGCCTGTGGAAATGCGCCGGTCACCTTTGAGAATAAGGTGACCTTCTCATTTCCAAAAATGGGTTGTCTAAAAATAGCATATCCTCCGTTCTTTTTTTAAATGCCCCATTATTTGAGGAACTGGGTCAAAATGTACCATTCAAAAAAATAAATAAATGGTTACACTATGAGAGAGAGGGAGAGTGATGGGTGAGATGTGAAGTGATAGGCAAGAAAGCAGAGGGAGAGCAGTGGGTCAGAGGAGGAAGCGCTGCACAAGAGAGCAGAGGAAGCAGTGATGTGGTGGGCCAGTAATCTGAGAGCGAGCAGAGGTACAGAAAGTAGAGGGAGCGTGTGGTCAGTGAGCCAGAAAGCAGAGAGGAAGCGGTTGGCCAGAAAGAGGGAGTGAGCTGCAGATTGGGAAAAAGGATGAGGGAAGAGTGCGATAGAATGGGAGAAATGATGCAAGATGCAGAAGCAGCACAAAATAATGAAGGACTATAGATTGCGGGAGGAATTGTAGAGTGTAAGGTGTGAGTTGGGAGTATGATTTGGAGTGTGGCAGGGGCTGGGCAGTGTAAATTGTGACTTGACAGTGTGACATAGCGCGTGAGTAATTGTATGACAGAGTGAGAGGTTAAGGAATGCAAGTTGTGATGGAGAGTTGGTGAGATGTGTGTTGGTAAGAGAGGTGTGTGGGTGTTTGGGGGATTGGAGAACATAGAAGGGGAATATTTTCAGCATTACAATTGATAATGATCAATTTAGTTAATACTATTAAATAGGCATGAACATTAAACCAGAAATGTAGCCAAATCAAACACTGTTCTGCCAAGCCAGAGACATCTGGGACTCTTCCTATTAAATGAATACAAAAGATACATAATAATGATACCCTGGCTCTCTTGTAGCCTTGCACTATGCCTATTTCCTGCAATGTGGCAATCTTACACCCTCCAGTTAATACAAAATTTCCCGCAAAAATGCTGCAATAAATAAAGGTTTGTGTCGCAAACTTCGCCATTTCATGCCGCAAAATTTCCCATTTGATGCCGCAAAATCCTGGAAGGTCTGAATAGGGAAGTGTGCCCGCAGACTGGTCCCAGATATCACACATTTTTTTGGACCTACTTTTTGTTTTTTTGTAAAAAAAACTTCTGGACAGTTTTCCACCAAATTTACAAAAGCACGTTTTCTGGACGAAGCCACCTCTCCTGCTGTAAATTTGGTGAAAATCCGTCCAGCGGTTTGGGCTGTAAGCGTGACCAAAGTTTTTCTCCATTCAGTCTATGGAAAAATGAATTGGGACCCACCCTATAACTTTGCCCCCGTGGAAGAAACCTCACCAAACTTTGCAAAGGAATTCAGAGCAGGTCATATACTTTTTGTTTTTACAAAGTTGGGTGGGGATTTGTCCAGGGGGAAGGAAGTTATAAGCCACCGAAAAAGTGCTCTTCCTATGGGTTTAGCAACTTAACCATAAATACACGGCCGCTACTGCGGGCCGTGTAATATGTATTATAGGGTGGTGATAGCCACCCTATAGTTAAGGTGAGATGGACTGCCATAGGTGTCCCTCAAATTTGTTAATAACTTTTGATTCCAGTAACGGATTTGTAATAAATTCAGAAAATGATTAAGGATTTGAGGGCCCCACTAGACTGCAAAGTTTCGTAATGATCCATTAAAAATTAAAAAAAGGTATTGAGAAGACAAAATACTTTTATTTTCCAAAGTTGCAGCCTACATCCCATTAATTTTGCCATCCACAAACAAGGTACATTTTTGCCAAAGCGCACAACCCAAACCGCTGGACGGATTTGGACCATGAACAAAACAACTTGGGCATGAAGTGTTAGCTCACGATCCATGCTTGGTTTGGGTTATTCCATGCAGTAGTTATTTAAATATTTGATGGAAAAGGGGTGATTCCTTCTCAAAAATAGATAGCTATATCTGAGGTAAATTACCAAAACTGTTTTTTTCCGAAATGAAACAACCACCATCTTGTTTTTCTCTCGATGCGAGAGATAACCACGGTTATAGTCGAGGATAACGAGAAAGAATAAGTTGTTAAAAAGCTGTTTGCAGATTAAAATCATTCCAAATTATATTAGTCTAGAGGTGGGGAAATTGCTGGAGGACACCAAGGTGAAGTTATAGGAGGTCCAGGGACTGGGTTTGCAACAGAAAGCTTTCCGTAGCCGCGGCTATAGCATCAAATAGCCAACATCTCAAAGCAAACAGCGTCACAGTAACAGCGTGTGTTGTGGGGGGAAACACAGATGAAAGGGGAGGTGAAGAGGCCATCTGGGGAGTGGGAGGAGCTGGCACAGATGAGGGGGGCACTTGGTGAGGAACTGGGGGAGAATGTATTTTTTCAGAAGTTTTTCTGATATTCACAGCTATATTTGAGGCTTTGAAGAACTACCGATAGCTGAGGATATCGGTAGTTCTGTGCCCGCAGCTATAGATTTTGGGGTGGTTGTGTTTTATTTCTTTTAAAAGTTATTTTTTATAGGTATACTGATGTTGGGGGTGGAAAATCACTGGCAATGGCCAAAGGCCGTGGTCAGTGACCCGGTAGGTCTTTGGGATCTTACTTATTTTGGCTGTGTGTTTCCAGACTTTCTTACATGTGATACTGTGGAGGAAAAGGGAAGTAAACTGTAAAAAGAAACTCAATAAAAAAAGAAGTGTGGTTCTTAAAATTGAAATTCTTAGAAGATAAATATAATGAAGTAAAAGGAGTTCTGTTTATTTACATATTCAGTGAAAAAACTTTGTTAAAGGGACGTTATGGTAAAGTTGCAGTTACAAGAACCTATGAAAGTCAACAACAAAAAATGTGTTAAAGTCAGGTTATGGTTACGAGTAAAACCGAAAACCCCCAATAATTCACAAGTTATGGTAAGCTAAGCAACCATAACTCATACCACCACTGTGCACTGCTAATACTAACACACAGGACATCAAAGATGACATCACAAATGTAATTGATCACATCACTGATGACGGCACATATTAAATTAATTGTGATTAAAAGTTCCTTCAAGGGGTTGTGTTTACAATGTTTGGAGCAATATGTCAGGGGTGATTAGGGGACCTATTATGAAGTACTTCATGTATTAAAGAATGTACTCATCTAAACAAACTCTTATATTGGAGTGTTTTTGTTAATACAGGAACCTAATGATACATTCACATGGGGAATGGCATGCACCATAGAAGTACAGGATGTTTAATTTGGCAATTTTGGCTACTAAAAAAATGAATGCTACTTTAGCAGAGTTTTTGGTAATGTTGAACATGAAATAAATATTAACAATTCAAGATCTACTGCATAATTGTGTTGGTAAAAACAATACATATAAATATCCACAATGCATACACATTAGAGGCACATACAGGGAAAGTAAAATAAGCAAAAATGGGGGGCGTGGCTAGGCGCCGAAGGAAGATGGCTGCCTAGAGGATCGGCTCCGCCTCACATAAATATAATATAGCATTAGGGTACTTAACAAAACATTAAAACTTACCTTATTCCTCATAACGAGCATAATAAACATCCCGCTCGCACTCGGTGAAACTTCTCCACGGCTCCAGTGTCGGGAAGAGCTTCATACGCGGCAGGTTTCCATCAAAGACTTCCGCATCGGAAGAACGTCGGAACGCGCACCGCCCCTTGTGAGGAGAGGAGCGGCGTTCTGCATCAGCTGACACCGCAGGCCGGGCCTTGACTTCGAGCACGTATCTACGAGAACGCCACCTGCAGGAAGATAAAGTTAAAACGTTACAGTAAGAAACAGCCTTGAATGCGAATGCACTAACATATTATATTAAAACATACTAAAGGAAAAGGCTTAGCAGAAAGAGAGGAAAAAAAAAAAAAAAAAAAAAAAAAAAAACTTTTTAAATTAACATGAAAGACAGAACAGTTTGTTTCACAATAGAGGCAACAAAGGTCTCCAACCTTATTAAAGAAGCCTAAAGTAATTAAAGGGGCGAACAGACTACTCTACAAAGTCACACAGAAAATCACAACACTGTGTACGGCAATCAATCTCCCTTCTACCCATTTCTCCTTTAAGCTTTATATTACTGCCGTGCCTTCTTGCTGCAAATTACCGATATTGTACTGTTGAACAGGATTATAATCACAAAGACGGAATGTTCCTTCAACTCCACTGGTCCAAACCTCTATCTATGGACAACAGCTCTACACAATAAATCCATTGTAATCCAGTAGTATATTCCTTGTTATTCTGGGCTTTTCCACGTTTTGGTCTCTCCTGGTTAGAGGTAAGCTTTGTGAATAATATGGATGTAATAATTATATACTACTCGTCAGTATAACTATATTCTACAACGAATTACACGCCATAACTACTTGTACATGTTATCATCTGCTCAAATATGGCAACCAACAAAGCTAACCAAAAAAATGGTACCTCTACCAAAGACGCCACCGCCTCCTCAACTACTCTAAAAAGACCCAAAAGTGACTCACCACCTCCAATTGGAATCTCAGACTCCGCGATTGAAACCATTCTAGCTGAAATAAGGGCACTTAAACCCTTTATGGAAACCACTAACATAAAGTTACAACAACTAGATGAAAGGTGGATGGGTGTTATCAACAGAGTAGATGATGCAGAGAAAAGAATTGGCGCACTTGAAGATTTATCACCCAAGGTTGCACAAATGGAAAAATCCATCAAAGAACTTCAAAAGCATAACGAAGATTTGGAAAATCGGAGCAGGCGTAACAACCTACGCATCTCGGGCCTGCCCGAAGGAGCTGAGGGAACAGACCCCATTGCCTTCCTACAAAAATTCCTACCGGCCATACTACATTTGCCTTTGGAAACCACTTTTAATATACAACGTGCCCATAGGATTGGCCAACCCTCAGTCTCTCCCTCAGCTCGTCAGCCACCAAGAACGCTCATTTTTTACCTGTTAGAATATTCTCAACTGCAACTTATCATCTCCACAGCTAAAGAACGTAAATCTCTAATCTGGCATGGCAGTAAGTTATTTATCTCACAGGATGTTGCTAGAAGTACAGCCCAAAGAAGAAAGGTCTTCCTGGCGTTCCGGCCTGCCCTTAAACAACTTAATGTCCGATATGGCCTGTTTCACCCTTGCTCCTTTAAAGTTACATATGAAGGACGCTCTGCAGTCTATGATGATCCCGCTGACCTAAGGCTCTTCATACAATCCATCAAAAATGAAAACATGGACACCTCTTCTCCAGCGGCGGCCTCTAATTCATCTACTACTTGAAACTGATTCTCCATCACTTGTCTTTCACACTCATAAGTATCTAATTACCTAATGCTTTGAATTTACATTGATATTAACTATGTGGGGTGGGCGCTCTTTTGGGTCCATCTTCCACAGGAAGTCGCTTTTTCCTAGTTAGCGACTCGGTAAGCGTTTCCTATCCCCCATATACATATTCCCTCTCCTCCTTATCCCATGTCCTGTTTGATCCCTAAATTCATTCATTCGTCATGGTATACTACCTGTCAAGATAAGATCAAACCCCTATCTCCCCTCCCTAACCCTCAATGTTCCTTCCTGCAGCACAAATATTGGTGTAAACATTATTTCAATCTAATGACAATGGTATATGTGTATTTCTGTACTATAGCTATAAGATGTATGAATATCAAATTTCCGCAAGCTAGATGATATTTAAATGCATAACATGGAATATTAAGGGTTGCAAAAATCCAATGAAAAGATGTAAAGTACTAGCTCACTTAAATAAATTTAAACCAACAATAGCTTGTCTACAAGAGACACACTTATCCCTCAAAGAATCAATGAAACTCAAGTCTCTTTGGGTGAAGGAAGTTGTAGCTAGCCCAGCTTTATCCAAGAAAAATGGTGTCGCAATACTTATTAGCAAAAAACAACCATACAAAATCCTTGCCCAAGATGCAGATACAAATGGTAGATGGGTTTGGGTGAAACTGCAAATTGATACGACACAAATATCAATTCTCAACATTTACGGACCTACACTTCCAGATCCCTTATTTTGGAATAATGTCAAACAAATGATTTTGAAAAATGATTTCGTCAACCTGATAATGTGTGGCGATGTCAATCAGGTTCTTGACCCCTTTTTGGATCGAAAATCCAGTTGCATATTTAAACCCAACAAAACTCACAAATCCTTTATAAATTGTCTAGGAGAGACAGGACTAATTGATTCATGGAGGATATCTCATCCTTCACATTTGGATTATACCTACCATTCTCCCCCACACAATACATTGTCACGTATTGATTATATTTTTGTAACAAAAACTCTTTCGGGATCCATTATAGACTCCAAGATTGCCAATATCATTATTTCTGACCACGCTCCTGTCATCACCTCCTTCTCCCTTACAGATATGAAAAAAAGTTCTCCCAGATGGAAACTTAACAATTTCCTTTTAAATGATCCTAAATCTATTCAATCCATTAACGCTTTCATTCAACAATACTTTAACGAAAACCAAGATCAAGATACCTCCACTGTCAATAATTGGGATGCTTTCAAAGCAGCCCTTCGTGGTCACATAATGGCCCTATCTGGCAAGAATAAAAAAATTAGGAAAAAACTTCTCGATGATCTGTATTCTAGACTCACTATTGCAGAACAACATTACTATACTGACACAAACTCAGCTAATCTACGACAAGTCATTAAGATACGCTTTGAAATCAATGAAGAAATTACTAAGTTGGCTGCAGGAACCATTCTTAAGTATAAAACTAAGATCTATCAAACTTCTAATAAAGCAGGTCAAATGTTAGCCTCTTATCTAAAAACCAAAAAAGAAAAAGTTCAAGTCTCTCACATTCAAGACAAGCTGGGCAAGATGCATCATAGGCCTGATGAAATATTGGAATGCTTTAGAAGATTTTATACGGAACTATATACTCCAGAATGCACTATTCCCAGAGAAAACATTGATTCCTTTTTGAACAACATCAGTAGAACCACCTACCCTGACATTGATCTATCTCATCTAGAAAAAGACATCACTTCTATCGAGATTACCAATGCCATCCATGGCCTCGGAAAAGGAAAAGCACCAGGCCCTGATGGATTATCTACAGAATTCTACAACACATTCTCTCAATCCTTAACACCTAAGCTCAAAAACCTGTTTTCATATTTTATCTCACAAAATTGTTCCTCGGGATCATTTTCGGAAGCTTTGCTTATCATCTTTCCAAAACCAGACAAGGACCCTACTCTTCCTAGCAACTATCGACCCATCTCCCTGATCAATATCGAAAGCAAAATTTTTGCCAAAATACTTGCCAATAGAATCGAATCCTCACTCCCAAGTCTAGTTAAACCAGACCAAACAGGATATGTAAAAGGACGTAATATATCCTCTAATGCAAGACTCCTATTAAACGCCATCAACCTTGCAGCCAATGACAAAAAAGATACACAAGGCTACGCCGCCATTGCATTAGATGCGGAAAAAGCTTTCGATCGTGTCGACTGGAATTTTATGTTTCAAACTCTACGGTGGCATGGTTGTGGTGAAAAATTCATTTCACTGGTCAAACTGCTTTACTCTGCCCCCAACTCGGCCATTTACTTAAATGGTCAAACTTCCTCCTCCTTTCACTTACTAAGAGGAACGCGTCAAGGTTGCCCCTTCTCACCATTGCTATATATCCTCTCTCTTGAACCACTTCTAGAATTAATAAGATCTACCAAAAACATCCCGGGAATTCAAGTCGGTGCTTCAATAAATAAAATAGCTGCTTATGCGGATGATATTCTTATATTAATTAAAAACCCCAAACTTCACATTCCCAACCTCTTGAGTATTTTATCACAATTCGGTCAAGTATCAGGATATAAATTAAATACACAGAAATCAGAAATTATGCCCTTAAATCCATACTGCCTTAAACATGATATCGTCACTTTTGGCCTCAAATGGTGCAATAGCTCAGTTAAATACTTAGGTCTTCGTTTTGCCCCAACTATCCCAAAGACGATCAAACTCAACACTGAAACACTACTGGGCACCCTCAATGATCTAACATCCAAATGGTCTCCACTATACCTCTCCTGGTGGGGGCGCCTAGATACTATCAAGATGATGCTTACTCCCATAATACTATACTATCTGCAACTTCTCTCCGTCCCATTATCCCTATCCTTTTTCAAATCCATTTACTCTATATTACTTAATTTTCTTTGGGGAAAAGGAAAAAGTAAGAGAATTGCCCTGACGAAACTGAAAGCCCCCTATGATATGGGGGGAGTTAGATTCCCTGACTTTAAATCATATCACCATGCATTTCTTATAAAACAAACTCGTCAATGGTTCATAGATCCTATATCCGCTGATATCCCAACCTGGTGTACATTAGAAAAACAAGTTGTTTTACCATATGAAATCACGGACTACATATACATTTTCAAACATTCAACTAAAAAGACTTCAGACCCTATTAAAGCTTCAATATCTGCTCTACAAACCTTTCTTTTTCCTCACACTATAGCTCCAAGGAAGCACCTTTCCCCACTATTATGGCATAATAAGAACATAGTAATTAACAACAAGATCCTTAATCGCAAAACATGGATTCAAAAGGGTATCAGATTCATCCAACAGATTACAAATGACACGGATGTCCTTTCCTTTCAGCAATTCTCCACCACTTTTAACATTTCTAAGAAAGATTTTCAATTTTATAACAACTTAATTAATTCCTGCCTAGATGCACTTGCTCAATTTTCCAATGAAATCCTTACTCCAGATGCCCTTAGACTAATGCACCTTACCATAGATGGTGAAGTTCGAGCCTCAAAAATCTACAATATGCTCACCTCAAATTTTAAGATTTGCCCTATACGTCTGAAATGGGAACTTGATTTGGGCTTCATGTTTGAAGATGAAATATGGCATCGTCTGTTTACTAAAATCAAACAAATATCGGTATCAGCAAATATATCACAACACTATTATTTCTTCATGCACAGAGCATTTATTACTCCTGCCAAATTGGCTAAGTCTAATCCGAGTTATAATGCTAAATGTTGGTCATGTGGCATATCTCCCGCCACGTATATGCATATGTTTTTTGAATGTTCATTTACTGTTAAATTTTGGCAGGAAATCTGGATGCTTCTTAAATATATCTTCTGTGTAAATGTGCCCTTTTCCGTTGTTAACATATTTTTAGGAAGTATAGCCATTACAACTTATTTCCCATCCGACTCTGCAAGACTGTATGACTTATTCATCTGCATAGCTTTAAAATGTATTACGGCTAACTGGAAAGACTCTAGTTTACTTTCCACCAAAATCTGGTGGAACACCATTTGTAACACTCATAAACTAGAGATGTGCATGGCCAATAATCACAACACAATTCCTAAGTATAATGCTAAGTGGTATTATTTCACCAGGTATCTTAACTGTTTTAATGCAACTGCTCATGGTACATAAATTTACACCCTTATATTAGCATCATTATTCATATTTCCATACTTATTCAGAAATACTTGAACTAGATAATTTTTGAAATGACCAGATTATTTTGATGAAATAATCCAATATACCCACTCCTCCCCCTATCCTCTTCCCTCCTTATCCTTATATGTCTCTAGTCTGTCTCCCTGTAAGTCTCCCCCCAAAATCTCTATTTTTCACTACATATAAGTCACTCGCTGCAGACCTGTGATATAATTAATTCTAAACAACATGTTATATTAATGCGGTTTATATCTATTATAGTTCATAGTACATTCGCAAGTGAATTTAACAAATGACTTAGCTTTATAGAAATACTATTACAAAGGATCAAAATCATTTACTATGTCATTTCTTTGCGGTTCTTGTTCTTATTCAAAGTTTGTAACCTGTTGATATCTGTATCAAAATCAATATTTTAACAATAAAAATCATTAAAATAAAAAAAAAAAATAAGCAAAAATGAAACATCACTAGAAAAAGTTAATAATATTAAAGTGCCTCATTATGTATATAAATGAATTGTTTGTTTGAAGCCTGCTTATTGCTCAATATATGCGCAACATGAGCTAAGACCAAACCCTAAGGAAAGTACTTAAAGAACATACAAGAAGGTTAATGTCTACATATATAGCACCTTTTCAATTTTTATATTTCCACTGTCATTAAACAAAACTGCCTTGCCTATATATGTCAGTCCACAAAAACTAGTGACCCAGGTGCTTCGCTAGCTGGTGCCTTCACATTACGCATTGCGTACTGCTTTTACATTTATGGGGTGCCATGTGTAGCCCTCTATGCATTTCATACCGTATTCTCTTTTGTGGGGTGCTTTACAAAGCCTTGCAGGACCACATATCTACACTGTCCATCACATAGTCTGTGTTTTTCTTTTATTGGGGGGGAGCCTTTCCATTTGCCTGCACCATGAGTGGAAAGGGAGAGAGAGAAAGAGAGAGAGAGAGAGAGAGAGAAAGAGAGAGAGAGAGAGAGAGAGAGACAGAGACAGAGAGAGAGAGTGTTGGGACGGTGAACTGGTGAGCCCACATGTCATCCACTACTAGGGGACGTGGTGAGCCCCAGTCCACAGGTTCCACAGTACCACCAAGGGCCATTAGGGTTAAGAAGGGACACCCTGCAGGAAGAGGCACCACCCCATAATGATGCACAGTTGAAAGAGAAGGGCACAAAGAAGAAGAAGTGCTTCTCCAATGAGGAGCTGGAAATGATATGTTATGTTATGTTATTTTGCATTTATATAGCGCCTTATGTATAATTGGTATGATCTCAAAGCGCTGATAGGTTGAATGCCCTCGGGAACCTCAGTTCGAGTCAGTGAGAGAGAGAGATAGAGAGTCATAAGGTACGTGGGTGCACCTGATATGTGTCCAGCTAGAGTGGCATTTGCATGATAGCTGATTCTTAGCGGTAGATGAGGTGTTTGGGAGGTGTAGATGACAGGATGTACACACAGCATCCTCTCCCACTTAGAATAAGCCAGTTCACTTTAACTTTTTGCACCTGCTTATCACCTCAGTGAGCTCAAACATATTGAGATCTCCACAGCCGGCCTCCTCCTTGCCCTTGGCCACTTTGTACACATCAATCATGCCTTCCAGGTGCTCCAGTGGGTACCCATAGGCCAATGCACCACCTGCAAGGTCATGTTCATTAACCACTGTACCCTCCTCAAGACAGGCCCTAACTTCCTGCAACAATGACTCACAAGCTACCTGCACAACAGGAACCTTACATCAGCTTTACACTTCCCTATGTGACCACTACCTTCAATTTCAGTACAACCGGAGGTTCCTCATTATCTGTCCAAGCTCCGACACTCTGGTATTCCCTCCCAAACAGCATCTGCCACATAGAGGACCAACAGTCCTTCAAGAAGGCACTTGAAACCTGGCTCTTCCCTTCCCCATGCCACACAAGGTCCACAACCCATGCAAAGTCAATGTACAATTTGCCCCGCTGAGGACACCATGCCAGCCCATGGCACTGTTGCAGTAATGGAATGCAAGTGGTACTTTTCAGAGATTCCTGCCTTTTTCTGGCCCAACATGGTGCCGGGCCAAAAGGTGTGCTACCGCTTACTTGCACATTCCTGCACTCCACTGAACCAATGTGACACATTTGGACCATCTATTTTTTCAGTGCTTCGCACATGTGAAACCTTGACTGCCTTTACCTGTGTCTCTTATATATGTCACTTGTCATATAATGTTTTTTATGTATGTGATTGTCATCTTCAATGTATTACGTATTTGCTTGTTTTAGACCTTCAGGAGTTTTGCGCTCTGCAGAAAGCAAGACTGTGTTCCCAGTCAGCAAAATACAATATATATATTTCAAATGATAATTTCAAGATCTTTCGCAGAAATAACATGAGCCAAATGCTAATTCTGTGGTCTTAGCCTTGATTTTATTCCAAACAGGAAATGGTATAAATTATAAATTGTAGGCAAAGTAAACACTGTTGCTTCACAGGATTTAACTATGCCAAAAAGGTGCAAATTCGTTTATAATATAGGTTGTTGTTGCTTCACGGTTTTGGTTTTGGTTCAATCCAAGTTCAATATAGCTGCTAAACACTCTTGCATCACAGAATTTAGTTAGTCTCAAAAAATGCAAATTCAAATACCCCGTTTACAATACAGCCCTGAGGTGGAAAGGGCTGTGGAAGCAAGCTGTTTGCTGTGGCGAGTGGAAAGTGTTATTCCTATCATCCTACTGTTACCTTGAGGAACCCAAAGAAGCCCGTTGAAGAAGGGGAGAGGTGCGTGTGCCTTTAACTGTCTACAAGCAAGTTGTCAGCTGACCACCCAGCTGACTACTTGAGGCCGCCTCCGTGACCCTTGCGGCGTGAAGCCCTGAGGTGGAAAGGGCTGTGGAAGCAAGCTGTTTGCTGTGGCGAGTGGAAAGTGTTATTCCTATCATCCTACTGTTACCTTGAGGAACCCAAAGAAGCCCGTTGAAGAAGGGGAGAGGTGCGTGTGCCTTTAACTGTCTACAAGCAAGTTGTCAGCTGACCACCCAGCTGACTACTTGAGGCCGCCTCCGTGACCCTTGCGGCGTGAAGCCCTGAGGTGGAAAGGGCTGTGGAAGCAAGCTGTTTGCTGTGGCGAGTGGAAAGTGTTATTCCTATCATCCTACTGTTACCTTGAGGAACCCAAAGAAGCCCGTTGAAGAAGGGGAGAGGTGCGTGTGCCTTTAACTGTCTACAAGCAAGTTGTCAGCTGACCACCCAGCTGACTACTTGAGGCCGCCTCCGTGACCCTTGCGGCGTGAAGCCCTGAGGTGGAAAGGGCTGTGGAAGCAAGCTGTTTGCTGTTTGGCGAGCGGCGAGTAATGGCGTCTACTCAAACCCCCGTGCTAAGGACCCGTGCACAGAAGCGGCGTGATGGCGCGGTGGCTCCCGACGAGTCAAAGGCGACTTGCCGACTTCCACGTTCTCGTTCACAGAAAGTAAGTTGCTATCATTCCTGTACTTCTGAACCTGAGTCTGCCGAGCTCAATGAAGGTTTTACTCAAGCACATGAGGCACTTGAGTGTGAAAACGCAACAATCACCATTGCTAATCTGCCCCCTTGCTCCGACGATGTATTTGATAACACATGCAACGTTAGCACGGACTCTATCACAGGTTGCACTATTACTTACGGGCGGCACGGGGAGGAAGGTGAACGCCGTGCGCTGGACGCCGGCGAGCCCCTGCAGGCGATTGAAGGACCTGGATCCCGCGGTACCTGTGAAGCTCCGCTGAAGCCCCTCATTAACGACGGCGCCGAACCGCCTAGCGGCGGATCCCTCATTCCAGCTCTCGTCGTAGGGAGTGCCTGTCTGCCCGCCGTTCCCGTGAGTGATGATAACGTGGGGGCGGGTTTCGGAGCGCATGTGGCTACGAACACGCGCGGCCAAGGTAACTCTACCTCAGTTACTGCAGGAGGTCTCGGAGTCTATGGAGCAGCGCCCTCTAGCAGCGAATTCACTATAGAACTGGAATTTGTTCAAGAGAAGGAGCTGATCAGTGCCGTAAATCAGACCGCTGGGTCTCGGCCGTCCCCCTACTCTTTTCTTAGCTTACCTGGCGACGACGCGGGTCCTACTTTAAACGACGTTAGCACAATGAACAGTGCGAGTTCTCCTGTGAGTGTTATCACGAATCAGTTCACAGAGGGCTCACATGAAGAAATCGCATGCACGAATGCGAACAACTTTAGCATTCAACACAATTCTTCCAATTCAAGTCTGCACGACTGTGATCGAAATTGCGTTCTTAATCTGGAGAATGGCACAACGGGCGAGCTAGTGGCACGCAACTCATTGCCTGCAAGAAGAGACTCCCTTGGGGTAGTGAACAACGTCCTGCAGAACTTAACGCTCTTGAACAAAATGTGCGCAAGTAAGATACCGAAAGCGCCGAATCTCTCAGCCCAACCGAAAGCAAAATCTGCAGTTAAACGCGATAACAGCCAGTTGTTGGGAGCAACTTCTGATATATGGCCTGACTCGTGTTACAAACGGTTAAAATCAACCGATCTGTCCCTAAAGGCCGACTTGAGGCACGAGACATCTGAAATATACCTGTCTTCCCAAAAAAGACTTGCCTCCTCCAAACGGAAGTCTGATGGAGACATTGATGAATCCGGTGGCTACGACCACTCCTTTCACAATGTCTCCACAGATTCTTCATTAATGGAACGTCCATTTCCGAAAATTCGTCGTGAAAAGCCGATTCGTGTGGCCAGCCCTTCTGAGCCTCAACCCAATTCATCTTGTATAACTCTGCCGACGATGCCTTCATCAACGGAATTGCAAGCCCTTTTTATGGCCTCTTCGTCGATCTCATTGGCCCCGTTCATGAAACTGTACGAAAACATACATGAAGCCACTAAGGACCTAACAACGGTGGTCGCAATGATGAGCTCAAAACTAACTCAAATAGAAAAAACTTGCGACCGCTCGTATGTCGAGCAACACGAGTGCCTTAAAAGACTGGAAGGAGCGTTTGTCTTGTTAAATGAGAGCAAGAAAACCGACGCATCTGATAAAAGATTGTTCGCCGAAGTGGCACGAGAGACCCTTGCCCTATTTAAACATGACATTAAAACTATAGGCGAGCGGTCGTCTGAAGAGCACCTATGTAGTAAGTTCTCTAGCATGAAAGCTAAACCTCAGGTCGAACAAGTCTTTACTAAACCAGCAAAACAACAGCATGCTCCATCGGACGCTGTCTCTAACCAAGACCTTCTTTCCTCTCAGTCGTCTCAAGAAATGCACAATACCCTAACGGAAGTGGTTCTTGTTTCGACTCCCGTAAAGGCCCTTGGAGTCCCCTATGTCTCAGGGCCTCCGATTATCTTACCTACTTCATCCACTGGGCCTTGCTTACCGGCAAGCTTCCCTGTACCAAACAGGGTCAATTTGTCCTTTAATACAGTATTCGAGCAGGCCAGAGGCGCCGCCAATAAGGCCTCCGTTGACCCCCAAACGGCGTCGCCTTCGGGCATTGATACTGTAACTGAAACAACTACCGAAGTTGGGAGTATCTCCGCAAACGAAGGTCAACCCAAGGTCTTTTCTATTTTTACACGATCCTCCAGAGTCACAGGGAAGTTGGCAACCTCACCTTCAAAATCAAATCACGTTGTAACCAGCAAGAAACCTAAGAACCAAAAGCCAAAGAAAAACGTCTCAAATGGATCTCAGAAATTTTTACGGAATATAAAAATGGCACAAGCTTGCTCTAGTGTCTCGGACAAAACTTCAACGTCTCAAGTCCCTGCATCGAGCAACACCTTAACATCACAAAAAACTGCTCATTTGATCTCAGCTAAACAACCTCAAATAAAGAATACCTTGCCGCCTGAGGACGGCTTAACTGAAATCCTAGAGTTTTCAACTTATGACGATTCAGTACTCGTAGAGTTAGAACCTGTCTTACCGACAAGCTGTGATGTGCCCCAAATCTCTGTGCCATTACCCAATGTGGTCTTGACTCAAGGTATGGAAACGCCTGTATTATTATTGGATAAAGTCGCTTCTAAGTCTGTAATAACGAAGCATCCTCACACAAAGGAGGTTATTGGTAAAAATTCTACTCATAAACACAAACCTCACGAAAGACACTGTGAATTGATTGAAGCCTGTGATAATTCGATTATTATGAGTCCGCCAGCAGGCAGCCCTGTGTTTATGACCGTGGCCGATAAACGAAATCTTTGTATTGCTCAGGCGCAAAGCAGCAGACTAAGGGTATCCTTGGCATCGTCACGCCCCTTGACCAAAACAGACAAGAACAAGGAGCCCGAAAAGTCTCACCTCGAACTTTTTGTGAACGATCCCCCAGAACGTTATCGAAGAAGTTTAAAAGAATTGGTGGGTGATAGACGTTCCCACACTTCACACGACAAGGACCTAAAATCAGTGCCGAATAAAGTGTGTATACACAAACTGGCAATCGAGAGCTTGAATCCAATTGCGAATCTGATTTTCAATCGTAGAACGGTTCTCCAATTACTTCACCTGGTACCAAGCCTACGTGCAATAACCTCGAATGACATTAAAGTCGTGGAGTTTCCTGCGGAAGGCACTAATGATAAGGTGTTGCTTCACTTTTCATCGAACCTTCTGATTACGTCAATATTAGAAGAAAACGTGGCATTGTTTTCATTAGGCTTTGACGTCTATAAACTGAACGACTCTGATGAACCACGACAAAACTCCAGTGAGGTCGTCAACAATAGAAAGGAAGTCTCTTTGTTCGCCACTGCAGCACCAACAGTATTGAAAGAAGTGCCACCAAGGACTTTGGAAGGGTCGTTTCATTCGACAAATATCTGCACTCAAAGTCTCAAGCAATCACCGCGCCGGCCAAGGAATCCTCTTTTTTCATCTAGCGAGGCGTTTGCTAAAAGCAACGGCTCCAATGCTCAGATTAGAATAACAATTAAAAGAAAGGATTCTTTCAACGGACCCTGCATTGAGCGCCTGCACTCGACAACATCTGCAGCTGGAAATCAAGAATGGAATTGGCTTGCTGGGGCTTTAAATATTAAGAAGAGCCAATAATGCCAGGCCTCAAAAGCCCCTACCATCTGCTCTGTAGTTTCCTGGAATACTCGAGGGTTCCTGCACCTGTTTAACACACCTTGGTTAGAAAACCTCCAAATTGTGTGTCTTCAGGAAACCTGGCTAAGTGATCTACCACTCATAGCGGACTTTGAGTCGGTACTAAATCCGGCCATAAAAGCTAGGTTGGGTCGCCCCATGTCAGGCCTCTTAACGATGGTCAGAAGGAGTTCTGGCTGGCGCGTCTTGAAGTCTGTTAATCATTCTCCATATATTCAGGAAACCATCATAGAGAATTCAGGAAGACGAGATTTGAAGAAGGATACGATTGTAATTCTGAACGTATATTGGAACCACCTACGCGCCGGTAAAATGGAGTTTATAGATCTGATAACCGGTGTAATTGATCATCTGATGGAAACCATAGACTCTCCAAATATTCTTCTGTGTGGGGACTTAAACATCGATCTATGTAAGGAACCACAGTTAAATTATAATTCGCTGGCACACGCTTGGGCAACTGAAATGAAGCTACGTAATTTCGAGATGCTGAATGGCAACACGTGCGGCGATTTACCATCTAGGCAGACATGGCATCGGATGGATTCATCCTCGACAATCGATTATATGTTCGCATCCGAAGCCTTGCATCCGAGGATTCAATCATTGAGGATTTGCGTAAAAGATCAGAGCGACCACAACATGTTGCTCATGGTATTTGTATCAAACAGCTTCATTCAAAGACCAAAATGGCCTCATAATCTTATGGTTGAATCTAATAGGGTTCGCCTAAGATTAGAAGAGAGCGAAGTCAAGGGGGTGATGCTCCAGTATTGTCATCTGAGTGCAGATCTGGAATATGAACATCTCTTGCCACAATTCAAAAAGGCAAAAGCGGGTGCCAAAAACTCCAACATGGTTCGTGTTCACCATTTTGATACTGAGATATTGACGCAAAAACGAACGATGCGCACTGCCATAAGGAGAGCTAAGGCTCTTGATATGAACACTCGTAAACTAGAAATAAAGGCGGCAAAGCAAAAATATAAAAATTGGCTGAAAATGCACAAATATATACAAATACAAAATGACGCAGAACAGATGTTAAACACTCTGAAAAACAAAAACACGAGCGATTTTTGGAGAATCATCAACAACTTTCAGGCTCCTCAATTGGCACTACAGTCCAGCATGGTTTCTGAAGAAACCTGGATTAATCACTTCGAGGACTTATATAAAGCCAATATACCTGAGATTACCACCTTGGGACCGACCGCGACACCATGGAATTTGACGTTTCCAAAAGAAGAGATAGTGTCTATCATAATTAAAGCAAAAAAATCAAGAGCCCCTGGACCGGATGGGCTTTCGAATTTCACCATTAAACAACAGCCTGAGCTATGGGCGTCCATATGCGTATCCCTATTTGACAGGATCTGCAAATCTCAAAAAACTCCGAAATCCTGGAAATCTGCTGTGATTGTCCCAATATTCAAGAAAGGAGACAGAACTTGCCCAAAGAGCTATCGTCCTGTGGCTTTACTCGACAGTTTGGGGAAAATGTATGCCACAATGTTACAACACAAATTGGTAAAATGGGCAATTGAGTCTAACCATGTAGACAAAAGGCAATCAGGTTTCGTAAAGCAAGTGGGCTGTTCTCTAAACTTGCTAGTGCTAAATCTGTTGAAAATGGAAGCATTAAAATCTAAATCTAAGACCTACTTGGCCTTTATCGACTTCTCTTGCGCCTTCGATACCATTGACAGAGCCCGCTTGTGGGCAAAACTACAAAGTTGGGGATGTCCAGTGGACTTAATGGCAGCAATACGCGAACTGCACTCTGAAACCTCCATAAAAATCCGGTTGGATCAAGCTGGAAACGTATCAACCCCAATCAAGACCTATAAAGGAGTGAAGCAAGGCTGTCCTTTAGCAGCTGCAATATTCAGTTTATATATATCTGATATTGGACTGGCAATTAATGATGTAAGATCTTTTCCGCCTAAGATTGGAAAGACCTGCCTAAGCTAGCTGCTATATGCCGACGATCTTGTCATTATGGATCTAACTCCCGTAGGTTTACAGAGGAAACTGAATGCAGTTGCACAATATGTTGCATTAAACCACTTGGTAATAAACACAAGAAAGTGCGAAATTCTGGTGTTAAAAAATCTTAATAGTGGAAGTCGAAACTCGAAAAACCATCCAAGATGGTATCTGGGTAAGGAGGCTATTCGGACATCTCAGAACGTAAAATATCTTGGAATGTTACTAAATTCATCAGTCAACGACGGCCCTTGGAAGTCTGAAAACAAAAGTAAATGCAAACAATTGGCCAGTCAAGCTGTCTCCATACGGAATAAATACGGGAAATTTTCATTAAAACCGGTTCTTGCCTTTTATCATCAGAAGGTAATCCCAGTACTATTATATGGCGCAGAAAACGCCTTGGCTGTAGCGCTGACACATGGTCTTCGCTGGAGCACTGCTTTTGGTCAAAGGTACTGGCGCTGCCTAGGGGCATTGCAACAGCTTGCGTGAGGTATGAACTTTCACTTATCTCGTTACACGCAAGGGTTTGCTGGGCCCTAATAAGTTTATTTCGGAAATCACGCCAGCGGGAACACATTCCTCAATTTGATATCTTTCACGATCCATCTCCGGCAAACAGCATGGTATCATTATGGTCGAAAAGATGTGAAGATATCTTAAGAAATCATGGGATTAGCATGGACCAGCTGCATAACGACCCGAACGCTGCCAAATTAAAAATATGGCGCGCAGATTGGGAACAAACTTGTACGCAACGTAGCACAGCTTCCATGATGAAGGATATCCCGCTCGAGACAAGGCCTTTTAATGTTTTGCAACGTTACGTTGAATTATTTCCAGACCCACAGGCTCGAAGAGTGTTTATGCTGATGCGGTTGAATGAATTTAGAACCA
This sequence comes from Ambystoma mexicanum, assembly GCF_040938575.1. Lineage (NCBI taxonomy): Eukaryota > Metazoa > Chordata > Amphibia > Caudata > Ambystomatidae > Ambystoma > Ambystoma mexicanum. Next base: position 394,761,180 of record NC_090930.1, on the reverse strand, counting down.
ATGAACGGCTGATGTCTTGGCGTTCAAATAAAGTTGAATCCTTGACATGTAGGATATGTTCCAAAGATAAGGAAACCTTAAAGCACTTGGTCCTATTTTGCACCAACCTCCGCTCTGAAAGGACAATCCATCTGGCCACGTGGGGAGCAACCTATCCGTCCCGTTGTGCGTACGATTGGTGGGCCAATATGTTTCAAGGATGTGACAAAAAGCTGATATTACCATTAACTCGATTTCTGATGGTAATTGAAAATCGATTGAACTCATTGTCAGTGGAAGCACAAGGGGATCAATGTTTTAATTAGTTGGCTGTGCTCCTGGCGGCTGTGCTCTTGGCAGGAGTATTGCTAAGTGAGCGCTAAGGGATGGCTAAGAGATTGTCAATGGACATTTTTTTTTCTGATGAAGTGTACTATTGTGTGTTTGTAAAATATTTTTAAAGGTTTGTAATAAACCAAAAAACAAAAAAAAAAAACAAAATATAGGTTCTGTTGCTTCACAGTTTTCGTTTTGATTCCATCCAAGTTCAATATAGTTGCTAAACACTGTTGCATCACAGAATTTAGTTAGTCTCAAAAAAATGCAAAATCAAATACCCTTTTGGTTTTGATTCCATCCAAGTTCAATATAGTTGCTAAACACTGTTGCATCACAGAATTTAGTTAGTCTAAAAAAATGCGAAATCAAATACCCAACACATGTTTCACCGTCTGGTGTATGGCGGATCTTCAGGGGTTTTAAATAAATTGAAAGTGGTTTGAAAAGAAAATCAGTTGGACTGATGGTAATTGTTAAATTCTACAACGTTGCCTAGTGGGAATCAAAAAAGAAATAAAAAATACTCTCATTGAAAAGAAGAAGTGGTTTCCCAATTTTACATATATGCTGTTTGTGACTCTTTTCTCCCAAAATATATTTAAACAAATGGGTGGCTGTGTGGGGGTTATTGTTCTAAAAGAACCGATCTCTAGATATATAAGAAAACACTTACTTGAGCAGCCCGTTTCACTTGACTAGTGTGAATGGATCTGGTTGTCATATATCGAAGTTGAGAGTGGCTGCTTGCAAAAGAAACCCTAAGTGGAAATGGTAGACGGATGCAGTGTCAGTAGTAATATGTGTATAGCAGACATTATTAAGCTCTGAGATGCGAACAATGTGAGACTGTTCGCATACTCTGCTGTTAGTACACGGTACAGTTGGTGCCGCTTTGCAAAGTCTATGAGGCGAGGCTTCTTACCTTAGTGAAAATCATGAAAATTTCCAATGGTAGCAGTTCAAATTTGATCTCCGGTTTAAGAAAATAATCAGTCCATCATACTTTGACAACATAAAATACGAGAAGTACAAAAGAGATTCCTCAACACAAAAACAATCCTGGCTAACAGCCCCCACTCAAGGGAATTACAAATGCAATAACTGCCAGATTTGCTCAAATATACTCAACGCTAAAAAAGAATTTGTGCAACCAAATGGCAAACTAAGAAAAATCAAAGAACACATAAATTGCAATAGGATTTTTTGTCATTTATACCATCATTTGCGTATGCAACAAACCTTACATTGGGAGTACAATAAGAAAATTCAAAATCAGAGTTGGTGAACATTTGAGAGCAATAAAAAACTAGGATATGACATCAACTCTAGCATTTCATTTTCACCAATTTCACCAATTTCACCAGGAGTCAGACCTAGCAAAAATCCAATGCTATGGGATCGAAAAACTTTTACCTCCAAAAAGAGGAGGCAATTTGGAACTATGTCTTCGAAAAAGAGAAGCCTAATGGATCTGGTCTATGGACTCAATTTTCAGTGGGCTCAACGTAGACCATGAGCTACACCACTTTTTGCAATGAGAATAATATGTTTTGTTTAATCAATATAAGTTTTAGAGCTTGAGAATGAGCAAACAATATGCTTGTAAACCAGACAATGTATATATTTTTTATGTTTTTCTTGTGCTTTTCTCTGTTATACTTTTGAATTAACATCTATCCACCTGGCAGTAATTTCACCAAGTTAATATAATACCAAAAAGGGTGAAGTGTTTTTGAGCATACACCTGACCGGTCCATGTCTACCTCCTTTCCCATGAATTTCCAATTGTATTTAATAATATAGTGTTACTTAGCCTCGTATATAACATATGATCGAAACACAAATTGGGTGTCTGTTTAGGGTTTACTAGTCCCTATCTACCAAGACACATACCTACTATGTAGAGTCTTTTTCTTTTTTAAACACAGTATCCTCTTTTGAAACATGGCACGTCATAACAACGAGCATTTGTCCCCATTTACCAAGTGATACACCCACTTTACTATGTTTTCCCTTTAAATACGGCATTTTCTTTTGAAAATTAGGCGCGCCATCTCATTTTTGGACGCGCATCCACACGTTTTAATTATAAATCATGTCCTGCCTTGCACACCCCAAAATTACATAGGGCCTCATTAGGACCCAGGCGGTAAGGGGTTTACAGCGGCGTAAACAGCGCCGACCCTTAACGCCTGATTCCGAGGTCCCTTAGCGCCATGGAGATTTTAACACCTGCTTTTAGCAGGTGTTAAAATCCATGGCGCTAAGGGACCTTGTTGTTAATTACGCCACCGTAATTTACGGTGGCGTAATTAACGCCTTCCCCACTCCCATTATGCCCTATGGGGCAAAAATGGGAATGGGGAAGGGTAAATGGGTTAATGGGGACTTACCGCCCCACTCACCTCGGAATGGGGCGGTAAGTCCGCCAACCACCATGGCGTAAACATAGTTTACGCCATGGTGGTAAAGGTACGACCCAGGCGGTAACTTATCGCCTGGGTCGTAATGAGGCCCATAATCTTGCTCCAAGAATTTTTCTATCCACCTCGTTAAAATATCGAGTATATCTGCTAAACCCATATGGTTTATCAGAACACATTTGGAACATTGGAAACTCATTCAAACATGCCTTGCACTTTAACACACATTCTTAAATGCATACTCGTGGTTACGCTCACGTGACTTCAACATCACAACATTCATTCCCCCTTTTTTTTCACTTCTGGGTCTTTCCCGGCAGTGTCCACAGCACGAACGCTCGGCAATCGAACTGGAGATCAAATTTGAACTGCTACCATTGGAAATGTTCATGCTTTTCACTAAGGTAAGAAGCTTCGCCTCATAGACTTTGCAAAGCGGCACCAACTGTACCACGTACGAACAGCATATTAAACAGTACATCATGAGTCAACTGAGGTAAGCATGGGAGCAAGGCAGTAGACAGCGTATTAACAACAGTATCAAGGGGGGAGCGTTTGTCTTGTTAAATGAGAGCAAGAAAACCGACGCATCTGATAAAAGATTGTTCGCCGAAGTGGCACGAGAGACCCTTGCCCTATTTAAACATGACATTAAAACTATAGGCGAGCGGTCGTCTGAAGAGCACCTATGTAGTAAGTTCTCTAGCATGAAAGCTAAACCTCAGGTCGAACAAGTCTTTACTAAACCAGCAAAACAACAGCATTCTCCATCGGACGCTGTCTCTAACCAAGACCTTCTTTCCTCTCAGTCGTCTCAAGAAATGCACAATACCCTAACGGAAGTGGTTCTTGTTTCGACTCCCGTAAAGGCCCTTGGAGTCCCCTATGTCTCAGGGCCTCCGATTATCTTACCTACTTCATCCACTGGGCCTTGCTTACCGGCAAGCTTCCCTGTACCAAACAGGGTCAATTTGTCCTTTAATACAGTATTCGAGCAGGCCAGAGGCGCCGCCAATAAGGCCTCCATTGACCCCCAAACGGCGTCGCCTTCGGGCATTGATACTGTAACTGAAACAACTACCGAAGTTGGGAGTATCTCCGCAAACGAAGGTCAACCCAAGGTCTTTTCTATTTTTACACGATCCTCCAGAGTCACAGGGAAGTTGGCAACCTCACCTTCAAAATCAAATCACGTTGTAACCAGCAAGAAACCTAAGAACCAAAAGCCAAAGAAAAACGTCTCAAATGGATCTCAGAAATTTTTACGGAATATAAAAATGGCACAAGCTTGCTCTAGTGTCTCGGACAAAACTTCAACGTCTCAAGTCCCTGCATCGAGCAACACCTTAACATCACAAAAAACTGCTCATTTGATCTCAGCTAAACAACCTCAAATAAAGAATACCTTGCCGCCTGAGGACGGCTTAACTGAAATCCTAGAGTTTTCAACTTATGACGATTCAGTACTCGTAGAGTTAGAACCTGTCTTACCGACAAGCTGTGATGTGCCCCAAATCTCTGTGCCATTACCCAATGTGGTCTTGACTCAAGGTATGGAAACGCCTGTATTATTATTGGATAAAGTCGCTTCTAAGTCTGTAATAACGAAGCATCCTCACACAAAGGAGGTTATTGGTAAAAATTCTACTCATAAACACAAACCTCACGAAAGACACTGTGAATTGATTGAAGCCTGTGATAATTCGATTATTATGAGTCCGCCAGCAGGCAGCCCTGTGTTTATGACCGTGGCCGATAAACGAAATCTTTGTATTGCTCAGGCGCAAAGCAGCAGACTAAGGGTATCCTTGGCATCGTCACGCCCCTTGACCAAAACAGACAAGAACAAGGAGCCCGAAAAGTCTCACCTCGAACTTTTTGTGAACGATCCCCCAGAACGTTATCGAAGAAGTTTAAAAGAATTGGTGGGTGATAGACGTTCCCACACTTCACACGACAAGGACCTAAAATCAGTGCCGAATAAAGTGTGTATACACAAACTGGCAATCGAGAGCTTGAATCCAATTGCGAATCTGATTTTCAATCGTAGAACGGTTCTCCAATTACTTCACCTGGTACCAAGCCTACGTGCAATAACCTCGAATGACATTAAAGTCGTGGAGTTTCCTGCGGAAGGCACTAATGATAAGGTGTTGCTTCACTTTTCATCGAACCTTCTGATTACGTCAATATTAGAAGAAAACGTGGCATTGTTTTCATTAGGCTTTGACGTCTATAAACTGAACGACTCTGATGAACCACGACAAAACTCCAGTGAGGTCGTCAACAATAGAAAGGAATTCTCTTTGTTCGCCACTGCAGCACCAACAGTATTGAAAGAAGTGCCACCAAGGACTTTGGAAGGGTCGTTTCATTCGACAAATATCTGCACTCAAAGTCTCAAGCAATCACCGCGCCGGCCAAGGAATCCTCTTTTTTCATCTAGCGAGGCGTTTGCTAAAAGCAACGGCTCCAATGCTCAGATTAGAATAACAATTAAAAGAAAGGATTCTTTCAACGGACCCTGCATTGAGCGCCTGCACTCGACAACATCTGCAGCTGGAAATCAAGAATGGAATTGGCTTGCTGGGGCTTTAAATATTAAGAAGAGCCAATAATGCCAGGCCTCAAAAGCCCCTACCATCTGCTCTGTAGTTTCCTGGAATACTCGAGGGTTCCTGCACCTGTTTAACACACCTTGGTTAGAAAACCTCCAAATTGTGTGTCTTCAGGAAACCTGGCTAAGTGATCTACCACTCATAGCGGACTTTGAGTCGGTACTAAATCCGGCCATAAAAGCTAGGTTGGGTCGCCCCATGTCAGGCCTCTTAACGATGGTCAGAAGGAGTTCGGGCTGGCGCGTCTTGAAGTCTGTTAATCATTCTCCATATATTCAGGAAACCATCATAGAGAATTCAGGAAGACGAGATTTGAAGAAGGATACGATTGTAATTCTGAACGTATATTGGAACCACCTACGCGCCGGTAAAATGGAGTTTATAGATCTGATAACCGGTGTAATTGATCATCTGATGGAAACCATAGACTCTCCAAATATTCTTCTGTGTGGGGACTTAAACATCGATCTATGTAAGGAACCACAGTTAAATTATAATTCGCTGGCACACGCTTGGGCAACTGAAATGAAGCTACGTAATTTCGAGATGCTGAATGGCAACACGTGCGGCGATTTACCATCTAGGCAGACATGGCATCGGATGGATTCATCCTCGACAATCGATTATATGTTCGCATCCGAAGCCTTGCATCCGAGGATTCAATCATTGAGGATTTGCGTAAAAGATCAGAGCGACCACAACATGTTGCTCATGGTATTTGTATCAAACAGCTTCATTCAAAGACCAAAATGGCCTCATAATCTTATGGTTGAATCTAATAGGGTTCGCCTAAGATTAGAAGAGAGCGAAGTCAAGGGGGTGATGCTCCAGTATTGTCATCTGAGTGCAGATCTGGAATATGAACATCTCTTGCCACAATTCAAAAAGGCAAAAGCGGGTGCCAAAAACTCCAACATGGTTCGTGTTCACCATTTTGATACTGAGATATTGACGCAAAAACGAACGATGCGCACTGCCATAAGGAGAGCTAAGGCTCTTGATATGAACACTCGTAAACTAGAAATAAAGGCGGCAAAGCAAAAATATAAAAATTGGCTGAAAATGCACAAATATATACAAATACAAAATGACGCAGAACAGATGTTAAACACTCTGAAAAACAAAAACACGAGCGATTTTTGGAGAATCATCAACAACTTTCAGGCTCCTCAATTGGCACTACAGTCCAGCATGGTTTCTGAAGAAACCTGGATTAATCACTTCGAGGACTTATATAAAGCCAATATACCTGAGATTACCACCTTGGGACCGACCGCGACACCATGGAATTTGACGTTTCCAAAAGAAGAGATAGTGTCTATCATAATTAAAGCAAAAAAATCAAGAGCCCCTGGACCGGATGGGCTTTCGAATTTCACCATTAAACAACAGCCTGAGCTATGGGCGTCCATATGCGTATCCCTATTTGACAGGATCTGCAAATCTCAAAAAACTCCGAAATCCTGGAAATCTGCTGTGATTGTCCCAATATTCAAGAAAGGAGACAGAACTTGCCCAAAGAGCTATCGTCCTGTGGCTTTACTCGACAGTTTGGGGAAAATGTATGCCACAATGTTACAACACAAATTGGTAAAATGGGCAATTGAGTCTAACCATGTAGACAAAAGGCAATCAGGTTTCGTAAAGCAAGTGGGCTGTTCTCTAAACTTGCTAGTGCTAAATCTGTTGAAAATGGAAGCATTAAAATCTAAATCTAAGACCTACTTGGCCTTTATCGACTTCTCTTGCGCCTTCGATACCATTGACAGAGCCCGCTTGTGGGCAAAACTACAAAGTTGGGGATGTCCAGTGGACTTAATGGCAGCAATACGCGAACTGCACTCTGAAACCTCCATAAAAATCCGGTTGGATCAAGCTGGAAACGTATCAACCCCAATCAAGACCTATAAAGGAGTGAAGCAAGGCTGTCCTTTAGCAGCTGCAATATTCAGTTTATATATATCTGATATTGGACTGGCAATTAATGATGTAAGATCTTTTCCGCCTAAGATTGGAAAGACCTGCCTAAGCTAGCTGCTATATGCCGACGATCTTGTCATTATGGATCTAACTCCCGTAGGTTTACAGAGGAAACTGAATGCAGTTGCACAATATGTTGCATTAAACCACTTGGTAATAAACACAAGAAAGTGCGAAATTCTGGTGTTAAAAAATCTTAATAGTGGAAGTCGAAACTCGAAAAACCATCCAAGATGGTATCTGGGTAAGGAGGCTATTCGGACATCTCAGAACGTAAAATATCTTGGAATGTTACTAAATTCATCAGTCAACGACGGCCCTTGGAAGTCTGAAAACAAAAGTAAATGCAAACAATTGGCCAGTCAAGCTGTCTCCATACGGAATAAATACGGGAAATTTTCATTAAAACCGGTTCTTGCCTTTTATCATCAGAAGGTAATCCCAGTACTATTATATGGCGCAGAAAACGCCTTGGCTGTAGCGCTGACACATGGTCTTCGCTGGAGCACTGCTTTTGGTCAAAGGTACTGGCGCTGCCTAGGGGCATTGCAACAGCTTGCGTGAGGTATGAACTTTCACTTATCTCGTTACACGCAAGGGTTTGCTGGGCCCTAATAAGTTTATTTCGGAAATCACGCCAGCGGGAACACATTCCTCAATTTGATATCTTTCACGATCCATCTCCGGCAAACAGCATGGTATCATTAAGGTCGAAAAGATGTGAAGATATCTTAAGAAATCATGGGATTAGCATGGACCAGCTGCATAACGACCCGAACGCTGCCAAATTAAAAATATGGCGCGCAGATTGGGAACAAACTTGTACGCAACGCAGCACAGCTTCCATGATGAAGGATATCCTGCTCGAGACAAGGCCTTTTAATGTTTTGCAACGTTACGTTGAATTATTTCCAGACCCACAGGCTCGAAGAGTGTTTATGCTGATGCGGTTGAATGAATTTAGAACCAATGAACGGCTGATGTCTTGGCGTTCAAATAAAGTTGAATCCTTGACATGTAGGATATGTTCCAAAGATAAGGAAACCTTAAAGCACTTGGTCCTATTTTGCACCAACCTCCGCTCTGAAAGGACAATCCATCTGGCCACGTGGGGAGCAACCTATCCGTCCCGTTGTGCGGACGATTGGTGGGCCAATATGTTTCAAGGATGTGACGAAAAGCTGATATTACCATTAACTCGATTTCTGATGGTAATTGAAAATCGATTGAACTCATTGTCAGTGGAAGCACAAGGGGATCAATGTTTTAATTAGTTGGCTGTGCTCCTGGCGGCTGTGCTCTTGGCAGGAGTATTGCTAAGTGAGCGCTAAGGGATGGCTAAGAGATTGTCAATGGACATTTTTTTTTCTGATGAAGTGTACTATTGTGTGTTTGTAAAATATTTTTAAAGGTTTGTAATAAACCAAAAAACAAAAAAAAAAAACAAAATATAGGTTCTGTTGCTTCACAGTTTTCGTTTTGATTCCATCCAAGTTCAATATAGTTGCTAAACACTGTTGCATCACAGAATTTAGTTAGTCTCAAAAAAATGCAAAATCAAATACCCTTTTGGTTTTGATTCCATCCAAGTTCAATATAGTTGCTAAACACTGTTGCATCACAGAATTTAGTTAGTCTAAAAAAATGCGAAATCAAATACCCAACACATGTTTCACCGTCTGGTGTATGGCGGATCTTCAGTGGTTTTAAATAAATTGAAAGTGGTTTGAAAAGAAAATCAGTTGGACTGATGGTAATTGTTAAATTCTACAACGTTGCCTAGTGGGAATTAAAAAAAGAAATAAAAAATACTCTCATTGAAAAGAAGAAGTGGTTTCCCAATTTTACATATATGCTGTTTGTGACTCTTTTCTCCCAAAATATGTTTAAACAAATGGGTGGCTGTGTGGGGGTTATTGTTCTAAAAGAACCGATCTCTAGATATATAAGAAAACACTTACTTGAGCAGCCCGTTTCACTTGACTAGTGTGAATGGATCTGGTTGTCATATATCGAAGTTGAGAGTGGCTGCTTGCAAAAGAAACCCTAAGTGGAAATGGTAGATGGATGCAGTGTCAGTAGTAATATGTGTATAGCAGACATTATTAAGCTCTGAGATGCGAACAATGTGAGACTGTTCGCATACTCTGCTGTTAGTACACGGTACAGTTGGTGCCGCTTTGCAAAGTCTATGAGGCGAGGCTTCTTACCTTAGTGAAAATCATGAAAATTTCCAATGGTAGCAGTTCAAATTTGATCTCCGGTTTAAGAAAATAATCAGTCCATCATACTTTGACAACATAAAATACGAGAAGTACAAAAGAGATTCCTCAACACAAAAACAATCCTGGCTAACAGCCCCCACTCAAGGGAATTACAAATGCAATAACTGCCAGATTTGCTCAAATATGCTCAACGCTAAAAAAGAATTTGTGCAACCAAATGGAAAACTAAGAAAAATCAAAGAACACATAAATTGCAATAGGATTTTTTGTCATTTATACCATCATTTGCGTATGCAACAAACCTTACATTGGGAGTACAATAAGAAAATTCAAAATCAGAGTTGGTGAACATTTGAGAGCAATAAAAAACTAGGATATGACATCAACTCTAGCATTTCATTTTCACCAATTTCACCAATTTCACCAGGAGTCAGACCTAGCAAAAATCCAATGCTATGGGATCGAAAAACTTTTACCTCCAAAAAGAGGAGGCAATTTGGAACTATGTCTTCGAAAAAGAGAAGCCTAATGGATCTGGTCTATGGACTCAATTTTCAGTGGGCTCAACGTAGACCATGAGCTACACCACTTTTTGCAATGAGAATAATATGTTTTGTTTAATCAATATAAGTTTTAGAGCTTGAGAATGAGCAAACAATATGCTTGTAAACCAGACAATGTATATATTTTTTATGTTTTTCTTGTGCTTTTCTCTGTTATACTTTTGAATTAACATCTATCCACCTGGCAGTAATTTCACCAAGTTAATATAATACCAAAAAGGGTGAAGTGTTTTTGAGCATACACCTGACCGGTCCATGTCTACCTCCTTTCCCATGAATTTCCAATTGTATTTAATAATATAGTGTTACTTAGCCTCGTATATAACATATGATCGAAACACAAATTGGGTGTCTGTTTAGGGTTTACTAGTCCCTATCTACCAAGACACATACCTACTATGTAGAGTCTTTTTCTTTTTTAAACACAGTATCCTCTTTTGAAACATGGCACGTCATAACAACGAGCATTTGTCCCCATTTACCAAGTGATACACCCACTTTACTATGTTTTCCCTTTAAATACGGCATTTTCTTTTGAAAATTAGGCGCGCCATCTCATTTTTGGACGCGCATCCACACGTTTTAATTATAAATCATGTCCTGCCTTGCACACCCCAAAATTACATAGGGCCTCATTAGGACCCAGGCGGTAAGGGGTTTACAGCGGCGTAAACAGCGCCGACCCTTAACGCCTGATTCCGAGGTCCCTTAGCGCCATGGAGATTTTAACACCTGCTTTTAGCAGGTGTTAAAATCCATGGCGCTAAGGGACCTTGTTGTTAATTACGCCACCGTAATTTACGGTGGCGTAATTAACGCCTTCCCCACTCCCATTATGCCCTATGGGGCAAAAATGGGAATGGGGAAGGGTAAATGGGTTAATGGGGACTTACCGCCCCACTCACCTCGGAATGGGGCGGTAAGTCCGCCAACCACCATGGCGTAAACATAGTTTACGCCATGGTGGTAAAGGTACGACCCAGGCGGTAACTTATCGCCTGGGTCGTAATGAGGCCCATAATCTTGCTCCAAGAATTTTTCTATCCACCTCGTTAAAATATCGAGTATATCTGCTAAACCCATATGGTTTATCAGAACACATTTGGAACATTGGAAACTCATTCAAACATGCCTTGCACTTTAACACACATTCTTAAATGCATACTCGTGGTTACGCTCACGTGACTTCAACATCACAACATTCATTCCCCCTTTTTTTTCACTTCTGGGTCTTTCCCGGCAGTGTCCACAGCACGAACGCTCGGCAATCGAACTGGAGATCAAATTTGAACTGCTACCATTGGAAATGTTCATGCTTTTCACTAAGGTAAGAAGCTTCGCCTCATAGACTTTGCAAAGCGGCACCAACTGTACCACGTACGAACAGCATATTAAACAGTACATCATGAGTCAACTGAGGTAAGCATGGGAGCAAGGCAGTAGACAGCGTATTAACAACAGTATCAAGGGGGGAGCGTTTGTCTTGTTAAATGAGAGCAAGAAAACCGACGCATCTGATAAAAGATTGTTCGCCGAAGTGGCACGAGAGACCCTTGCCCTATTTAAACATGACATTAAAACTATAGGCGAGCGGTCGTCTGAAGAGCACCTATGTAGTAAGTTCTCTAGCATGAAAGCTAAACCTCAGGTCGAACAAGTCTTTACTAAACCAGCAAAACAACAGCATTCTCCATCGGACGCTGTCTCTAACCAAGACCTTCTTTCCTCTCAGTCGTCTCAAGAAATGCACAATACCCTAACGGAAGTGGTTCTTGTTTCGACTCCCGTAAAGGCCCTTGGAGTCCCCTATGTCTCAGGGCCTCCGATTATCTTACCTACTTCATCCACTGGGCCTTGCTTACCGGCAAGCTTCCCTGTACCAAACAGGGTCAATTTGTCCTTTAATACAGTATTCGAGCAGGCCAGAGGCGCCGCCAATAAGGCCTCCATTGACCCCCAAACGGCGTCGCCTTCGGGCATTGATACTGTAACTGAAACAACTACCGAAGTTGGGAGTATCTCCGCAAACGAAGGTCAACCCAAGGTCTTTTCTATTTTTACACGATCCTCCAGAGTCACAGGGAAGTTGGCAACCTCACCTTCAAAATCAAATCACGTTGTAACCAGCAAGAAACCTAAGAACCAAAAGCCAAAGAAAAACGTCTCAAATGGATCTCAGAAATTTTTACGGAATATAAAAATGGCACAAGCTTGCTCTAGTGTCTCGGACAAAACTTCAACGTCTCAAGTCCCTGCATCGAGCAACACCTTAACATCACAAAAAACTGCTCATTTGATCTCAGCTAAACAACCTCAAATAAAGAATACCTTGCCGCCTGAGGACGGCTTAACTGAAATCCTAGAGTTTTCAACTTATGACGATTCAGTACTCGTAGAGTTAGAACCTGTCTTACCGACAAGCTGTGATGTGCCCCAAATCTCTGTGCCATTACCCAATGTGGTCTTGACTCAAGGTATGGAAACGCCTGTATTATTATTGGATAAAGTCGCTTCTAAGTCTGTAATAACGAAGCATCCTCACACAAAGGAGGTTATTGGTAAAAATTCTACTCATAAACACAAACCTCACGAAAGACACTGTGAATTGATTGAAGCCTGTGATAATTCGATTATTATGAGTCCGCCAGCAGGCAGCCCTGTGTTTATGACCGTGGCCGATAAACGAAATCTTTGTATTGCTCAGGCGCAAAGCAGCAGACTAAGGGTATCCTTGGCATCGTCACGCCCCTTGACCAAAACAGACAAGAACAAGGAGCCCGAAAAGTCTCACCTCGAACTTTTTGTGAACGATCCCCCAGAACGTTATCGAAGAAGTTTAAAAGAATTGGTGGGTGATAGACGTTCCCACACTTCACACGACAAGGACCTAAAATCAGTGCCGAATAAAGTGTGTATACACAAACTGGCAATCGAGAGCTTGAATCCAATTGCGAATCTGATTTTCAATCGTAGAACGGTTCTCCAATTACTTCACCTGGTACCAAGCCTACGTGCAATAACCTCGAATGACATTAAAGTCGTGGAGTTTCCTGCGGAAGGCACTAATGATAAGGTGTTGCTTCACTTTTCATCGAACCTTCTGATTACGTCAATATTAGAAGAAAACGTGGCATTGTTTTCATTAGGCTTTGACGTCTATAAACTGAACGACTCTGATGAACCACGACAAAACTCCAGTGAGGTCGTCAACAATAGAAAGGAAGTCTCTTTGTTCGCCACTGCAGCACCAACAGTATTGAAAGAAGTGCCACCAAGGACTTTGGAAGGGTCGTTTCATTCGACAAATATCTGCACTCAAAGTCTCAAGCAATCACCGCGCCGGCCAAGGAATCCTCTTTTTTCATCTAGCGAGGCGTTTGCTAAAAGCAACGGCTCCAATGCTCAGATTAGAATAACAATTAAAAGAAAGGATTCTTTCAACGGACCCTGCATTGAGCGCCTGCACTCGACAACATCTGCAGCTGGAAATCAAGAATGGAATTGGCTTGCTGGGGCTTTAAATATTAAGAAGAGCCAATAATGCCAGGCCTCAAAAGCCCCTACCATCTGCTCTGTAGTTTCCTGGAATACTCGAGGGTTCCTGCACCTGTTTAACACACCTTGGTTAGAAAACCTCCAAATTGTGTGTCTTCAGGAAACCTGGCTAAGTGATCTACCACTCATAGCGGACTTTGAGTCGGTACTAAATCCGGCCATAAAAGCTAGGTTGGGTCGCCCCATGTCAGGCCTCTTAACGATGGTCAGAAGGAGTTCGGGCTGGCGCGTCTTGAAGTCTGTTAATCATTCTCCATATATTCAGGAAACCATCATAGAGAATTCAGGAAGACGAGATTTGAAGAAGGATACGATTGTAATTCTGAACGTATATTGGAACCACCTACGCGCCGGTAAAATGGAGTTTATAGATCTGATAACCGGTGTAATTGATCATCTGATGGAAACCATAGACTCTCCAAATATTCTTCTGTGTGGGGACTTAAACATCGATCTATGTAAGGAACCACAGTTAAATTATAATTCGCTGGCACACGCTTGGGCAACTGAAATGAAGCTACGTAATTTCGAGATGCTGAATGGCAACACGTGCGGCGATTTACCATCTAGGCAGACATGGCATCGGATGGATTCATCCTCGACAATCGATTATATGTTCGCATCCGAAGCCTTGCATCCGAGGATTCAATCATTGAGGATTTGCGTAAAAGATCAGAGCGACCACAACATGTTGCTCATGGTATTTGTATCAAACAGCTTCATTCAAAGACCAAAATGGCCTCATAATCTTATGGTTGAATCTAATAGGGTTCGCCTAAGATTAGAAGAGAGCGAAGTCAAGGGGGTGATGCTCCAGTATTGTCATCTGAGTGCAGATCTGGAATATGAACATCTCTTGCCACAATTCAAAAAGGCAAAAGCGGGTGCCAAAAACTCCAACATGGTTCGTGTTCACCATTTTGATACTGAGATATTGACGCAAAAACGAACGATGCGCACTGCCATAAGGAGAGCTAAGGCTCTTGATATGAACACTCGTAAACTAGAAATAAAGGCGGCAAAGCAAAAATATAAAAATTGGCTGAAAATGCACAAATATATACAAATACAAAATGACGCAGAACAGATGTTAAACACTCTGAAAAACAAAAACACGAGCGATTTTTGGAGAATCATCAACAACTTTCAGGCTCCTCAATTGGCACTACAGTCCAGCATGGTTTCTGAAGAAACCTGGATTAATCACTTCGAGGACTTATATAAAGCCAATATACCTGAGATTACCACCTTGGGACCGACCGCGACACCATGGAATTTGACGTTTCCAAAAGAAGAGATAGTGTCTATCATAATTAAAGCAAAAAAATCAAGAGCCCCTGGACCGGATGGGCTTTCGAATTTCACCATTAAACAACAGCCTGAGCTATGGGCGTCCATATGCGTATCCCTATTTGACAGGATCTGCAAATCTCAAAAAACTCCGAAATCCTGGAAATCTGCTGTGATTGTCCCAATATTCAAGAAAGGAGACAGAACTTGCCCAAAGAGCTATCGTCCTGTGGCTTTACTCGACAGTTTGGGGAAAATGTATGCCACAATGTTACAACACAAATTGGTAAAATGGGCAATTGAGTCTAACCATGTAGACAAAAGGCAATCAGGTTTCGTAAAGCAAGTGGGCTGTTCTCTAAACTTGCTAGTGCTAAATCTGTTGAAAATGGAAGCATTAAAATCTAAATCTAAGACCTACTTGGCCTTTATCGACTTCTCTTGCGCCTTCGATACCATTGACAGAGCCCGCTTGTGGGCAAAACTACAAAGTTGGGGATGTCCAGTGGACTTAATGGCAGCAATACGCGAACTGCACTCTGAAACCTCCATAAAAATCCGGTTGGATCAAGCTGGAAACGTATCAACCCCAATCAAGACCTATAAAGGAGTGAAGCAAGGCTGTCCTTTAGCAGCTGCAATATTCAGTTTATATATATCTGATATTGGACTGGCAATTAATGATGTAAGATCTTTTCCGCCTAAGATTGGAAAGACCTGCCTAAGCTAGCTGCTATATGCCGACGATCTTGTCATTATGGATCTAACTCCCGTAGGTTTACAGAGGAAACTGAATGCAGTTGCACAATATGTTGCATTAAACCACTTGGTAATAAACACAAGAAAGTGCGAAATTCTGGTGTTAAAAAATCTTAATAGTGGAAGTCGAAACTCGAAAAACCATCCAAGATGGTATCTGGGTAAGGAGGCTATTCGGACATCTCAGAACGTAAAATATCTTGGAATGTTACTAAATTCATCAGTCAACGACGGCCCTTGGAAGTCTGAAAACAAAAGTAAATGCAAACAATTGGCCAGTCAAGCTGTCTCCATACGGAATAAATACGGGAAATTTTCATTAAAACCGGTTCTTGCCTTTTATCATCAGAAGGTAATCCCAGTACTATTATATGGCGCAGAAAACGCCTTGGCTGTAGCGCTGACACATGGTCTTCGCTGGAGCACTGCTTTTGGTCAAAGGTACTGGCGCTGCCTAGGGGCATTGCAACAGCTTGCGTGAGGTATGAACTTTCACTTATCTCGTTACACGCAAGGGTTTGCTGGGCCCTAATAAGTTTATTTCGGAAATCACGCCAGCGGGAACACATTCCTCAATTTGATATCTTTCACGATCCATCTCCGGCAAACAGCATGGTATCATTAAGGTCGAAAAGATGTGAAGATATCTTAAGAAATCATGGGATTAGCATGGACCAGCTGCATAACGACCCGAACGCTGCCAAATTAAAAATATGGCGCGCAGATTGGGAACAAACTTGTACGCAACGCAGCACAGCTTCCATGATGAAGGATATCCTGCTCGAGACAAGGCCTTTTAATGTTTTGCAACGTTACGTTGAATTATTTCCAGACCCACAGGCTCGAAGAGTGTTTATGCTGATGCGGTTGAATGAATTTAGAACCAATGAACGGCTGATGTCTTGGCGTTCAAATAAAGTTGAATCCTTGACATGTAGGATATGTTCCAAAGATAAGGAAACCTTAAAGCACTTGGTCCTATTTTGCACCAACCTCCGCTCTGAAAGGACAATCCATCTGGCCACGTGGGGAGCAACCTATCCGTCCCGTTGTGCGGACGATTGGTGGGCCAATATGTTTCAAGGATGTGACGAAAAGCTGATATTACCATTAACTCGATTTCTGATGGTAATTGAAAATCGATTGAACTCATTGTCAGTGGAAGCACAAGGGGATCAATGTTTTAATTAGTTGGCTGTGCTCCTGGCGGCTGTGCTCTTGGCAGGAGTATTGCTAAGTGAGCGCTAAGGGATGGCTAAGAGATTGTCAATGGACATTTTTTTTTCTGATGAAGTGTACTATTGTGTGTTTGTAAAATATTTTTAAAGGTTTGTAATAAACCAAAAAACAAAAAAAAAAAACAAAATATAGGTTCTGTTGCTTCACAGTTTTCGTTTTGATTCCATCCAAGTTCAATATAGTTGCTAAACACTGTTGCATCACAGAATTTAGTTAGTCTCAAAAAAATGCAAAATCAAATACCCTTTTGGTTTTGATTCCATCCAAGTTCAATATAGTTGCTAAACACTGTTGCATCACAGAATTTAGTTAGTCTAAAAAAATGCGAAATCAAATACCCAACACATGTTTCACCGTCTGGTGTATGGCGGATCTTCAGTGGTTTTAAATAAATTGAAAGTGGTTTGAAAAGAAAATCAGTTGGACTGATGGTAATTGTTAAATTCTACAACGTTGCCTAGTGGGAATTAAAAAAAGAAATAAAAAATACTCTCATTGAAAAGAAGAAGTGGTTTCCCAATTTTACATATATGCTGTTTGTGACTCTTTTCTCCCAAAATATGTTTAAACAAATGGGTGGCTGTGTGGGGGTTATTGTTCTAAAAGAACCGATCTCTAGATATATAAGAAAACACTTACTTGAGCAGCCCGTTTCACTTGACTAGTGTGAATGGATCTGGTTGTCATATATCGAAGTTGAGAGTGGCTGCTTGCAAAAGAAACCCTAAGTGGAAATGGTAGATGGATGCAGTGTCAGTAGTAATATGTGTATAGCAGACATTATTAAGCTCTGAGATGCGAACAATGTGAGACTGTTCGCATACTCTGCTGTTAGTA
This sequence comes from Ambystoma mexicanum, assembly GCF_040938575.1. Lineage (NCBI taxonomy): Eukaryota > Metazoa > Chordata > Amphibia > Caudata > Ambystomatidae > Ambystoma > Ambystoma mexicanum. The sequence continues at coordinate 394,743,373 of NC_090930.1, read as the reverse complement.
CACGGTACAGTTGGTGCCGCTTTGCAAAGTCTATGAGGCGAGGCTTCTTACCTTAGTGAAAATCATGAAAATTTCCAATGGTAGCAGTTCAAATTTGATCTCCGGTTTAAGAAAATAATCAGTCCATCATACTTTGACAACATAAAATACGAGAAGTACAAAAGAGATTCCTCAACACAAAAACAATCCTGGCTAACAGCCCCCACTCAAGGGAATTACAAATGCAATAACTGCCAGATTTGCTCAAATATGCTCAACGCTAAAAAAGAATTTGTGCAACCAAATGGAAAACTAAGAAAAATCAAAGAACACATAAATTGCAATAGGATTTTTTGTCATTTATACCATCATTTGCGTATGCAACAAACCTTACATTGGGAGTACAATAAGAAAATTCAAAATCAGAGTTGGTGAACATTTGAGAGCAATAAAAAACTAGGATATGACATCAACTCTAGCATTTCATTTTCACCAATTTCACCAATTTCACCAGGAGTCAGACCTAGCAAAAATCCAATGCTATGGGATCGAAAAACTTTTACCTCCAAAAAGAGGAGGCAATTTGGAACTATGTCTTCGAAAAAGAGAAGCCTAATGGATCTGGTCTATGGACTCAATTTTCAGTGGGCTCAACGTAGACCATGAGCTACACCACTTTTTGCAATGAGAATAATATGTTTTGTTTAATCAATATAAGTTTTAGAGCTTGAGAATGAGCAAACAATATGCTTGTAAACCAGACAATGTATATATTTTTTATGTTTTTCTTGTGCTTTTCTCTGTTATACTTTTGAATTAACATCTATCCACCTGGCAGTAATTTCACCAAGTTAATATAATACCAAAAAGGGTGAAGTGTTTTTGAGCATACACCTGACCGGTCCATGTCTACCTCCTTTCCCATGAATTTCCAATTGTATTTAATAATATAGTGTTACTTAGCCTCGTATATAACATATGATCGAAACACAAATTGGGTGTCTGTTTAGGGTTTACTAGTCCCTATCTACCAAGACACATACCTACTATGTAGAGTCTTTTTCTTTTTTAAACACAGTATCCTCTTTTGAAACATGGCACGTCATAACAACGAGCATTTGTCCCCATTTACCAAGTGATACACCCACTTTACTATGTTTTCCCTTTAAATACGGCATTTTCTTTTGAAAATTAGGCGCGCCATCTCATTTTTGGACGCGCATCCACACGTTTTAATTATAAATCATGTCCTGCCTTGCACACCCCAAAATTACATAGGGCCTCATTAGGACCCAGGCGGTAAGGGGTTTACAGCGGCGTAAACAGCGCCGACCCTTAACGCCTGATTCCGAGGTCCCTTAGCGCCATGGAGATTTTAACACCTGCTTTTAGCAGGTGTTAAAATCCATGGCGCTAAGGGACCTTGTTGTTAATTACGCCACCGTAATTTACGGTGGCGTAATTAACGCCTTCCCCACTCCCATTATGCCCTATGGGGCAAAAATGGGAATGGGGAAGGGTAAATGGGTTAATGGGGACTTACCGCCCCACTCACCTCGGAATGGGGCGGTAAGTCCGCCAACCACCATGGCGTAAACATAGTTTACGCCATGGTGGTAAAGGTACGACCCAGGCGGTAACTTATCGCCTGGGTCGTAATGAGGCCCATAATCTTGCTCCAAGAATTTTTCTATCCACCTCGTTAAAATATCGAGTATATCTGCTAAACCCATATGGTTTATCAGAACACATTTGGAACATTGGAAACTCATTCAAACATGCCTTGCACTTTAACACACATTCTTAAATGCATACTCGTGGTTACGCTCACGTGACTTCAACATCACAACATTCATTCCCCCTTTTTTTTCACTTCTGGGTCTTTCCCGGCAGTGTCCACAGCACGAACGCTCGGCAATCGAACTGGAGATCAAATTTGAACTGCTACCATTGGAAATGTTCATGCTTTTCACTAAGGTAAGAAGCTTCGCCTCATAGACTTTGCAAAGCGGCACCAACTGTACCACGTACGAACAGCAGAGTATGCAAACAGTCTCACATTGTTCGCATCTCAGAGCTTAATAATGTCTGCTATACACATATTACTACTGACACTGCATACGTCTACCGTTTCCACTTAGGGTTTCTTTTGCAAGCAGCCACTCTCAACTTCGATATATGACAACCAGATCCATTCACACTAGTCAAGTGAAACGGGCTGCTCAAGTAAGTGTTTTCTTATATATCTAGAGATCGGTTCTTTTAGAACAATAACCCCCACACAGTCACCCATTTGTTTAAATATATTTTGGGAGAAAAGAGTCACAAACTTGATATATGTAACATTGGGAAACCACTTCTTCTTTTCAATGAGAGTAATTTTTCTTTCTTTTTTGATTCCCACTAGGCAACCTTGTAGAATTTAACAATTACCATCAGTCCAACTGATTTTCTTTTCAAACCACTTTCAATTTATTTAAAACCCCTGAAGATCCGCCATACACCAGATGGTGAAACACGTGTTGGGTATTTGATTTCGCATTTCTTTTAGACTAACTAAATTCTGTGATGCAACAGTGTTTAGCAACTATATTGAACTTGGATGGAATCAAAACCAAAAGGTATTTGATTTTGCATTTTTTTGAGACTAACTAAATTCTGTGATGCAACAGTGTTTAGCAACTATATTGAACTTGGATGGAATCAAAACGAAAACTGTGAAGCAACAGAACCTATATTGTAAACGGAGTATTTGAATTTGCATTTTTTGAGACTAACTAAATTCTGTGATGCAACAGTGTTTAGCAACTATATTGAACTTGGATGGAACCAAAACCAAAACCGTGAAGCAACAACAACCTATATTATAAACGAATTTGCACCTTTTTGGCAAAGTTAAATCCTGTGAAGCAACAGTGTTTACTTTGCCTACAATTTATAATTTATACCATTTCCTGTTTGGAATAAAACCAAGGCTAAGACCACAGAATTAGCATTTGGCTCATTTTATTTCTGCGAAAGATCTTGAAATTATTATTTGAAATATATATATTTTCTTTTGCTGACTGGGAACACAGTCTTGCTTTCTGCAGAGCGCGAAACTCCTTAAGGTCTAAAACAAGCAAATACGTATACTCATTTCCCCTTACAGTCTAGGGTTAATAGACTTTAGTTTCGCTGATTTGCATCTATTTCATATAGACATTTTGAGGAGCGCCGGAATCAGCCAAAGACGGTCTCAACTAGATGCATCTTCAATGTATTGCATGTCTTTAGGTTACCCACATCACTATTATTATCTGCTTGTATGAATGTGACTGCGCTGTAAGTGACTGTGCATTGTGGGTGCATGCCTGAGCAACTTCGTCCTCTCCCCACAGCTTCTGCTATCCCTGCATTTTAATGCAGTACACCCTATGATTCATGGGGTCCAACCATCATGAGGGTGGTTTCTGAATGAGGGGCAGTGACAACTGGGGAGTGAGTAGATGTCCTCAGTCACTGAACTATTGTGTCCATCAGGGGGGAGCGGTTGGGCGGCAGACAATATAGTGTGGTTGCCACAGCCTTATATATGTGGGGTATGCAAGTTTCGTTTTGTGTTTCTACTAGTTTGGCGCTTGTGCACATTTTTTATGCATTCACTTTATTCACTGAAAGGCTCAGTAGGTATAGTCCACATGTTTTGCTTTAGATACCATTGTGGTTTATTGAATATTCACCATGAGTGCCGACATGTGTTTCGACCATATGCGGTTCTTTATCAAGTCAAGGGTTACAGTGTGTCCTGGTTGGTAAGATAACGGAGGAAATGCACCCAGGGTCTCAAAGTCACTTCCTGTTTAGGCGCATCTGTCAGGTGCGGTGTTGCTTAATACCGTGGCATGCTCTGCCGGTCGTTCATATTATATATGTGGGGAGTAATAAACCGGGTCACTTCCTGTGTTGCATGCCATGGTGTGTTGACCATGTGAGTTGGGGGCAGAGGGAGACAGAGGAGCTCAATTTTAAAAGGTACCCTTGTTTTCCCTATCTGCACTTCACACTCTCTCTGTTTTATCTTCTGTTATCTTCCTTCACCCCAGGTTGCTCTATTGTTCCAGCAGATGGCAATCCCAGGCTCTCTTGCCCTGCTACCTTTGCTCTTTCTCTCCTTTGTCTCTCTTTCTCCATCCCCCATTATCCCAGCCCTCACACTCTCTACAGCCCCTTCTTTCCCCTTCTATCCCCACTGACTAATCTCCACTTTGCTCCACCACTCCCTCATTCTCCATTTTTCAGCAGCCTATTCTCACCCCTTACTCCTCTATCCACAGTCTCTCTCTTTTTCCTCACTCCCATCTACCCCCTCAATCATACTTTCCCTCTCCAACCCTTCACCTCCTCCCTTGGTGTCCCTTTCCCTCTCCTGCATCCAAGGGTACCCCACAGGCCCACAGGCAACTTGACAGTGGTTGTGCAAAACTTGTATGGCTGACATCAATGCCCCAACCTGTACCTTCAGCCCAAGGCTGACTAACCCCGGTGTCCAGAGTGCCTAACGTACTCTTATGGTAATGTCTTATTTTTTTTTGTAACTTTATTTGACTTGACAACGCACCAGAGAACAAACGGAGCCACACGGCACCAGCAGTAAAACCAAGCAATATACATATTAAACAGTACATCATGAGTCAACTGAGGTAAGCATGGGAGCAAGGCAGTAGACAGCGTATTAACAACAGTATCAAGGGGGACAACATTTACGGGGAACCTACAGGGGAAGATGAGATAGAATTTGACAGAGAAGACAAGGCAGACATATAATCCTGGAATTTCCGCCAGATGTCTCTTGGCCTTGAATGTGGGTGTTGCATTGCGTTCCATGACTCCTCAGTGTCATGAGCCCATGTGATTGTCCTGAGCCACTGTGCGTAGGTAGGCGCCCTAGGGCGGAGCCAACATAGTAATATGCAGTGGACTGCCAACAGCATGCAAATGCCTGTTAGTTTCTTAGAATCGCGGGTCAGCTGGGGGAGGTCATGGAACAGGCAGTGCAGGGGGGTGGGGACAATAGTGTGTTTCAAAATGTCCAAAAGTGTGGAACAGATGTCCATCCAAAATTGGGTCAGGCGGGGATAGTACCATAGCATATGGATATAGGAAGCTTGATCCGCGCCACACCTGGGGCAACTGGGAGGGACGCTACAGGACATGCGGTGAAGTCTCATTGGGGCATGATGGTATCTGTGTAGCACCTTGAATTGGAGTAATTTAAATTTAGTGTTGTAGGACACATCGTGAGTGCGGGCACACATTCGGGACCATCTCTCGTCAGTGATCTCAACACTGAGAACCTCCTCCCACTTGCGTTTCAGCTTGGTGAAGGGGGGGCTGCTCTAGTCTGCAATAAGGAGTAAAGTCTCGACACCTTACCCCTGAAGGATAAGAAGGAACAGAGCTCCGCAATTATAGGCTCGTCAGGCAGTAAGGAGGGGAAATCAGGGTATCTGGACTTGAGATTCTCCCGGAGCGAGGAGTATTGTAGCCACACTGAGGGCCGGCGTTTGAGGGAAAGAGGAAGATCAGGCCACTCAATAAAGTTTCCCTGTTCGTAGGCATCACGAAGTGTCAGAAAGCTGGCATCCGCCAGTAGGATACCACTGATTGTGGGATATGTGGGACATCAGGGAAGAAGTTCCATAATGGCAGGTCCCCGTGGAATGGGTGGAGTGCGTCGACCATTGTCCAGAGTTTGGTCAATGTTAAGGATGTACTAGCTACGGGGTCTGCGGAATCTGAGTCCGGGGGGATCGGCTTGAGGATCAGGGAGCCAATCACTCAGTCGCAGACCGTTAGTTTCTCCAGGCGAACATGTGGGGGGGATCAATGGTGTTAAACCAATGAGCGGCAAACTGAGATTGGGCTACCACCCAGTATCGGATGAAATCTGGGGCGCTGAACCCGCCCAATTTCTTGGGGGTGGTCAGTGTAGACAGTTTGAGGCGGACTGCTCCGGAATGTCAGAGGAAGCTGTTACTTATACAGTGCAGTGTTTGGAAAAAAGCGTCCCCTGGCCACACCGGCAGATTGGCGAATCGGTACAGTAATTGAGGTAATACAACCATTTTAAGTATTCCAATTCTGCCTGCTAGTGAGATGGGGAGTCTGGACCAGCTGGAGGTCTTTGCAGCCAAGTTAGTTAGGTAATTCTTGTAATTGTCCTTGCACAGCTGCGCCGTGTGACGTGAGACCACCACCCCTAGGTACGTGACACTAGACGGAGACCAGTTGAACCCATACAGGTCCGAAGGGGGTTGTGTGGAGTCTGTAAGTGGGAATAAGGCAGACTTGGTGCAGTTCACCTTCAAACCAGATATGTCCCCAAACCGAGCAACATCTGCTAGTATAGGAGCAAGGTTGGTTTCAGGGGAACGGATGTACAGGAGGGCATCATCAGTGTAGAGAGAGATTATATCGGATTGAACGGCTGTGCACAATCCCGTTTGTGAGGGGGCCTGCCGAACCTTGTCAGCGAAGGGCTCCCTTGATACGTGCCTCTGGATATCTGAAAGGGAGTGGAACACCTGTCCTCCGTGCGAACTCTGGCCGATGGAGCAGTGTAAAGCAGCTTTATCCAGGTTCGGAAGTTAGGGCCGAACTTGCATTACTCGCCATAGGTATTTCCACGAGACCGAGTCAAATGCCTTCTGCATGTCCAGAGTGGCTGCAACCGCCTGTGTGTCCGGGCTGATCCTGCTGATCACATTGAAGAGCCTCCTTAAATTCAGGGATGTGGACCTACCCGGGACAAATCCCGCCTGGTCGGGGTGAATGATGTGGGGCATGTATGGGGCTAGGCGGTTAGCTAGCAGTTTAGCATATATTTTAACATCACTGTTAATCAACGATAGTGGTCGGTATGAGCCGCACTGAGTAGGGGGCTTACCAGGTTTGAGGAGCACCGTAATCAGTGCCTCCCGGAGAGATGAGGGAAGTATCCCCCTCTCGCACGATTCTTCCCATTGGGCCAGTAGATGTGGGGTCAGCTGAGACTTGTATAGTTTATAAAACTCCATGGGGAGCCCATCCGGCCAGGGGCCTTCCCTGACGCCAGCGATTCAATGGCCTCGAGTTCCTCTGAGGTGAAAGGCCTCTCCAGGAAGATGTTGGCGTCGGCTGACAGGACTGATAGAGGAGGATTCTCTAAATAGGAGTCAATTTCTGGTATCTGGGGGCCATCGGCCTCAGAGTAAAGGGAGGTGTAGAATGAGAGAAACTCAGAATTGATATCCTGTGGGGAGGTGGCGAGTGACCCATCAGGCCTCACTATAGCCGGGATATTGGGGGCTCCGAGTTCATGGCGCAACAGTCTAGCTAGCATTCGACCGGGCCGCTCTCCTTCACTGTATTTCCTCACCGATTGAGGGGTGTCCAGGAATTTAACCTCGCACTCGGCAAGGCCACGGAACCTGTCCAGCTCCGATCCCAGTGCCGCTAGAGTAGTTGGAGTGTGATCATGAGCATATTGGGACTCGAGGACAGTCAGGGCTGATTCGCTAGTGGCAATATCTGCGCGGATTCCCTTCAGGATGCCACAACCTTTGGAAATGGCAATTCCTCTTGTGTGCACTTTAAAGGATTCCCAGAGGACAGCTTGTGTTGATACAGAGTTTGTGTTAATCTCAAAGTACTCTTCAATGGAGGATTCGAGTTCGATCGTGAAGACCTGGTCGAGAAGAGAATGAGGGCTCATCCTCCACTGCCTGGTTTTATTAACGTCCAGTCCCCAGTTTAAAGAAATAAGCACCGGTGAATGGTCTGATAGCATCCTAGGGAAAATAGCCAGGTGAGACAGGCATCTGACCAGCATGTCCGTAATGAGCCATCTGTCTATTCTAGAATGCGAATCGTGTACTGAAGACTAAAAGGAATATGTGCGAGAATCAGGGTTAATTAGACGGCAGGCATCCACTAATGCCAGACGGGGGAGCGCTGTGAGGACAGTGTAGGCTGCTTTGGATAGTTGGCATGGCCTATTGCCCGATCTATCTAGGGTGACATCTAGTATTGTGTTAAAGTCGCCTCCCCATAAGATAGGAATCAGGGGGTAGCCTGCAAGTAGAGTGACCAGGTGTAGGTAGTAATCGAGGTTGTCGACATTGGGACCCTATATATTCAGGATAACTACCTCCTGGTGTTGCAGATTACCAATGATCAATACATATCTGCCAAGAGGATCTATGTGGGAGTGATGACATGTGAACTTCAGGCTCTTGTGTATTAAAGTAAGAGTGCCGCGGCTTTGAGTGGAATCGTTGGTATAGTATCTCTGGGGTCCTCATTGCTTACGAAACGCTCACATTGCTCAGAGCGAGCATGGGTTTCTTGTAAACATAAGATTTTAACCCCGTGGCATTCAGCATGCAGCTGTATTTGCCACATCTTTTTGTGCCCGCCCAACCCTCGGACGTTCCAGCTCATAAGGGTCAGGTCAGTATTAGCCATACCTCTGAGGATATTGATTATGTTTCTGTGAAGGGGTTATCAGCAAAAGGGAGTTGAACGATCTGGATATTTGTGGCCCCCTATCTACATGTACAAGATATTCTGCTGTGGCGCATGTGGCGCCTCCGGTGGCTGGCAAGACTTTTTTAACCATAACGTCCCATCCCCCCTCCCCCACCCACATCCCTCCCCCAATCAGAGGGATAAACCCAAACAGAACCATAACAACCACAAACTTCTAGGCATCAACGCCTGGGGGTCTGTTAGCATGCCGGGCGATGGCGCACCGGACTGGAGAGAGTGTGAGGAGATTATGCAATACAATAGGATTAACAGAGCATTTGAAGTAGGTACGAGGTGGAGAGGGGCCATGGCAGGGAGGAGAAGGACAAGTGGAACCATAGGGATGTAGCCATGGTCCCTGACACACCATCTCGAGAACAACATGTGGACCCAGAATGGGCGTGGGCGGATCAGGATCCCGGTGACTAATCACCGGGGGCCCAGCTGCAGCAATAGGATAGTTACCAAACTGGGATCCCATCAGGGAGTCTTGCGTCTCTGAACACAATGAGACAGTGTGGTGACCAGGGCCACATTTGCAGAGGATTAATGGAGTAATATGAACAAAACCAGTAACCAATGAACTTCACGTAATGGGTGGCCATCATAGGTGGGACTTGCCAACGGTGGTCCCATATGTGGCTTAGGTACAACAGTAACCATAGTAGACATAAATCACGTAGTGACAATGAGCGGATCAACCGGGCATGTGTTTGTCTATAAATTTTGAGGCCTCTTCTGGAATAGTGAAGAAGAACGTTTGGTTGGAGTGTTCAATCCTTAGCTTTCCGGGAAAGAGCATGGAGTATTTAACACCTAGGTCTCGCAGTCTCTTTTTTACCGCCAGAAAGGATTTGCGCTCTTGTTGCGCAGCAATGAAAAAGTCTGGGTACAGGTGTATTCTAGCTGCCCCAAGAAGTAGCTCCCCCTTGGCCATGGCCGCTCGCAGAAGTGCGTCCCGATCGCGGACATTTAGGATTCTGGCTATGATGGGACGGGGTGGTGCCCCAGGTCTGGGCTTCGCGGTCAGGGAGCTGTGAGCTTTTTCTACTGCAAATTGTGCTGAGAGCTTAGTATTATCAATGAGTGTTAGAAGGATGCATTCCATGTAGTCCTCCATGGGCTCCTTGATGTTGTCCTCGGGTACAGCGACAATTCGGAGGTTATTCCACCTAGAGCGAGATTCGAGGTCGTCATTTTTCTTCTCCACCGCCGAGACCCGACTGGTAAGAGTAGTTACAGCGGCGCATAGGGAACCCAGGTCATCCTCCGCGGTGCCAAAGCTTGTTTCGATCTCGGCAACCCTGCCGTCCGTTCTTTCGATATGGGCCTTTATGGATGAGATGGTGCCGTTCATATCGTCCAATTTAGTATGCAGCGTGGTGAAGCCTTCGCGCATGTATTTCAGCATTTTCTGCGAGTCATCAGGGGCTAAGGATGTCGAGGCAGTTGCTGAGTTCTCTGGGGGCTCAGTGGGAGGCTTGGAAGGTGTTTTGGCGAACATGTGTAGTGAGCTCTGCTTCTTCCCAGCCCCAGCTCCCTTGGTCATGGTGACGAATAGAGGATGGTTCTCAGGACCCTAAAAGGAACCAGCGATCAGGGATATCAAGTTCCACGTTGCTGGATGCCCAGGGAGGGGTTGACACAAGGGTAATGTGAGGTACGCTGGATACAGCGTTAGGGTGATCACTCTTGGTCCAGTAGGGCACAAGGCGTGCCAGACGCAGCCATAGGGGAGCTTCGGTGTGATGATGCCACAGGGCCACTGCTTCACTAAGGTGGTACAGGATGAATGGGCTTGGATCACTTGCAGTGGGGATCCGCAAGAGTCAGCCCAGTGAGGCGCAAGGTGTAGTCGACCCAGGCGCTGTGGGGAGTCGTGAGCAGGGCAACACAGGTGTCAAGGGGGGGTCTCAACCCCTAGGCAGAAGGGGTTGGAGCGCTTGTACAGTGAAGCGCAACCGGAGGTTTGCGGGGTTGGGCCAATGGATTAAAATGGCACAGCGAGGTATCGGGAATCCACAGGATCAAAATCAGCAGTTCATGGTGATTAGCACAGTGGCTGGTGAGGCCCCACAAGTTAGCCCAGTCGTGCATCTGCACAGCGCGAGGGCAAGGAGAGCCAAGTGTCCATGGCACAGGAGTGGAGGCATACACTAGGGTGTTTTTCACAATGGGTCGCCCAGCACAGGCTCAAGATCCACAGTAAATATAATTGGGGTCCTCCAGTAAGTGTACCGAGGGAGCGGGGCGCCAGCAGGAGAGAACAATGGTGTCGTGTGGGATAGGCACCCTCAAAGGCCACGGGTGGGGAGCAGCTCCGCCGCAAACCTCTGCACCAGGGGCCAGTGCCAGCCCGCGCCGGCCAGAGTAGGCCGAGGAACCGCAGTAACAGCGTGAGTGAAGGATGGTGGGCTGCGAGGGCTAGAAGCAGCAGATGGGGCGGCCGCAGGGACCGCCGGAGCCGGGCACACCCGCCCCCTCTCGCCTCCTACCTTGAAGTAGTCTGGATTCAGCATTCGTGAGAAGGGGTGGCAGGAGGGGAGGGCAGACGAAGCGTAGGCAGGGGGGACAGCCGCGGTCCACAGGCAAGCAGCGCAGGGGTTCCCAAGCCTCCAGATGTCGCAGATACATGGGGTCGCGGGCTCACACGGACAGGGTCGGAAGCCCAAGGTAGTCTTCAGTAGGGTGGCAAGAGGCGCAGGGGGGCAATACCATCGGCCACAGCGGCCCGCAGCACCGCTCCCTCAGGTGGTTGAGAGAGCCACGGTCCCTGGAGCCATGGGGCAGGTAGAGTGGGCAGCAGCAGCCCCAGCACGATCGAGAGGCACAGCCAGGCGCCCAGGGCGCGTTCTGCTCCGAGATTTTGCAGGGATGCGGCGGAGAGGTTCCTGGAGAGGCACAGGCAATGGGATTAGGCAGAGTTGTAGATGCAAAAGCGAGGATTATTCGCTCTCCCAGTCTGGAGAGTTACGCTTAGGCGGCCATCTTGCTTCAGCGCAACAGCTTATAGTAATGTCTTTACTTCACCTCTAGTGATTACTCTGTTCCTGACTTCCGAATTTGGTGCATACTTTGGTGCTCACACTCTTTTAAGTAACCTGAATGTTGTTGCAAGAGGGGTTACCCAGTCCATCTGTGCATAAAACACACCCTCATTGGTTTGGTTTATCCCTGGTCCTGAACTGTGGCTCTGCCTGGGGTCACCCACATGGCCTTCCCCACTTTAGCATGCCTCCCACATTCATGGCTGCAGGTTTTAGCAAATGCCTTCCACCCGCCTTGGGAGTTTGTCAAGAGTATTCCCCCTCAGGAGGGCACCCTTACATGGCTGTCTCCCTCCTCCAAGCAGAGCAGAGGCTGAACTTCCTAGAAGCTCACTGGTAGTAAGTAAAGAGTGGACAGGATTGGGTGTTGTTTGCCCCAGTGTGGGCCCTCTGTGCCATGCTGTTCACCCATTCGCCACTAAGCATGTCTAACCGCCCCGATCACCACACAGGTGGTGGTACGTGGCATGACCCCTCCCACTTTCAGTTGTGCCTGAGCCAAGTCTCTTCCCTATCACCACCACCCCTTGTCCAGGCTGGCATGCCGGTGGCCCTGTGGTTGACCTGTCCACTCACCAAGTGTTGTGGGTTTGCATGCTCTGTTGCTTCTGTCCTGCAGATGTCCCTGAGGGTGTGAAGATTAGCCTGAGGCAGGTGCAAGACTAACCCATTGCTAAATAAATAAAAGTTGTCTTTGACTGTTGTTGGTGGATAACTCACCTCACGCATAAAAGAAGAATGCAGCTAGCTGCAATTTATGTGTGTGATTTGTAGGGCACATTGACCATATTCATTTCAATCTCACCTTGCAACTCTGGGTTCCCCCTGAGGCTACGCCTCTCAGAGGGTCACTTTAATGGCAATTGCCCACGGTGCTCCCCACGGTGCAACTGGGGCTGTCACAACCTCCCCATTCACTTTGTCCACCTGAGTTCAGACCGGAATCAGCACCGTCACTGGATCTATAGTCCTTGTGCAGTTACTTCTTTTCAGGTCCTCTTGGCCTCCCCAATTCACACCTCGTGGGGTCAGGTGAGGCATGACCATAGCATGCACCTGGTGGTGGTGGTGTTCTGCACCCTCCAACACACATTCCCCTACCCAAGGGCAACCGGCTGTGCCATGTGTGGCTGTTAGTTGGCTTGCACAGCTGCTAGCATGGGACGAGTGTGGGGCACAGGCCTTGCAACCATGTCTATCAGGCAACCTCTCCCCAAGTAGCGTTTGTTGCAGATCAGGAGAGCACACACTAGACAACACCAGAGGTACCATGCTGTGGCAACACACCAACAGGCCCAGGCTCAATTCCACCCACCCGAGTTTCAGCTCACCCAGTATGGCCTCTGAACAGATGTGGGGCATATGCTGAATGTGACCATATCACTAAGCAGGGATTAAGCAACTGAACAGGATTCTCTCAGTAAGAGACAGCACCTGGAGAGGGAAGGACACAGAACCGCATACACGTCCAGCGGCCGGTGTAGGAAATGTGGCTAAAAGAAGACTGACTCTCCAGCATCATTCAAGGTGCCCAAGTCCTTCTGTTCAGGGCACACCACATGGATGGTGTTTATTTATTTATTTATCCCGCACCATAGCCCATGGGCATCAGGGCACAACATTTACAACACATAGGGCCTCATTGCACGGTATGCAGTAACCATGGTGCTATTAGCGCCATGGTTGCCGCCGGTATTTTACTGTGTCCGCCTTGGTGGATGGCGGAATTATCGCCCTACTCCTAGGTGAGCGGGGGCGGTAATTCCCCATTTACCAAGGCACTTCCCCATTCCCATTTTTGCCCCCTTAGGGCTCAATGGGAATGGGGAAGGAGCTAATTACGGTACCGCAAATTGCGGTACCATAATTAGCACCAAGGTCCCTTTGCGGGCCCGTTCCTTAACGGCTGCTAAAACCAGCCATTGAGGTCGGGTCCCGCAAAGGGACCTCGCAGTAGGGCGGTAAGGGTTTACCGGTACCAGTGCCCTTACCGGTAAACCATTACCGCGTTCCGAGTAATGAGGCCCATAGACTTTTAGGATTTAGGCTGGTAGCTTCCACCTGCATGGCAGGATCAGGCCATCTCTCAGTCGGCTACTTGGAAATGCAACACAAAGCATGTGGTTGACTACATCCAAGATGAGTATGGTTGAGGACCGATAGCCAACAAGTACCGTAAGTGTAAGATGATATGTACTTTGAAGTGTGAGTTGAAGAGGTCATGATATCATCTAGAGATCAGCAGATAGGGATTTTATACCCTGGGCAGTCTGGTCACCCAACACATAGCTGATAACTTGCAGGACCACTGCCAGAGCACATCCAGCCCACACAGGGCACATTACCTCCATTGTGGTGCATCACAACTGGCTCCAGGTTGGCTGAGAAAGCCTCGGGGCAGGCGGCTATCCACTCTGGTAAATAGTGTTACTAACCCCTGGTTCCACTCTCAACATGTCCACGTGGCAAGGGGTGATTGACCACCAGCGCACACTCTCCTGGCAACCATCCCAGAATCTTTCAGGGGTCACCAGGGTAGAGACAGGGGAAAGAGGCCCCTTCTCCCAGTGTGAATTTCAACTGTAGTGGACTCTCAGTGTACCATAACTATGTAGTACCACCAGGCAGGGAGGCCCACAAAGGATGGCAGAGGTCTGCAGTGATGTTGGTTAACCAACTGACTCTTCTTGTGACAGAGACCATCGTGTACAAGCTGGAGAGCCAAACCAAAGTCTGTGGCACTATGGAGGTGAGGGCTGGCGTTCGCCAGCTGAGGTGTGATGCCATTGCCCTGTGGATGCCACCAGCAACTCTCATCCACTCTGTTGTGGAGGTGTTGCATGAGCATGTGTGATAGGACCTGAGACATAGTGCACTATGCCTGACCAGGGTGATGGCAGAGGGTACTTTGGTGGACGTCAACATCGGTTCTGACATGCTAATCGTTTGTCTGATATTGGTATATGGTCAGATGAGCAATCAGACCATCTATTGTCGTGTTCCCTCTGATGTTTCACTCAGGATAGCTGGCACTTGGATGCCCCAGTTTAATCTGGTGAGGCAAATGATTAAATGATTAGAGGTCTTATAGGCCACACAACCTCAACCCATTATCATACGCAATATGGCTGAAGAGGAAATGGGGCAATGCTGCCATCTGTGTGATCATGACTGAATGCCTCTACTCCACAAAACTGTGACAGTAACCAAGCACTGTGGAGCCTCAGTTGGCCTGAGACAGCCAGCATGTGTGCCGGTGCATAAAGCACACTAGTGTCCAACCTCTCTCACCCATCATGCAACTCATGTTTGTGTGGAATGTGGTGCATAATCATTTGTAGACAACCTGCTTCTGGGTCAGGTGTTCATGAGTATCAGAGCAGCTACCTTGCTGCAATCTGTTTGTAATTTTCCTTGGAGGCACAGTTCATTCATGGTGCTGCTGCAGTGCTGGTGCCACAAGGGTCTCTATCCTTACTCTTCATTCTGCACCACGGTGTGCCCCGGAAACTCCCATGAAACCTGGGTGCACATGCAAGGACGTAGGATGAGCATTGAGCACTGTTCTCCCTTTCCGGCAAGCCTAGCAGACCAGGTGGGCTTGGCCCAGTGTGCGCCGTAGTGGCAGGATCCAACTCATAGGAATCATGGGAGAGAGGGTGGGCACCTTGTTTGCAAATGGCAGCTCCATCACCAGAACCCACATTGTGGCATTAAGACAGGCATGAAGTCATGGTCGCACAGCCATGTGGTAGGGGGCGAATGTACCAGGACATCTGGTCCTTCGACTGGGCCAAACTTGCTATATGGCCACAGTGGTCAAAACAGATAGCCTGAGTCACATCTGGTATGACTGTCTCCTACATTTGCCTGCAGTCAGATTCCATGATAGCAATTGTGAAGTGTCTCCTTGTAGGACAGCCCTGTGTCCTGGGAGATGAACAGGCTCCTTCATGCTCGGACTGGGTCCCCAGAGTAGGTATGGACCAACAGGCCTGGCCACAGAGGGAAAGGCTAAGCAAGCCCAGCAGCTGGGGGCCCAGGTGGATGACACGGTCCAAACCGAGTGCCAGGGAATTGCTACTGCGGCTTGGCTAGGTGGTCAGGGGCATCAGCAGGGCTTTCACAATCTCCTCATCTGCTCACATAGACATGCAGTGTGGGAAATCAGATGTAACAGGACTGGTTGAAGAACTCCCACATGGGGCAGGGTGACTTTACAGCTATGGTCAGTACTGGGGCTCTGCAATCAACAACTTGGAACTTGACCCTCCTGAGATGTCTGGGATTCCAGCCAGCTTATCCAGCATGAGAGTATCCGTCTTTGCCACTACTGGTTCAGGGTCCAAAATTGACTTCCTTTGAATCCCTTGACGGAAACTGAGTCCTTTAAAGTCTGCACATGTGGCGGCTCAACCTAGGCCATTGCTCCAGGCATCTGTGCACACCACAGCAGCTCTCTCACTCATCACGACTTCACCCACATGGCTCTCAGCACCGAAGTTGGCCTAGTATGGGCCCAACGCTCCAGCTCCATCCATTTCAGGCTAGTAGATTAAACAGGTGAGTTGTTACTCACTTCTTAGAAGATTCCATCTTCCATGGCCACTGTCCTGCTGTTTGTATCAACCAACACCTTTTTTGGGTTCTGATGAGTGTCGGCATGGGTCGCCTCAACCCACCATTTGCTTCATCCCATAGTGCCAGTTCAGCTTCCCAAAATAATCCCACTGTGCACTTGTATTTGATGCCTGGCTCCACACCAGAGAGATGGGCTTCTTGGCCATTTTACGTTTGAGACTAGTTTGAAATGCTATAGTTTCCAAGACATCTTATCATTTGCTTTATCAGGTGAAAGTGGGTTTTACAAGCACCAGCTCTCCTAATGGTAACTTCAGAGGGAAACAGCTACTTGATGGGTGCAATTATTCTTTTTCCCTATATCCAGGTTGGACGACCGATTTGAACATCAGGAAACAATGCACCTGTGTCTCCTCTGACTTTACCCTGCCCAGGCATTGTTCAGCATCTTTCGGGTCCTATTCCACATGCTCATGCTCAACTTCCCTGACAGAGAGTGGTAGAGGGGCTAGTGGAGCACCCGCCACAACACCACAATGGGATCCCACCTTAGCCAGTGTGCGCCAGCCCTCACCTTCATTGTACCAAGAGTTTGGTACTGGCCTCTGACTCACACACATTTTTGACTCCCTGATCTGTGTTTAAAGACAGATCAGGTGGGTAACCAACATCATTGCAGACCCCTGATACCCTTTGTGGCCCTCACTGCTCAGCAGCACAACAGGGTCATGGCGCACTGTGGACAGTCCACCCCAGTTATCAGTCACACGTAGATCTGGGGGCCTCTTCCCCCATCACTGACCTGTTCCCCCCTTAGTGGAGCCGAGATCGTTGGTGGAGGAGGGCATGGCAGCGATCGATCTCCCTCAGCCCTGCAGATTTCTGCTAGGGGGATGTGACACTCTCTACTCGATCAGAGAGCCACCTGCCCCCGAGGGAATTCAAAGCCAACCCAGAGCCAGTCACAGTGTGACTCTGTGGAGGTAATGCAACCTGCAGGGGCCCATTGGTCCCGTGCAGCTGTCCCATGAGGGGATCTGCCATTCTGGGTGACCAACCTGCCTACTGTGCTCAATCCTCTGAGTGGACTGTACAGATCCCACCCTTTTAACTTTCGATGGTTTCATGTCCACTTGCACTCTGCCTTCACAGTTCTTTTCAACATTCATTTATGGTACTTGTTGGCTATCCGTCTCGTTTCCTTATTTGGCCTTACATAGAGTATACAACCCAATTTGGCCTGCATTCCCAAGTAAACCAACTCCAAGATGACCAGATCCCAGCATGCAGAAGGCACGGCCGGCTCGACCTTCAGCCGGACATGGATTATGCACTTGGTTCTTTCCTCTTTACTTGTCATTTGTAAGGGAATCTTGGTTAGTCTTGTTTCCTCCACTTAGTACTATGCTTCAATGCAGCGGGTCACCACGTCTGATCGAGGACATGGTCGGGGACCAAATCTCAGGCAGCTGGCTTCAGGCCCGGGACAAGTTTAGGGCATTTTTGGCTTAGGCCTGCACATCTGGAAAGCCAGGTATGCACTGTCTTGATCTGCACCAATGAATGCTTTGGGAGGGGTTGGCCATCGGACGCAGTTGCAAGGTCTGCACTCCAGGGCTGCCCCACTCAGGCAGGCGTGTGACACCACAGATGGTTTAGACATCAGCCCAAACCTTCAAGTGCAGAGTGAATAGTGTCACCTCTCTCACCCACACATGCATTGAGACAGCCTGTCACCCCAAATAGCTTCCCCACTTGGGAGTCAGCCAAGACCATTGTGCTTTTCAAAAGTACAGGTTCCAGGCACTCATCCAAGGAAGCCAACCCACCATCTTCTGCAGCAGTGCAGAAGGGGCTTCCCACGGTGATGGTGGCAGGCAGCTCCACTGCCATCCCACCAGACAAATCTGCTCATCCTTCCACAGCCATGTCCTCCCACTCCGATTACAGGGAGGAGTAGAGGAGGCCCAGAGGCAGGCAAGGTGGGGGTTGGGTGGGACTGCTAGGGTCTTCAAACCCCGGCCCAGCCACATGAGGCCAAGCTCCAAGTACCTGGTCACAAGGGTATGTCTCCAGCTGCACCTGCAAGCATGACCATCGCGGGGGCCAGCCAGACCCTCAAAGCCCACCCATGGAGTTGTCCTGACTGCGCCATGGCTCAGAGCTCAGCCAGCATGACAGGCCCACATCCACCTGGGGAGGCATCCTTTAAGAACACTCTTACCCCATCAAAAGTGGAGTCAATTATCACAAAACATTTAAATCTAATGCATTTCATAAAAACAATCATAACAATGATCATAATACATAAAACATATACAATATGTTAAAACCACACAAGTAAGCATACCATAAATGAATAATGTTGTAGTCATTTCTTTAGGATCATACACTCTGATTCCTATGCCACACTACTGATGGCCTATTTCCTATTGGTGTAATGTAAACAACCCGACTTGTACAAGTTTCTGTCCTTAAGATACAATAATGTAGGACATTCTTCAGGGGAAATTGTCTTGTGCCGGAATTAATAATTCTTCTTTAGGGGAGAACCCTCTCTTCCCATTAATGAATCTTGGGCCTGTTCTGTAATTCGCTGCAGATTCCCAATTTCTTCAGGAATTCTTGTGTTTCCTTATTCTCTCTTTTCTATCTCAATGATGGTCTGTAATGCAGTAAGGTAAGCACTCTCAGTCCTGTGTCAAATATTCCACAAAGGACTCTCCCATGTCAGTGGTAAGTGGAAACTTTCCACCACCCTTTATGGGTCAATAATTTTAAAATGTCACTTTTTCCTGCCTCACTATTCCTGTGTCTTCATCAGCATCTGGAGATTCGCATATACCTATAGCTATATATCATTGAAGAAGAATTATTAATTCCGGCACAAGACAATTGTCTATCCCTACCTGTGACTACCTGTGACTCTGAACCATTTTGAGAATAGAATCCTTTAAGAACAACCAGGTTTCCCTTGGCTCCCGGATGCCCCGACCAATACCCGCCCACTAGCAGGTCAGAGAGAGGAGTGCACCCGGCCAGCACAGCTTGGACAGGACGGGGTCCACTCAGGGCTCCCTCGCCAGTGCGTGGTTGGGGTTCTCCCTGCAGGTTTACCTAACTCTGCCAGACGTGACAGTCCATCTGCTGGATCCCAGACCACTCAGGTGGAAGTGATCCCTTTCGCAGGCACGTTGTCCCCCACATGCCCAAGCCGCAGACCACTCCACTGGCCAGACCATGCCACAAGGGGCACCTCCACCATTGATGATCCTTCCACAGGTACACCTACAGAAACCTTGTTGTGACTTTTACTTTATCTGGATAATCAAGCTTGATCCTTTTGTCAGTGCTCTGCCAGGGCCATCACCAACCCCAGCAGTACCAAGCCAGGGACCTCATTGAACCATCCAATCAGTTATAGTGACAGGCAGTGTGTACAAAGGGCAGGAACCTAATCAACATGAGCTCATGACCTGCATTTACTGGGCATTCCTAGTTCATGTGAAATTATTGCAATCCACAATCCATCTCACAAATGGGATTCAGCAGGATAACCGCACCTGTAGGCAAAGGGTGGATACACAATGATCCATTCAATGTGGTGCACATGCAGATCCAGACATCTGAAATCATCACAGACGTGTAGTTCAATCTCATGTGGCTGAATGCCCTGGGGTTCACATAAGTAGATGCCGTGGGGGAGTTTTGTTCATTACAGGAATTACCCAGAAGATGGCTAAACAAACCTAGTACAGACATGCACCATCTTCTACAGAATGGGGACAGAATAACCAATCTGTCAATCCTTTATGTTTATGGGCCAGATGGGATTTCCCATGTTTGGTCAAATTGAGCTGTAGGCTTCTCTCCTGGTGGTCTCCTACCATCTATTCCTTTCGGTTTCAGATTTGCAACCATACACCCCTTTAATACCCACGACTTTGGTTTCCTGGAGGCTGCTTGGCCAGTCATTGTGCTTGCACATGAGAGCAACCCACATTGAGAGGCCCTCTCAGAGAGGGAATGCCATTGACACAGTCCCAAGTGAGGTGGATGGTCAGTGCTTGGAACAGCAGCCAAGCAGTCCAACCCTAGATGGACAAAGTGCACCAATGAGTACCATGGAGTGTGGAGAGGCACACAGGCAGGCCACCATGTCCTCCACATGCAAGTCAGTTGAGGTTCTCTTATCGTTCAGGCACCTTGCAGGCTGGAATGAAGTTGGCCTCTTGGAAAAGAAACATAGGCTTGTCCCCTCAACCCCCTGGGAGGCTACCGGACAACCCCAGCAGGCCATGCTCCGATGGAACATCATGTGCAGCACATACCTTGGCCGGCTTGGAGGGGTGCTGTGGATTAAACACAAAGCCCACCAGTGCAGTAACTTCACTGCAAAGCCCAGGTTGGGCAACGAGAACCAAGCAGAGCAAAGACAAGAACTATACACCATATCTAGAGTAATCCAGAGAAAGGTGACTGAGCTTTCTTGTATTCTATTTAACCTTGGTGATAGTGGGGGAGTTCTGGCCAAAAGCATGCAGCCTCCACATAGACACAACTGGAAACTTATGTTTTTAATTAACAGCCATCTGGACTTCCAGTGGAGGCCAGCCATCTGGTAGTGCAATGCATTCCAATGATCCTGGGCAGGAAGGTCCTTGGGCACCCCGGGTATATTAGGGTAACACTCGACTAGATTGGGCAGACTAGTCCTACCAGATGTTTGCTCCTGCTTACAATATATGCTGTGCCTCTCTACTTCTGTTTTCTTGTGTGTTATTGGGTATCTGTGTGCACAATTATTGGCGGTGAGCATGTCAAAGTGGTAACAGGTTTCATTGATCGTTTGTTTGTTTGTTTGTTTGTTTGTTTGTTTGTTTGTTTGTTTTATTCACTTATAATGTGCACCAAACCCAAAGGTGGCCGGGTGCAGCAGTACAGAATATGCAAGGCTAGAGGTTGCATGGTTACAGATTACATGTGAAGGCAAAATATATACAGGCCATAGGCAGTCAGAAACTAGTCATCAGCAGACTTCAGCAGATTGCAGCTGATTGTTATAGTTGGATTTGAATTTCAACAATGGCTGCTCCTCACGTAGAGGGTGTGGCAGTGAGTTCCAGAGTTGGGCCGCTCGGACCTGGAAGCTACCTCCCCCAGCCTTATCCAGCCTGAATCTTGGTATGATAAGGCTATTGGCATTGGAGGTTCTTGCCGGTCGGGTGGAGCTTCTCTTTAGGAATTTGTCCGTGAGGTAGCTAGGTGAGGCATCGTTCTAGGTTTATGTACAAGGGATGCAACTTCTAAGCAGATTTTATTTTGGATGGATAGCCAGTATTTTTGGCGTCTAATCTTAGATATATGTGATCTTTTGGACATGCCAAGAGCTGCTCTCAAGGCATTATTTTGTAGGATTTGAATTCTGTGTATAATAGGTTTGTT
This sequence comes from Ambystoma mexicanum, assembly GCF_040938575.1. Lineage (NCBI taxonomy): Eukaryota > Metazoa > Chordata > Amphibia > Caudata > Ambystomatidae > Ambystoma > Ambystoma mexicanum. The sequence continues at coordinate 394,721,771 of NC_090930.1, read as the reverse complement.
AGCACCGATGTATAGGGCATTGCAATAGTCGAGACTAGATAGAATCAGGGGTCTAGCTAAGATAATGCAGTTGTCATCTGAGAGAAAGTGTTTATCTGCTCTAATGAGCTTACACGTATAAGCTGTGGCTCATGCCATGGATTTCACCTGTTTATCGAAGGAGAGGGTGGAATCCAGATAAAAGCCAAGTGTCTTCACCTCCTTGGACACCTTGATGATATTACCATCAATCTCAAATGAAGTGCAGTCTTGGCCTAGTTTTTTTTAGATTGGAGTGAGTCCCCAGGATAATAAGCTCTGTTTTACCATCATTGAGGCATAGACCGTGGGTTGACATCCATGCCTGGATGATAAAAGACACCCTATTTACCAGTGCCAAATCCTTTTTGTAATCCCCAGAAAGTGTGAGGAGAATCTGGGTATCATCTGCATATTTAGTGTAGGTGATACCAAGAAGGTCCAGATCATCAAAAAGGGGCTTAGTAAATATGTTGTATAGGGTTGGGGGGATGCAGGAGCCCTGAGGAACTCCACACTGGATGAGAATCGGGTCAGCCGCTGCCAAAAGGGAGAATATCCTCATAGTCCTGTCGCTGAGAAAGACTCGATACAGGCTATAGTCTCTTTGGAAAAATGTGCAGCTGAGTCTAGGTGGCTGCAAAGGACCTCGTGGTCGATCAGGTCGAATGCAGCCGAAAGGTCCAGCAGCAGGAGAAGAACCGTTTAACCTTTATCTTGTAGTTCATCTATTTGTGCCTTCAAATCAATGAGGGCAGTCTCAGTACCATGTTATGGTCGGAATCCTGATTGACGTGCTCCTAAGAGCTTATTCTGTTCCAAGAATTATTGAATTTGGTTGTAGGTAATCTCGTCCAGGATTTTAAGCAAAAACGGGACTGTTTTAATGGGGCTATATTTTATAGGTATAAGTGGGTCTAGGGTTTGCTTTTTAAGCAGAGGCAGTACCCAAGATTTTTTCAAATTGGTAGGCACAGTGCCTGAGGCGAATGAAGCGTTGATAAGTTTCGATACAAATGGGGATAGATCTCTGGCAGCGTCTTTTATAAGCTGGACAGGGCAAAGGTCACCCTGGCAGTTGTATGGCTTGAGAGAGAGGATGACTTTCTTTAACTATGGGATGGAGGTTTTTGAGAACATGAATCGCACAGCTGAGTCCTGTTCCTTTGAAAGGGGGTCAGTATTCGGATTATTAATCTGGGATGGTTGATTGAGAGAGGCTTTTTTTCTTAGCTATTTTCTTTTGGAGCATGGTTACTTTGTTAGATAGTGCTTGTTGTATATCTGAACACCATGTTTTGTCTTTGGAGCATGTGTCCGGAATGGGGATGGGTGACTCTAATTCCTTGATGATGGTGAACAGTTCCCTCATTCTCGAGTTGGCATTAGATATACGCTTGTTATTTAAGTTTCACTTGGCCAGGTGGATTTCCTTTTGTAGTGGGAGGAGATTCCTGTTAGTTTATTTTTGTGGTCTTCTGAGGGGATTAGCCTCCATGCGGTTTCGCAAACCCTTCTTAAGTTGTTGTAAATCCTTTAGTTCACAGGTGAACCATTTATTTAGATGAGATTTGGGTTTACTCGGTCTGAGTTTTAGAGGGGCAATGTTGTTGAGGGTAGTTAACATGATTTTGTTGTACTCGTCGACAAACGTTTCAGGGTCTAAATGATCCGCTCATTGGTTAAGAGTGGGTAAGATCACGGGAATCACTTTATCTTTAGTGATACTCTTTTTATTCCTTGTTGGACATGGCAGGGCCATGGTGGATACTGGAGAGAATGGTTTAGAGGTTGAGAGTTCAAAGGTCAAGAGGAAGTGGTCTGTCCAGGGTTCCAGGTCGATGGCTCTGATGTTGGCACTACAGTTGTACTCTGCTAGCCAATCAAGGATTCTCCCTTTGGTATGGGTGGGTTCGAGAATTTTTTGAGTTGTGCCCAGTTCAGAAAGAATGTTGGCAATGGTGGTGGTGTTTTTGTCTAGGGGATCATTGTATCCCAAATTGAAGTCCTCTAGGGCAAGTAGTTGTGAAGAAATGTTGAGGTTATTGGAGAGTAGGTTGTAGATGTCCTCCTCGAATGTCCCTATGGGTCCAGGTGGTCTATAGATGCGGTGGATAGTCAAAGTCTGGGAGTTAACTAAAGGAAGTTTGATAGTGAGTGCTTCACATGATTCAGAAACTAGGGTGGGCGTGGTTCTCATACCTAGGCTAGTCTTAGCAATGATAGCAATTGTGTTGTGTGCTTCTGTGTCAGCAACAAGAATACTGTTGTTTGCATTTGCTATGACTGTATCAGTGGTTTGTGCACTTGATTTGATGGTTATGGACACACACAGTTTGTCTCTCCCAGGCACACATTTTCAGGGTGTTGTCATGGGTGACATGGATTAGCCCTGATTCATCACTGAAGGGCATCAGGGATGTGGCTTCACTGTGTATGCTCCACAGGGACTGCTATTCAGGTGAAGTAGGTTTACACAACCTGATTGTGTGCATCCTGTTCCTGTGCCCTTTGGCCCGTGAAAGGGGTTGGTGGTGCAAGTTGCTCAGGGTGATGTCCCTCCAGCATCTCTATGTGATTCCATCAAGTTTTTTTCATCGCAGGAGAATTCATCTGATTTTTTATTTCTTTAGGACATTTTGCTCCGAATGTATGTGGGGGAGATACCCACAGTTCCTGTAAATCCACCACCCACAAACATTTGTGGCAAAACTCAATTAAAAAAATGCAATGAATTCTTCGATGGAAAATGGAGCGATGGAACTTCCCTAATCCATCTCTACTGGTATGTCACGCATACTACTGTTGGGACATTTAGCAATACACCACCAGAGTGTTCAAGGGAGACGAAGCGTGACTTAAGCACCCCTAAGGTGTGCTCCACTATGACCCTAGTGGCTATGTCTGCTGGGTTATACCTTACCTCACCTAGGGTGGAAGGATTCATGAATGGTGTGAGAGAGGGATGAAACTGTCCCCTGCAAAGTGGGAATGGTTGTTAGCATTGATTGTCAGGGCCTATTATTCTGTGTGTCATTCGACTGCTTGCATGTGCATAATAGTTAATACTCACCGATGAGCCAGGTGTTGCCAAAGGTTCCTGATGCCACGGCCTGGTATACTGGTGAATGGTGGCAAATGAAGCTCTCAAGTGTGCTTCTGGGGAAATTGGCATTCACATGCATGATAACTCTCTACGCATCACAGTTGGCCTGTGTATTGATTGGATGGCAATGCTTTTGGTTTCAGCACATGTGATCTCTTACTTGAGGGCAGGTGGCTGTAGTGCAACATGCATATAATCATGCCATGTATATGTGCCTAAGCACACGTGATGGTATGCAGCACAATACCTGGTGTAAGTACTGGAATTGCATGGCCTGCGATATGCCTGCAACAATGGCAGAGGTGTGCTGGAATGAGCCTGCAGTCAAAAAATATTCAGCTGTCAGCAGCTTCTCCAGGGGTGTGAGTGCATGGGTACAGAAGGTTGGTGATGTAAGGTCTTCCTCCCACCCTCTGACCAGGTCTAGGATGACATGGGGAGAGAATCCATAACTTTCATACACCTCCTCGTCTGGCATCCCAAGTAACGTTGTGCGAGAATGGACAATCCCTTCCCTCGCCAACATCTTCCTCCTCCTTCCATGAACTAGCACGGACACTAAAGCAGGATACGTCCTGGAAGTCCTTTTTTGTAATATGTGTGCTTTTATATGTGGCATTTGTGCTTTGTACATTACGTCCCGTTTCACATGGCAGTGAGATCACGGGAGTAGTATATGGGGACCCCTTTTTTGCAATGTTACATTTTTTACAGTTGGAAATGCCCCATGCTTCAAAGATGATGCTGAAGGGTTGGATATTCTTACGGAGTAGGCGATGTACACTTGATTCACATAATATAGATGACTTCAATTGCGTTTGTCATGTTTCTGTTTCAAGAAGTCACGACAACTTGTATTTTGCATTGTGCCATTGGCCCTCATTACGACCCTGGCGGAGGTCCATGGTGCAATTTGCACCATGGACCATGGCGCTAAGCTGCCAACTCCGCCATGGGGGTTGGCGGACTTACCGCCCCATTCCGACCTTAGCGGGGCGGTAAGTCCCCAATCCCCATTTACCCTTCCCCATTCCCATTTTTGCCCCATAGGGTATAATGGGAGTGGGGAAGGCGTTAATTACGCCACCGTAAATTACGGTGGCGTAATTAACATCAAGTCCCGTAGCGCCATGGATTTTTCCGCTTGCAAAAAGCAGGCGTAAAAATCACCATGGCGCTACGGAAACTCGTAGTAGGGCGGAAAGGTACGCCATGCATTACGCTGGCGTAAACCCCTTTCCGCCAGGGTCCTAATGAGGGCCATTGTCTTTAATGTTACTAGGGGGCCGACACGTGTTTCGACCACGTGCGGGTCTTTATGAAGGCGGGTGGATTGTTTTGCTGAACATAGATCTGTGGTAGCCGTGATATTTGGCAACTTATGTGGCAATGAGTAGTGCTTCTGTATTGTAGGGGAAGCTTCAAATAGCTTCTGATTCTCTGGCGGTATGCCCCATTAAGCGCTCTATGAGCCTTACTCTTTACATGAAATTGCTCAACTTGTTTTGCACATTAAGGGACTGATTCATAGAAAGTTTTGCGTGGCGCAAATACACTCTGTGCCAAAAAAAGTGCACTTTACGCCAAGCAAAACTTAAGTAGCTGATTCATGGATCAGACTTTGTGCTGGTTATCACCCATTTTGCGCAGGTCTTTTACCTACCTTCCACTGAGCTGAGCGCTTTGTGCCACACACAGTGCAAAGGGAAGGAAAGGCCAGCACAAAGAAATAAATAGGAGGTGAAACATGCGTATTTCCTATTCTCCCCCCCGAAATGAGGAAGAACGAGAGATAATGTGGACGTGCTGAGGAATGTACCACATGAAAAAAAAACACTCTGTCAAGCGCAAACATAACCCAATTGATGGATTTCTATCCACAACCTCCTGGAGTGAAAAGGTGCACGTAAATCCCATGAGTAGTATATGGGGCCCCTTTTTTGAAATGTTACATTTTTGACAGGTGGGAATGCCCCTGCTTCAGGCCTTAGTCCCGCCTTATGATTTTATATATCAATTTTATATATAAAATGTATATCTAAGATGATATCTATTTCATATCAAATGTATATTTCTTGATATAAAGTGTTTTTGTTGTTTGATATAAAGTGAATATAAAGTTTACATAAAAATGTGGGCTGTGAACGCTCATGTGCGCTGCTGCCTGGTGGAGGGTGAAGTGAGTTGTGAAGAGATAGACTGCAAATGTTAGGGTTTTGTCATGGTGATGCGTTGATGATGCGGGAGTGGGTTTGGTTTTCTATATATTTTTGCTAAGGCTTTGAATAATGTTTATATGTACTTTATATCATTTTTATATAAAGCTGGCAGACATTGGATAAGCACTTTATTTTATAAAAATGTTATATATATTTATATTATTTTTATACATTGTTGGTGCGCATTTTGATAAGAACTTGAATAGTGTTTATATAAACTTCATATTATTTTTATATAAAGTGACTGTGCATTTGATACAACCTTAATAATGTTTATATAATTATGATATAAAATGAAAGGGCCTGCTTAAGTGCATGATGGCATAAGATGGGGTGCTTTACAAACCAGATATATAGCTTTTTCCGGTGAGCTGGAAAACACAGCACTTCTTGAGCTTTAGATGGGATATTCAGGAAACATCTATTTTGAACAGCTAAAGTTATGATGAGGGGATAATAACCCCAGGAAGCCCGTGGATTCTTTGGTGTATGACGGGATGAAAGATGCTCAGGATTTGATGGTCAACTATGAACCTGAAGAGTTTTGGGGCAATGATGATGTGGTTGTGGTTCAGCCATTTGCTGCTGATGCGAGCTCTGAAGACAAGGACTGTGAAGCAATGGTTCTTCAGGCAGATGCAGCTATGATGACAGAGACTGATTCCGTCCCCCGGTACCTTGATGAAAAACAGGATCCTGTGTGCAGGGGTGAGATCCAGACTGCAGCAGAAACTATTCATATCTATTGTACTTGCTGTTCAAACTAACTTGAAAACCCTGGGTATTTAGAAAGTATCCTGAGTAAGGCCTGTCGTCTGCTGAAGGAGACCGATAGCCTTAAAGACAATGCTATTATTCACTGTGCTTGTTGTTCAAAACTAATTGAAAGCCCAGGGGATAACAGTCCATGTAAGGAATGTATTATGCTAGTGGAGACCGATACAGACTCAACAGCTCCTCTTTGCACTGATATTCATGCCACCCAGTGGATTACAGCCATAGTGACTGGGGCATGTTTAAAACAACACTTTTACAGATGGTGGTACGGACGTAAAAAAGTAATGATCCCCAGCAGGATGCTCTCAAATATTTGGAAATATTTAGCTGGGCCTATGCTGTTGGGGGGTCACTGTCACTATGAGAGGAGGGGTGAGATGCCTCAATGATATTCTTTTTCCAGGTGCAAAGCCAGTTGTATGAGTTCTATGCTTGTAATGTTACTTCATGTTAGCAACTGATTTAAATAAAGTTGATGAAAAAACATGTAGAGCTTGCATAAAATACATTTTCTGCACACCCTGTATTGAAATTCAGGTCGCTCAACTGCGGCAGACTATTCTTCAAAAACACTGATTTCTGCTTCACTATGCCTATATAAAGGACATGGCCATTAGCTTTGTCAATATCTTTTTTCTTCGAAAATATGTTCATACATGGTCCAACCCTGAAGGCATCTGTAGCATTGTTTAAAACAACATTATCGTTTGGTTGTGTGACATCAAAATTAACTGTTTGCAGTTTTTCCACAAAAAAGGCCTCTACAAACATGTGCTTAAAACATTTTGGGTTTAAATATTACATTTTAAAAATGGTATTAATATTGTGCACTGTCCTGTAAACACACCCTGGTTATTTACTGGTGTGCACTATAACATATGAGACATTTTCTAAATCTAAAAATAAAAGGCTTAGGACTGGTGCTGCAGGCTGCCAGAACCCTATAACACACAAAGGTTTATAGTGCGAGCCTGCCTTATTTAGCCAGACACATTCCAAAAGCAGAATGCGAATATTCCTCATATAGTTTAGAATAAAAATATATACTGCCTTGCTTTTCAATACAGCTCTAGGTTTATAGCTTAGCACAGGCCTCCATTTTATAATGACTAGAGAATATTTTTTCCATGTTTGAAGTCTGCATGTATAATGATGCAACCTGTTACTCTAAAGACAACCTGCACATGTGGCAGTTATACCGCTGCAACAATATGTCACATTTCGCTTTTTAAACAGGCTCCTACTTAAAAATACAGATTCTGGAACATAAACTTTAAATATGCCAGCTATCGCACCAAGCACCTCTTTTAAAAACATTATGCAGCCCACTAACACTTGTGCCGTGTTTAAAAGTCAACAATGTCATCCCTAATATAAAACTAAAGGTTACACCTTTTGCCACATCATGTGTGTTGTTTGACAAGAAAACCCAAATGCATCAATGGGGACCATGCAAGACCACAGGGCCTCGCAAAAAACAGCTATATTTTGTTTACACGCTAGTCCCCAAAGGACCGCATCGTATATCTATCAAAATGTACATTTATAGCATTAAAGGCCTATCCATTTTCTATACTTAAAATGCTTTAGAATGAAATAATTATACAAAAATATTAGGAATACCCTTTCAAGCTTTAGGCCTCGATTTATGGAATATTTGCCCGGTTCAAATTGAATTTGCACTGCTGAAAGGGACTTTGCACTGCCGACACAAACCCTGATTCAAGGAACCATGCAAAGTGTATATTTGCCATGCAAAGTCGGGCAAAGTCATTTAGTACTGCAAAAATTACTATGCGCTGACTTTGTCCACACTTTGACTTCAGCAGTGCAAAGTCACTTTTCAGCAGTGCAAATTCATTTTGAACTGGGCAAATATTCCATGAATCGGGTCCCTAATATGTAAGCACCAAACTGCTTAATTTACTCTACCATAACCAGTGGCAAACACCTCTACACATTTTTCTATTCAGTGTGCAAGCCACAAAACTCTACATTTTTTAAACATGCCCTTAGAAAAGCACAACACTATTTTCATGTATCAAACAGGAAAGAGATATACAACTCCAATCATAACATTGTTTAAAAGTAGTATCACTCATTTTAACACCAACATCCTAAACCATGATAATACAGAGTCCAAGTCTAAATATATTTAGGTCTGTCTCAAAAAGGCCTAAATACATTATCACAAAAGTCCACATATATTTTTTTAAAGCACAGGCTTGTAAACCTACCTTATTGGTCCCACAGCCAACGTTCTGCAGTCGATCAAACATGCTGTCTGTCACAAATGCATTTCTTACATGATCACGTGTGTTTAACACTGGCTCACAATTTTATATTTAATGTAATTTTAATACATGAAAATGGGCTCTAAAATATAAACATCATGCATGAATTTGTTTTACATTTTGGAATGTGAAATCCATCTTACCATTGTGTTCTTGTTCTCTTTTTCTAGAAAAGGGCCTGCCGATAGCAGAATTACAATGCTCCAGGACACCGCGCAATCCTCATAGTTTCAAAGCGATATTCCTGGCCGACTTCCATAGTTTGCTTTTTAAGGGCCGTCAAATGACCCCACACCCTCTGTGTCCCAGTTATCAGCAGTCGAAACCTTGATATATTCTGCACATAAAGTATGACTCAACCCTGTAATTCATTAGTCATGCCTATTTGGCAGAAAAATATTCTAGATAACCTATTGACACTCTGAGATAACACAGAGTGCGCACACAGCCCTGCCCATATGTTTTTGCAAGTCATAGTTGCAGCCTAATGGTTACATCATCCTGCTGGCTGCCTGAAAACAGAACTCAGCTGAGCCAGATCACATGGGCCTGTGCATTTGCTGCCTCAGTCAAAAGACACTTTAAGTTGGATAACATATGCAAAATGTGTCACTCTGTAAAACTACATGTTACACTGCCACAAATGATAGCTTTCAACTTTTTTGTCTCAAACCTGAAAAGCAGTCTTTACGTTTTTTTTTTTACCAAACTCTGTTTTCATTCTGACATATTTTAATTTTAGTAAAAAATATATTCTCAGGCCGAGCAATGTAACCGCTTTTTTAAACCCATTGCTCCGCTTTGTAAGCCTATATTTTCAAAGTTTTCATGTCTGCCTATGGGCCTGCAGCTGTGTTTTTGTGAACACTGTGGGCCCGATTCATGGAATATTTGCCTGGTTGAAAGTGCATTTGCACTGCTGAAAAAACACTTTGCACTGCCGACACAAACCTTGATTCATGGAACCGTGCAAAGTGAATTTTTGCCATGCAAAGTCATTTTGAACTGCAAAAATGATTATGCGCTGACTCTGCCCATGAACTATGTTCTTTTAAATAGCAAAATTCAATGCCACTGCACTTTGTCATTTTGTCCCGCACAGACCTGTGTTTTGCAGCCCTGAAATTAGATCTTCACTTTTAATTTTTGAAAAAGCCCATTATTTTCATTCTATCAAACATAATGTTAGTAAAATATATATTCCCAGGTCATGCAACATACCTATTTTTTTTAAACCCATAGCTCTGCTTTACCAGCCTATATTTTCAATGGTTTCAATGCTCCGGCAACTTCACAATGCTGCCCGCTCCATATCTGGACATAGTCGGGCATGTCCGCCTCGGCTCATCCTATAATTAAAAAAAAACATTTTTATTCACATTCATCCATTTTTTTTATTATTCTGCTTTTATTCTCTTTAAAATGCCAAAACCCTTCCAGACCTATTTATCGCTGTAGCCTCTCCTTTACATTTTATAATGATGACGGCGTACCTTAAAAAACACAACCTTTTTATATTAAATCTATAGAAAAACTGTTATAAAATCGTGATGTGAGACACTCTGCCTAGCTTTATATTACATCTATACAAAAACTGTTATCAATGTTACCAACTTTATATACAAATAATATAAATAGATCACAATCCATAAAATTAATATCAAATACTTTAAAGGACTTATCAATATTATATACAAAGCCTAACCCCCTCCCTTGTCATCGACGGATCACCATGACAAAACCCTATTATTAGCAGTTTATCTACTCACCACTCACTTTGACCTGCAACAGGCAGCAGCGCACACAAGCGCTCCCAGTCCACATGTTTAAATACATTTTATATTCACTTTATAGGAAATCAACTCAAAATCATATCAAACTACAAAAATACTTTATATCAATAACATACATTTGATATAAAATAGATATGATCTTTTATATACATTTTCTATATGCAATCGATATAAAAAATCATATGGCGGGACTAAGGCCGGATCAGGGGCAATCCCACCTGTCAAATATTTAACATTGCATAAAAGGGGCCCCATATACTACTCATGGGGTTTGCGTGTGCCTTTTCACTCCAGGAGGTTGCAGTTAGGAATCCATGAATTGGGTTATGTTTGCGCTTGACAGAACGTTTTTTTTTTCATGTGGTGCGTTCTTCCACACGTTCACATTATTCCTCGTTCTTCCGCATTTTGCAGGAAGATAGGAAATATGCATGTTCCACCTCCTATTTATTTTTTTGTGCTGCACCTTTCTTCCCTTTGCGCTGTGTGTGGCGCGAAGCACTCAGCACAGTGAAAAGTAGGTAATGACCAGCGTAAAGTGGGTAATAACCAGCATAAGTTCTGATCCATGAATCAGCTACTTAAGTTTTGCACAGCGCAGAGTGTTTTTGCGCCATGCAAAACTTTCTATGAATCAGGCCCTTGATGTGCAAAACAAGTTGAGCAATTTCACGTAAAGAGTAAGACTCATAGAGCGCTTAATGGGGTGTATGTCATTAGATGTCACAGGTGTCATAAATCAGAACACTCCTGACTGGTTAAAATATTGCACGGGTGTGCCACCTCAAAATAATGAATCCAAGTGCAGTATAAAATCAAAAGGAAAACAGATTTAAAACGTGAAGCATGGGGGAGCCAAAAATCACAAATTAAGGTATTTGCAGCAGTCACCATAATGTTAATCACATGATACACAGTCACTGAATGGTGGAGTCACCTGCCAACACCATTTGTTATGTGCCCACTTAATGCACTACTGCAGTGATCACGGAAGTCATTAAAGGCGGAATACTAAAAGCCTAATGATAACATCAGTACATTGCCTACATAAAAACAAATCCCAGTTTCAAATGTACCGTCTAAAGCACATTATGGTCAGGAGACTGTCGTCTGTGGTGCAGTGTCATCCATTCTGCACCGGGATTGTGTGGTGCTGTTATTCTCAAATCCTATCTTGCCCAAAGACCTTTTAGAGGAAATACAACGATGATCCGTGGCTGAGAATCGAATCATGTGAATCCCTTTAGGTTGAATTTTCTGCACCAATGAGATCAACTTCAGGTTTTAAAAGCTTATGGGATCCGAGTGAGGGATGCTTTAGAATGGAGAGTACTAACAAAACACAAGCTTTTGTTGCAAATCATTTACAACCAAATTATGACAGATATGAGGCCGTGCCATCTCTGGATGGGTTAACTGACTAACTCTGCGTTTTAGACCAAAATAGCCAGTAACATTGAACATGGAGTTAGAGAATACCATTGATCATAACAGCTAGCTCAAAAGAATAATGGAGGAAGAATGTTTTGCCCTAAGCATCTTATATTGGTACATCACCTGCTTGGAAAGCTGTTTCGAAGATCACTTTATCTGGCATTTGTAAAAAACATAACATAGTCATGTTACAAGAAGCATGGGCCACTGAAAATGATATTCAGATGGCTGTGCATGCTACGATTCTAAACCTGTTCCAGCAAAAAGGGGCTGCAATAAAAGTGGACTTCGATTAGGTCTTGGTAACTCTAAATGGAACTACCCATCTCTATTGAAATACATCAGACTCTCTACTTGCTATTAATATTACCTGTTCAGGTAGTTTTATGCTGTCAATATATAGGGGTTAATTCATAGAATTGGGCGCACAAGTGGCACACGTGGCTAGCACACAGAGTGCGCGTGCGGCAGTCTGCGCCAGCCGCATGCGCCAAAACCCATTTCAACGCACAGTGTATTCATGGATTTCAACATCCATAACCAACAGTGGTGCAGAGCGGCGCAGCGACCCTGCAGCAGTGCCAGTTATGCCCCCAACCCCGCCCGTGCACCAAAAACATTGCACAAATCCCCTACATGGCACAAAGGCCAGTGGACCAGCATACAGCCCCCCACAAAAATGCGTGCGCACCCCTCGGAATACGCATACCCCGCTTGCGCTAGCGAAAACGTGTGTAAAAGTGGGCGTGGACTTTCACACGCGTTTTCGCTAGCGCGGGCGGGGTACGTGTATTCCGGGGATGCGCGTGGACATTCATACACAATTTGGCAGTGTGTGCCCACCTGGGTGTGCACCCCCTCCCCATGCCCTGCAGGCAGCCCATCACTCCACACAATGCCCCACACGCAGCCTATCACCCCACACCATGCCCCACAGGCAGCCCACATGGCACCATTCACTCTGGAGCACCGACACATGTCCCCCCACCCACCCCATTGACAGGCACCTGCCAGCAGGCCCCGACTCATGTCCCCCCACACCCCCACCCACCCCCATTGACGGGCACCTGCCAGCAAGCCCCGACACATGGCACACCAAACAAAATGTCCTAACAAAACAGACCCATGGCCCTAATGCCAACCCAAATCCGCCTTGCCCCCCAGTACAAGCATGCAACCATCCATAGCCACCCACTCCCAAATTACCCATGCCAAACTCCCCACCAACCTGGATGATTCCGTGCCATCTTCCTCCATAGGCCCCTGTGGGTCTCAGCTGCCCCTACTGCTGCCAAGGAGTCCACCTCTAACCACCCCCTCTTGGACCTTCTCTCGGCAGCTGCGGTCATGGACGCGGCACCAGACGCCTCACTCCTGGAAGAGATGACAACGTGGGAGGAGAGCTGCCTCTGTGCTCCACAGCACTATCTCCGCCCTCTTCATCAGTCGACGCTGCAGACAGGGAGAGACAGAACACAGGCATCAGGGCACTGTACAATGGTCGGATACACATGTCAAAGTTGCACATGAGTGGCAGTGTCAAACTTCACAGATGCCATCACACTCATATCATTTGAACCCACACACATGCAGAATTTGACAGGAATCGTGCAGCAGGCAGCAGCATCCATACGCACACAACAGCATGAACATCCGAAGGTTGGCATGACGTCACAAGCAACATGGGGAGTTCCGAACACATGCACACGTGCTAACAGACAGACATGCATCTGTACATCTTCACTACCTGTCACAGTGCAATCATCAGCAACTATGTCACATCTGCCAATCGGGTTCCTACATGTCTGTGTCACATGCATCCATGGCATATCACATTTGCACACATGTCAAACACACACACGCACATGTATGCCGTGCACATACGTGAAGGTGGAACCAGCATCCATGTGTCACACCCCAACCATTTCATAGTACATACACAGAAATGCTAACATGTGTGCATACCACATGCAGTTGTGCATCATGCTTTGGAACACATACACCATTGATGTGCATAACACATGACAGGACTCACATGCAGCACGGTCATGTCCCTGCACATACACATCCATACACGGGCCTTTTCAGACATATGTCCAAGTTGTACACTCCTTTCACACCTCAACATGCACTGCATCCAATAAGTACGCATGGATACTTACCGTTCGACTCCGGACTGCTCTGCATCTCGAGGATCTGGTGGTGAAGTGCTGGGTTAATGCGTTCCAGGACCCTCATGTCGTTGGTGGTAAGGTGGACCAGGCGCCTCACTGCATGCGCTGCTTCCAAGAGGCGCTGGGCCTTCCTGAGGGTCCTGGACCTGAAGTCCTCCTAGCGCTTACGGACGTGTGGTAGATCGCGGGATGCCACTCCCTCCACGTTGATGGCAGCCTGATGTCCGTCCAGATCCTCTCACGTCCATCCTTGTCGGTGTATCTTCTTCCGTAGAGGGCATCATAATGCACCAGGACTTTCTCCACCAGGATACCAACTTCTGCGGCACTGAAGCTGGTAGCCCTCTGCCTCTCTGGCTGGGGGTTGCCAGTGGTGTCTGATGGTGTTTCCCCTGACATGGCAAACCCTGAGGCAGGTGAGGGTGGGCAACTGGGTCCTGGTGCTGGGCTGTGGAGTGATGGAACTTCTGTTGGGAGTCTTCTGTTCGAGCAGGGGTGGTCAAAGCAACTGGACTCCTGCAGATGGCTGACGTGCAGGCACCAAATAGCAGGGCACGTGGCCAGCAGGCAGGCAGGCAGCAGCATATGGCTGGTGGGAGTTGGCTCGGGCCTCTGGGGGGCAGTAATTCGGCCTTCTGGGCAGGAGCGTGGTCTTCCGTGTGTTGTTGCGTGGCCAGCTTGATACGGAGTGATTTGGCAAGTGAAAAAACAGCACATCAGCGTGTAATTCGAGGAAAGGCCCTTAGCGCGTAAGCGCATCTGTGATGTAACATGCGCGGGCGTTTCCCTTGCGCGGGTGCATAGTGATTCAGAACGTGAAAATCAGTACATCCGCGTGTTAATGCGTGTAATTTGAGAAAAGGGCCTAAGCGCATAAGTGCCGTGATGCGTGCAGGCGTTTCCCTCAGCACGGGTAAAAGATGAGCGGGGCCAGCAGTTCGCTGTACGTGCCAACGCGTGTGTTGCTACTACTGGTTGTTTCACGCGCCATCACAACTTCACAGTGAATCAAGGATGTATCTCTTCTTTTGGCGGGGGTAGTGGCTACGCATATTTTTCATTATCACACTAGTCAGACGGTGAGTCGCGCATGCTATTTTTCCCACTGCGGGTCCCCCTGTGTATCGCGTACCCGTTTTCGGTCATAGCCTGCGTGTCCCACACGTACGTGTTTGACTCACTGGAAGCATGTTGCCGAGGGTGTCAGTACAATCGGACATGAGGTGCGCACAGCTGGGAGGAGGGGGAAAGCCATGGTTGTAGCTCTCCATTGTAAGGCATGATGGAGTCATGAAAACGTGTGTTTGGAGGAGAAGCTAATGACTGGTAACAGAGCACCTGCCTTACCAATTTTTAAGCATTGTTCCAGGAGTCCCAGGCTCAAAGGCAGCAGCAGCAGGGCCATCATGCCTTACAGTGGAGAGCCACAACCATGGCTTTCCCCCTCCCCCCATCAAGGGGAAAATGTGTGCTATGGAGGGAGTTGTTTCCAGTCACCTGCCAGTAAAATCAAGTGCGAAAAATACAAGTACCAGAATCCTCAGAGTCAATTAACTTGCCACACCTGAAAAACAAATGAAGACACGCCTGAAACAGCAAAGAAACTCAGCCTCCCTGAAGATTGATGGAGTCATGAAAGCATGCGTTTGGAGGAGAAGCTTATGACTGGTAACAGAGCGCCTGCATTACCAATTTTTAAACATTGTTCCAGGAGACCCGGGCTCAAAGGCAGCAGCAGGGCCATCATGCCTTACATTGGAGAGCCACAACCATGGCTTTCCACCTCCCCCCATCAAGGGGAAAATGTGTGCTATTGAGGGAGTTATTTCCAGTCACCTGCCAGTAAAATCAAGTGCGAAAAATACAAGTACCAGAATCCTCAGAGTCAATTAACTTGCAACACCGGAAAAAGAAATGAAGACACGCCTGAAACAGCAAAGAAACTCAGCCTCCCTGAAGATTGATGGAGTCATGAAAACGTGTGTTTGGAGGAGAAGCTAATGACTGGTAACAGCGTGCCTGCCTTACCAATTTTTAAACATTGTTCCAGGAGTCCCGGGCTCAAAGGCAGCAGCAGGGCCATCATGCCTTACAGTGGAGAGCCACAACCATGGGTTTCCTCCTCCCCCATCAAGGGGAAATGTGTGCTATGGAGGGAGTTGTGTCCAGTCACCACCCAGTAAAATCAAGTGCGAAAAATACAATTACCAGAATCCTCAGAGTCAATTAACTTGCCACAACTGAAAAAGAAATGAAGACACGCCTGAAACAGCAAAGAAACTCAGCCTCCCTGAAGATTGATGGAGTCATGAAAACATGCGTTTGGAGGAGAAGCTAATGACTGGTAACAGAGCGCCTGCCTTACCAATTTTTAAACATTGTTCCAGGAGTCCCGGGCTCAAAGGCAGCAGCAGCAGTACCATCATACCTAACATTGGAGAGCCACAACCATGGGTTTCCCCCTCCCCCCATCAAGGGGAAAATTTGTGCTATGGAGGGAGTTGTTTCCAGTCACCTGCCAGTAAAATCAAGTGTGAAAAATACACGTACCAGAATCCTCAGAGTCAATTAACTTGCCACACCTAAAAAACAAATGAAGACACGCCTGAAAGAGCAAAGAAACTCAGCCTCCCTGAAGATTGATGGAGTCATGAAAACGTGCGTTTGGAGGAGAAGCTAATGACTGGTAACAGAGCGCCTGCCTTACCAATTTTTAAACATTGTTCCAGGAGTCCCGGGCTCAAAGGCAGCAGCAGCAGGGCCATCATGCCTTACAGTGGAGAGTCACAACCATGGCTTTCCCCCTCCCCCATCAAGGGGAACATTTGTGCTATGGAGGGAGTTGTTTCCAGTCACCTGCCAGTAAAATCAAGTGCAAAAAATACAAGTACCAGAATCCTCAAAGTCAATTAACTTGCCACACCTGAAAAAGAAATGAAGACAACGCCTGAAACAGCAAAGAAACTCAGCCTCCCTGAAGATTGATGGAGTCATGAAAACGTGCGTTTGGAGGAGAAGCTAATGACTGGTAACAGAGCGCCTGCCTTACCAATTGTTAAACATTGTTCCAGGAGTCCCGGGCTCAAAGGCAGCATCAGCAGGGCCATCATGCCTTACAGGGGAGAGCCACAACCATGGCTTTCCCCCTCACCCCATCAAGGAGAATATTGGAGCTATGGAGGGAGTTTTTTCCAGTCACCTGTCAGTAAAATCAAGTGCAAAGAATACAAATACCAGAATCCTCAGAGGCAATTAACTTGCCACACCTGAAAAAGAAATGAAGACACACCTGAAACAGCAAAGAAACTCATCCTCCCTGAAGATTGATGGAGTCATGAAAGCGTGCGTTTGGAGGAGAAGCTAATGACTGGTAACAGAGCGCCTTCCTTACCAATTTTTAAACATTGTTCCAGGAGTCCGGGCTCAAAGGCAGCAGCAGCAAGGCCATCATGCCTTATAGTGGAGAGCCACAACCATGGCTTTCCCTCTACCCCCTTCAAGGGAAAATTTGTGCTATGGAGGGAGTTGTTTCCAGTCACCTGCCAGTAAAATCAAGTGCGAAAAATACAAGTACCAGAATCCTCAGAGTCAACTAACTTGCCACACCTGAAAAACAAATGAAGACACGCCTGAAATAGCAAAGAAACTCAGCCTCCCTGAAGATTGATGGAGTCATGAAAATGTGCGTTTGAAGGAGAAGCTAATGACTGGTAAGAGCGCGCCTGCCATACCAATTTTTAAACACTGCCACTGCATGCTATGTGTACATGGTTCTCATGTGCGAGTCATGCAATGCTTCACTGATGTGTGCCTGTTGTGCAGGATGCTGCACATGTAGAGCAGACGGGGACTGTCCTCATCACCACACCTGCACCCTGCTCACATGCTAGTCACCCGGCTGCCCCTCTGGTCCATGTTCCAGCTCACTGGCCTTCATGCATGTAGCCTGGGGTGTATTTCGACTCAGCACTGGGACTATGTCATCGTATGACTGACGTGCAGTTGTGTTCTGCCTGCATGCGGGTACTCCATGTAGGCATGCTCCCTTGCCCCTCCACCCCCCCTACACCCCAATTTCACCATAGCACTGGTGGGTATCATGTTGGATTACTGCAATGGCCTGTTCAACGCTCCTGGGTACATGCACACTTCCCCCTGCCAACCTGCCAGACACATACAGTGGGGAACATCCTTTGTCCTTGATGCAGGGTGTCTCACTCGGACTGTGCAGATGGCAGATGCTCCGCAGGGACATGAGTGCCCATTCATGCTCCATGTGCATTCCATGCATGCCCCTATGTGTCCCTGCCCAGATGATCATTGTAGTACGTGTCCAGGATGACATACATTTAAGGGAATTTGATCATCCATTCCATGCCCACTCTGGCTCAGTCCTGCATCATGCACATGTTAAGGGTGTCACAGTCTGTGTGGGGCACAGGCCTCCCCCTGTCTCAGGCCCCCTGACTCTGTTCAACTGGTGTAGTGGCTTCTGCACACATAGGTGTACTACTGAGGGTTCATCATGTGTCCTGCTTACTGTCCCATTCTCATCTGCTGTGTTGTCAGTTGACTCAGATGATGCAATTGACACTAGTCAACACTGTCTTCCAATACACAGGTCTCTGGTCACCCTTTCGCTGCCATGCAATGCCTCCCTGAATTTTCACTAAGGGGGGGGTGTTGCCTGTAGCCATGCAACCCATTGCATGCACATTGCACATGATGCCTGAACTTGCCCTTACACTGCCGTCATGTTTATTGATTGACATCATAATGTACTTCTTCATGTAGATAGTGGGTAATGTACACATGTTCTGCACTGCATCAACCCACTTCTGAGCCATGTTACACCATTCTACATGCCTACTCACTGCTGCAATGTCAAAGTGACCTGGCATGTATGGTCAGATTTTAATCCCTTCACTGTCATGAATGCCACGGGCACAGGTGCATCCTGTGACACATGTACTCAGTATTGGAACTCCCTAGTGGGTGTTTAGCAAAGTTGATTGGTCAATCTGTGGCCTATACCAACCGGTATAGGGCGCAGATTGAATGTAGCCTGCCAATCGGGTTGTAATGACTGTGGAGCTGCCTTCACGTATTTATGTGTACACTTTCACATACATCAAAGCAAGCAGCGTTGTAGCTGCTTGTTAGCTGTATTGGATGCTGTTCATGTTCACAATACAGGTGTATAGGGAAAGGGGAGTTTTTAAATGCTTTCACATGTACATATGCAAGCAGCTTCAATGTTGTGTAGTGCAACATTGCGGCTACTCACTTATGTGTGTGTGAAAGTGTTCATTTACACATGTGTCTTCCTCAGCTTTTTTGTTGACTGACTAATATGTAGTTGATTGACGTCAATGCTGGTGAGATTTCAGCATTGCGCCCATTATGTTCAACTGGCATAATCCTGAAGGTGCACTGTTGTGCAGTATGTGTACGGCCAGGCCTACTTAGCTAATATGGTGGGGCCTGGCCGTGATGAATTTATACACGGAATTTGGAATAGGGCATATTCATAGCACTATTTGCTCAATCAGGCCCTGAGGGGTGTTCTGGAGGCTTCATGGCCTGCAGCTCAGACCGTACTGGGTGTTATGGTCCCTCATGCCTGGTTGCAGGCTCTTGCTTTGCTCGGGACATTCACTATATCTACATGGCCCATGCACCCCGGTACGGGCCGAGCTGCAGATGGATGAAGCTATATTGGTGATGATGGTTTAGTGATGCATGTGTACATGCATATTACGTGTGTCATTGTGTGTTTGGATTCACTTGCAGCTGTGGTCAATTTTCAGTTCAGACATGCTTATGGTATGTGCCATCTCTTTGTTGCCATCTGTCTTTTTTCGGCCTGTGACATGTGCCTGACAGAGGTGGTATCTGATGGAGGTGATATACTTCATTTTGTACTTGTGTAGGCTTTGCTATTTAGACACAGCCATTTCTGCTTTTGGGATGTGTTTGCATATCAATGCCACTGGATGCATGCCAGGTTCTCATGTGTTTGTGACATGTCTGCTTCATGTGTTGGCTGTCAATGTGATGTCTATGTGTGTGTGGGTTATGTGCTTCTGACATGTGTACTCATATTTGTTTTTTCCACTTTTCAGATGATGACGCAATG
Organism: Ambystoma mexicanum; assembly: GCF_040938575.1. Taxonomy (NCBI): domain Eukaryota; kingdom Metazoa; phylum Chordata; class Amphibia; order Caudata; family Ambystomatidae; genus Ambystoma; species Ambystoma mexicanum. The sequence continues at coordinate 394,701,817 of NC_090930.1, read as the reverse complement.
TAGGCAGAGGATGATGATATCATTCCAGACACAGGGTTGCTATTACACCAGCAACCCGGCACAAGTGGGGGTCGTGGGGTTGTAGGCCACGAGAACCCACTTGTTTTCCAGACCATCGTGTCTAGGCCTGGCAATGAGTCTAGCCCAGATGATCACTCTGACGACAATGTTGAGTTGGATGCGCGTCATGTCCATTCGTCAATGGTGAGTGATTCTGATGTGGACGATCCTCTGTCCGCGACACCTGCACTGAGGGGCCAGACAGTGGTGGGACCTCTGCCTGTGGTGGATCGGGACACACGGTCACACTCCACACCAGTTGCTGATGTGCCTGGGGCATCACGTCAATGGAGGAATGTAGTCCTGCAGCTGCGGGTGGTGCCAACCCAACAAGGACCACAGCTCCTTGGGCCCCGTGGGTGTCAAGCCCAACAACGCGGTGGCCATGCTCCACTGGGGCATACTGAGTGGGAGCAAGCCATGGTTGCCAATTCCGAACAACAGGGGGCAGCAACTGATAATATCGCTCAGAGCATGGAACGTGTGGCCCAATCTATGCTCCCCCCTGCTAGGCAGGTGGATCTCCAGCAGCGGGCAGCACAGTCCAGGCACGCTCGCTCAGGCTGGGCATGGCGGCCTCAGACAGGGCACGCCGAGCTGAAATGGTGTATCTGCGTCAAGCACTTGCTGCTCACGCAGAGGCACACAAGGAGGCCCTGAGGGAAGACCATGCTTCCCTCTGATCTACTCTGGGTGTGCTCTTGATGTCCCAGAGGCAGCGGGCAGAGGAGAGGTTGTAGAAGCTTGAGAATACCATCTCGGCTGAACTACGTGCTTGCCGGGAGGTGCTCCAGATGTCATTCCAGGCCATGCAGTAAGAACTCTGTGTTACAGGTGTTACCTTGCAAGAGGAAGCACGCGTATCACATGAGGTTCTGCATGCTGACCTACATGTCATCTCCGCACAGAACCAGGCTCATCGGTCCCGCAGACTTGCTACCGACGAGCGGCAAGCTGCGCATAGACATGGTCAGAATACTGTGTCATGTCCACCTTTTGAGTCAGAGGGTGAGGAGGACGACGACTTATCTCCCACATGGGTCGGGCCGTGCAGGCGTTGAGGCCATGGAGGTTTTTTTTTATCTCAACATTATCGCATGTGGGTGTTGAGGTGCACCCTGTACCTCCCCCTCCTGGGTGCCTTCCCCCAGGTCATAGGTGGCCATTTTTTATTCTTATAGTTAGTTTAATTAGTTAATATAGTTTAAAATTGATTGTCTATTGTGCATTCATGTGACAGTGTGGTGCTTTGTGGCTTTTGAATGCATCCACTGTCTGTTCCAGCTGGGCCCTTCAAGCTTGTCTCATGTATGTATTTGCAGCTTGGGTCCTGGCTCACATATGCCACTTCTGCTTCCCCTATCCATGGGCTCGCAAGGATGGTTCAGTGTTACAGCCATTTACACAAGGGCATTGGACTTTCGACAGAATCTGTGGCCTGTCTGCTGCTGTACTACTTGTGTTAACACCCCTAGTGGGGATTATGGATGTTTTCTCCACGGTATGTCTGCAATCAATTTTTGTGAGTACATTATTGAAATGTCCATTTATTGATGTTGATTGTGATGTATGTTATTTTCTTGCCAGTAGATGTCCTTGATGCACTTCATGCTGTAGACAGTAGACTGCACCCTTTGCCTGTCAGAGTCACACTGATGGTGGGAGGGGCCGGATGTTGCCTATGTCAAGTTGGTGCATGTTGATTTCAGCCCCTGGGGATTGTAGCAAAGGAGGATGATTTAGGAATGTGACCCAAGACGCACAAGTCACGGTCCAGTCCTCACCTGAGATGTCCGCCTATACTACTACTATGCTCTGTTCCCTTTGGACAGCACATTGTGTCTGTCTTTCCTCTTGGACTTTGATGCTGCCTGAGGGCGCATTTTTCCTACTGGACTACTGCTCTTTAACTTGTTTTACACACTCTGGTGCCTTTAGTCCCTGTTCTTCTTCTTGCTACTGTCCTTGATGCAGATCTGTCCGCCTGTCTGTCAGACTGTTATTTCCACATACTCTTACACTACCTAGGTTTGCCTCTGTAGAATTCAGTTCAACAGCATCTTTCTGTCACTCCTCCTGTCTTTCATCTATTACATCCATGCCTTTATGTTGGCTGGTGGCTTTTACAAATGCTATTCAACTGTTGTGGCTCTTGACTTGCTGTCAGCTGTTTCCGGCTATCTCACATTCTTTGTGCCTTTCAAGACTTCTGCTGTCTCTGCCGTCCTTTGTTCACACTATCTATGAATGATTGGGTTTCAGCTCAACCATCCTGTTGTGCCAGCCTCCTTGGTTATTTTCAACTCAGGTTCCAGCTCTACCTGTCAGGGTACAGAACCTGGGGTTTTGTGGGAGGAGGTGGGATGTAGGTCTCAGACATGGCCCATTAACAACCAGCATGAAGACACACACAGTAAACTTTCAAGACTTATTGATGCCTTTTATGCCCTTTCCCTTTCTGCAGGAAAAGGAGCATCCAGACTATCTTTGCCAGCAGACACCGGGCCAAGAACTACTAAACCCTTGCCACGTTGGGTGGGGCACACATGCGCATGCGTGTGCAAGCAGAAGCACGGGGCTTGTGCTCAAACGTCCAACAGAAGCAGACGTGTTTCCAGGTGCTCAAAGCAAGGTGAGCAAAATGAGGGGCCATGCCCCAGCCAACCTTTCTCCAGTCCCCTCACACATGCAAGCTAAGTTGCGCCAGTTCTGGGGAGGTTGGCCAGGCATTGGGGAAGATGCACACAGTACAGCTAAGCCGTGCTGAGGACAAAATGCCAAGAAGCTTTCCCAGTTGTCAGGGGTACACAAAGGGGGCGTCGGCCATATCTTCGAGTCCACCCTGCTCCATAGAAGCTAAGTTATTGGCGCAGTAGCGTTCCTAGATACAAACTAATACAGTGTAAGGGGGGGGCACCCAACACCAACTATTGCATTTTGTGTGCATCTTCCCCAATGCCTGGCCAACCTCCCCAGCACAAACTCGAGTGCAGTGCATATCATTAGCATATACAAATTGCCACGTGTGCTACCTATAGAAATCCATGGCTGGCAGAACACAACTTGTACTGAAGTCGCACCTCGCCACATGCGTCTAGCAGCTCACCCAAGGACCATTCTGTCCTGTGTGATTCTTACCACATGGTCTTCCATTTATCGCATTAACAGTGTATGAACCATCATTGGGGCAAGCAAAAGGATACGAACGAAGCAGCAGACAAGAGTGCTTGTTTGGGGAGGAGTCACTAAGTTTGAGGCATGAATGGTGTTATGTGTGTGGGGAAAACACACACAAAATAGTAACTCCCGGTCTCTTTGCAGCATTGAACTGCTCCTGCTACCAGACTTGAGAGTGTGCAGGCAGGAGGCCAGCACTCACCGCAGAGATAAGTCCCTCTTTGTCTCGGCTTGTCTCATACAATGTGCATGAGGAACATGGTTTCTCTGATTGAGTATGTGTAATTGTCAATAGTTGTATTTTGTCTTTTCCCTACTTTCCCTTACCCATCCACCTCCCCTCTCCTGACCCTCTTTCTGGTTATCCTGATTACTGATGCCTATCCAAACAACAGATCCCTGACCCTCTTTCCCCACCGGGGTCTCGAAGGCCTGTTTAAGTTTGACCTTGCAGGTGCCCAGACCGCGGAGGGGGTGGTTGGTTTGTGCCACTCCTGCGCCTAGAGATCAGAGCTGTGACACTACCCATCAGTTGTTGCATCCTCATTGATTATTGTGTACTGAAAATGCTACCCATCCTGTTGATCCATTGTTCAACTGTGCTACCTTGGTAGTTCTTCTGTCATTCTGCTTGGACATGTGCTTGCCCATATTCAGCAACTTCAAGTCATCTACTGGAGACTCTTCCATGTTTTGTTGTGGGCTACAGGCTTTTTCCCAGGTTTGGGGTTTTGGCTCCTTGGAGTTCTCTGCGATTTGGTATTTTTACCAGTCAAGGTGGCCTCTGAGGGTGCTGGACCCTATTTCCACGCAGGGTAGAACAAGGAAACCAAGGGGTAGGGGGATCCTGAAGCCAGGTAGACTAGAAGGAAAAAGTCAATGGACCCTAGACACAGTTCTTCTGAAGTTCATGGTGATGAGTAAATGAGGGAGGGGCTATTGTTAGCCTTTGGCTACAGTGTTTGGGCACACTCTGACATTGTCATTGTGGGGTACTATGTACATGATGTGTTCTGCTGATCAATGGCTGTTCCTGTGTTGGCTTTACTTTTCAGGTGTCAGGGGGTTGTTGCGGTTTGACATACTGGGGTATACACATGGGCAATGTTCACATGTGATGTGTACAGGGCACTGAGGGTCACTTGATTTCACATGCATGTATTGCGTGCATGTCCCTATTGACACACACCCTTACACAATGCTCCACCACACATACAACCACCCTTCCATACCCACACATGCACACAGATTGCCTTCTCTGGCATGCTGTTTCCCTGCAGCGCATGATCACTTACCATTTGGGGATCGTGTACATGCGTCAATGGGTTATTTTTGTTGCTTGTCATTTTTATATGATTCTCAAGGTGTATCCCCAACAGAATGGCTGCACACTGTGCTGTGTGCTGAGAGGTGTGTTGCAGGAGACACACACAGCACTCAGGTTAGGGATTTGCAGATTTGGCTTGGACAATGTGCATGCCAACAGGTATTCTGTCTTTTGCTGATGGTACCGCTGGTGGCATGCATTTTTGTATGACTTTGTATGTGGGGGGGTTGTCATTTGACCTGATGTCATGTCAGGTGTGATTGTCTCAGGCTATCACATGTCACTTCGTATCTAATTGGTCATTTGTTGGGCTTTTGGTTTGCTCTTTTGCTGTTGCATGCCATGTCATAGTGTGACAGACAAGGGTGATGTGGGTTGGGAGGTTTGGGTGACATACCAGTGATTGTCATGGCCTGTTTTGCAGGGGGGTGGTGTGATGTACACCTTGCATGTGTTCCTTTTGGTCACACAGGATTGCTTATGTTTAAGTAGCTAGGGATGCACACAATGTGGCACTTCTGTGGCAACATTCTCAGGGTGCTAGGGTTGTGATAGTTGACTGTCTCTTTGTTATCATCGATTGTCACCTGGTATGTGCCAGGCCTGTGTGCACTCCGCAGCAGTGGGAGTTTAGGTGAAAAATGTGGCCACAAGCTGGGTCCGGGCTGCCTCGCCATGTACCCTTTCCCCTCCAAAGGGCAGCACCTGTGCCTGTGGTTGGGGATGTGGGGGCACCACCATGTCCACTGGTACGCCCTGCCGTGTTGCAACATTGTGCAGGACACATGCTGCCACAATGATCCTGCACACTACTGGAGGTGCATATAGTAGCTGCCCGCCAAAGTGGTCAAGGGAGCGGAAGCATGACTTGAGCGCTCCGAATGTGCTCTCCACTATGCCCCTGGTTGCAATATGGGCAGCATTGTATCTTACCTGGGGTGGTGTTGTGGGATGTATTGACCCACTTCTGCTCTTCCCTGTGACATCCCTGTGTCCTGGTGGTGCCAGAATTATGAAAATGGCCGCAAAACCTCTGGGCGCGCCAAACCCTATTAAAATTGCATTTGCAAACCCAGAAAGATGGCTGCCAAATCTACCTTGCCTGTTGTCAGTGGTGGAACGGAGACCTCACTGCTGAAACATGTCACTGGGCTGCCCACTAAGTACAAATGGAAACTGCATGAAAGGCAGTGCTTTACTGAAAGAAACCCACAAATTGTTCTTAAATCCCTTTTTCTTGGTTGCTGAAACTACAGAATGCCGGTCCAAAACACCATAAAACATCCAATATCCTTCCTGGGTGTTACCCGTCACTTCATTTAAGAAATCATTATGAACATACAATGTCATGAAAAGCGGAATCTGTCATCAAAATATCCACAGCAAAAGTGTGCCTGCCTGTGAAATCTGTCAAAATATGGGCGAAGTACCAGCGGCCACCTGTATGACAGCTGTCATTAGTTTGCATCAGACATTTAAACTTGTGCAATTGAAATCAAATGTCTGGAAACTAAGTGACCTGTTATTAAGAGGAACCTAGGATGTAACTATTTAATTTCCATGGTTTAGAAGCTGGAATAAGAGTTCTAGCTGTTTGTTTGAAAATTGCAAGTTTTGTTTTAAACCAAGAAAAATGTAATAAAATGACATTGAATTTAAGCTGAACTCAAAACCACCAAACCAGTTCCACAGCTTGCCCCAACAAAAGGCATCTCTCTTCTGCTTCCCACCAAGGCCAGGAAATCACACCTTTGTGAGAATAAGTTCAGGGGAGGAGATCGTGGGCTGCAGCAGAAGGGGACAATGGACTATCTCTGGCTGAAAGGATATGCAGATTGTGAAGTGTCAAAAATGGCCTCTCCCAGAAGGAAGGGGGCGGATTGCTTCAGAGCTGCCAGGAGGAAAAGGTGGCGGGGACAGACAGCCATTTGTGGATTCACAAGCACAGAAAGCATATTTTTAAAAAGACTGATAAATGACTGTGCAATTTTGTAAGAATTATAGAATGAACAGCATTGTTAATGTGATTTTTGGGTGCAAATTTTAAGAGATGCCAGAACTCTGTGCGATGTTCTTGGAAGGCACAGTGAAAATTCTGGTTTTGCAGCAAATGTATTTATGTCAGAAACATGAAACTTCACATGCTTATGCCCATATACAATGCGCACATGTGTACATATTTATGGATAAATTAGATATTGTGTTCCGGACAAAAAGTGTGAAATTCTGTCAAATCCAGACACAAGATCCTACAACGACGGGGCTTGGAAGAGTATTTGCTCCACAAAATTTGTGATCTATGTATGTTATGGTTATAAAGATTGCACACATGTAAATATGTATTATACACAAAGTAGATTTTCTGTTCAAAAGGCAAGGGGAGGATGTTCTGAATCATAAAACCACATCATCATGGTGACACCCTGTTTTCTCCTCCAATCAAGGGAGAGAGCGGATTATTGCCAATAGCCTACCTAGGGTATGTGCTTAGGATAATTCAGCATGCACACCCCTTTGTCAAATGCATAAACTGAGACAGCTGAGGACTTAGAAAAACACACAGATCCACCCAACATCCCGATCTTGGCAAAGCACCCTGAAGGATGTCCATCCATATTCCTTGCTCCAGAATCCAGAAACTTTGCAAGCAGAAAGGCTCATTGCATAGCTGAACTACTTTCAGTTGGGCCTTAACTTCCAGAACCAATCCCACAAACTTAAAGGGGAAACAAAAGAAACAGCCAGGCTGTGCTGTAACTGATTGCCTGCCAAAGAATTATCTTCATAACCAACAAGGGCAGATTAAACCCAATCCTGTGCCGTGCTGTGCTGTGACCAGAGAGCCATTGCAGATCCAGTCCAGTCGTGCTGTGTCATGCAGACCAGAGCGCCTTGCTGTCTAGTACTACCGTGCGGTGTCCAGAGCGCCTTGCTGATCGCTGAACCAGTCCAATCTGGTGTGCCCAGCAGTCTGTCCCAGAACCAGATCCCTGACGGTTCCATTCAAAACATATGTAGTGAGTATCCATAGTATAGGGTTGTCACTAGCCTATGTACTGCCCATAGTAATCCCTATCCGAATCCATCTGATCTTATAGTCAGAACTGCATTGTTAGAAATATTTTTGAATTGCCTGAACTCTCTATTTTATCCCTATTATCTGCATTCTGTAAAAGTATTGTTAAATCTTCTTGTGCTGATATATTTCATCTGAAGAAGGCAAGCTCCTTGGAAGGTAGTCGCCCTCATCAGAGTCTAGTGTCTGTGCTTCCGTGTAGTATTTACTTCTTTATAGTCATTCCATAGTTTAAAGAAATCCTGTTTGTCTTTAAAAGCGCTTCTCTGATTTCTCATTATTTCGCCTACCTCAGACAAACGACCTCCACGAAAACGTCCATAATTTCTTCAAATTTTATGCTAGAAACAAAATTTAAATGTCTGCTTGTAAACCACATCTCAAATCCATATAGTTCTCCCGCGATCCCGATTACCGCGTGCGGAAAAGTTTGCCGTGAATTTTCGTTTTGGCAAAATATTACACGTGTAAAATAGCTTTTCATTGCACCCGACCTCAATTTTCCTCAATTTTCAGTTTGAACATTGCTTCTTGCTATCAAATCCTTGCTAGTTTTTGCCTGCAACTATCTAAAGCAGCTCCCATTAGAATTTCAACAATTTCAGTCATTTAGCCCATATTTAGTGTTTTACCCAATCCATTCTCAGATAACTTTCAAAACCATTTTGACAGTTTGCCAATCAGTTCTGTTTCTCTCTTGTGTTTGCTGGGGGAAATTGGGATTGACATTGTATTTGAATTCTGCATTCCTGAAACCTGTTCTCTCTCTTCCTATCTCTCTACATTGCATATTGGGTGGTTGAGGGGTGTGAAGGGGGAAAGAGTAACCACATTGCTATTTGATCTGAACACACACCCACAAAAGTATTATTGCTGTGCTGCATTGTTTTTGCTCATTATTACTCCTTGTGATTAAAGAGATTGCTTAGTGTGACGTCACCCCATTGGTGATTATTTCATCCCCATTAAGAGTAGTGTGATTATATTGTGAATATATTAATAAATATTTTAACTTTGCAAACCAGCCTGATTCCTGGTTCAGTGTGACCGGGGGGGTTCCAAGAGAGGGGTGTGATATAAGTGGTACATCGTTCAGAATAAAAGAACTTTTAGACACAAATAAATAAATAAGGATTTCAGTCGTGCATTACACGCTAGGTATTGACTTAGGTGAAGAGCCGGATTGAAATCACTTACAGTGTGGTGGGGTTCCGTATTAGCGTCATCATGTGGTTGCTCAGAGGGTAGGCACTGTCCCCTGGGGAGGTGATAATGGTTGAGATTAGTTGGGTTTGTGTATTTGTCTGTGTGTGACATGCATGCATGTGCACAGGCATTTTGTCATGATCCCTGCTTCCAAGGGGTCAGGACTTGCCTCACATCCTTGGAAGCAGGCCCATAACCTTGATCCTGGGTACCAGCCAGTCCCTATCGGGACCTTTTGGACCTTGTCCTGGCGCCAGTGGCACCAGGCTCATAAAGATGACCGCTCCCGGCGCTTCCAGCGCCGGGCTCATAATTCTTAAGAGTGCTTGGGTGGACCTACCTGCAGCAGACCATGCTGCTTACTTACCAGCTCGATGGTCTTCTGATCCTTCTCTGCCTGGAACTACTTTTCCTGTCTGGGTGGGGCAGGAGCCACTCCCTGGAATCAGAACACAGGAACTCTTTTCTTACCTAGGCGAGGCTGTGGAAGAAGACGCCTAAGCACTACAGAAGGCTATTTAAACCACACCCGATTGATGAAACGTGCTTCGCGTTACTCTGCTTCTGCAGCAGGACGCTCACCGTGTCAGCTCCAGTCTTCCTGAGATTCTTCAGCTCCAGTTCCTGTGAAAACGAATTCCTTACCTGCTAGAGATCCGATCCTCAGCTGCACCTGCCAAGACAAAACAACAGGTTAGCAGAATTCAATTCGAGAGCAGCGCTCTTACTTACCAAATACGGCGGCATCTTCCAAAGCCTTCCGCCGCTTTCTTCGGCTCCCCATCGACATCTGCAAAGAAAAGGACTTGATTAAGCATTGCATTCTTGAATTGCTTACCTGCGCTCCGCACGTTCTGAACTTCAAGAAGCGCTGCATGCCGGCATCTGCAAAACAAAGGGAGACATTTTAAGGCGCATTCTAAACCAACCATAAACTTTCTACTTACGCGCTCGCACGTTCGCCGGCATCCATCTAGCAACGCTCTCTGCATCCACGATCTGCAAGGACAAAAGAGACATTAAGGCGTGCTTTTGAAACAAACAGCAGTCATTTTACTTACGTCCACCGCGCTTCATCTTCTTCGTACATACGCGCTTGCACGATCCTGGGCACTTATTCATCAGCGTCCATTGCACCTAAACCTGCAGGACAAAGAGAGACATTAGAAAGGGTGACAGCTACCGGTCATCTTTCCTACTCACCTGCTCGCCGCATCATTCCTCTACAATTTCAATCTTGACACCCTGAGGCTGAGCAAGGGACTAAATTAAGGGTGCTCCAATAACTATCAAGAAACCGCTCGTGCGGTAAACGGCGGTATCTTCCAACATCAACCTCTGCAATCAAGAGGATTGGCAGTGAACCAGTGAAGTAACTGGTACTTGCGCCCCTGCAAAGACGCAGGATGGAGAGCCCGGCCTTAATATATCTAAGGTGAGCAAGCCACGCCCTTGGTTCGAATAAGAGGACTGAGGAAGGAGAAGTTCAGTCAATCCAGTTCCTAAATCCTTGTTCTTCCGTCTGCAGACACCTCACTCTACATGTCCGGTACATCGTGAGAAGGGGACCAGCCCTAGGAGAAGGCGGAGATCTACGAGTCACACTAGAAGACACGGCGACAGCTCAGTCCAGCCCAGCGCCTCCGTGGAAATCAGGTGAGCATTACAGAACGCTAAGCCCACCACAAATCCTCCACCCAGGCGCAATGGAAACCTGAGATACTGACCAACTAGCCCAGTTGCTAGGGGAATTAAGAGCAGAAGTACTAGCAGCGCGCCAGGAAACGAACGCCCTAAGGAGGGAGCTAATTGTGTCCAAAGAGCGCACAGATGATCTTGCTAGACAGTTGTTACAAACGCAGGCGGGGCAAACACCGCTGCCGACCCCAGGGGGGGGTAATATCCCAGCGACCTCCACTAATCCTGTACAAATTAATCTACCTGGAAATGTGCCTTTGGCTCCACCCGAACGCTTCTCAGGCGATCCCAAAAGGTTTGCAGTGTTCATCAATCAATGTCGTCTGCACTTCCTGTGTAGGCCAGCTGCATTTCCCACTGATCAGGCCAAAGTGGCCTTCGTACTTTCATATCTAAGTGGCAGTGCTGCAGACTGGTCAATTCCCCTGGTAACCCAGGATGACCCGATTCTTTGTAATTTTCAGGCCTTCCAGTCCAGTATGGAAAGACTATTTGCCAGACACTCTCAGGGACAGGCCTTAGATAACGAACTCCTCTCTTTACGACAAGGTAATCAGGATCTTCTGGCATATATTGCATCATTTAACAGACTGGTAGTTGAAGCCAGATGGCCCGAGGATAAAAGGATTACGCTGTTTTATAGGGGGTTGCGTGGAGAACTCAAAGATGTCCTGGCCCAAGTAGTAAATCCTCCGCAAGATTGTTCTGAATATATTGACCTGGTGGTTCAACTGGATCACAGGTTACAGAATAGGAAGGCTGATCGCTCCAGATTCGAAGCTCGGGTTTTTTCAAGACCACAGAGTTCCGCCAAAGGAGTCGATACCGTAGAACCCATGCAAATAGGAGTCGTGAAAGGGCCATTAACACAAAAGGAACGAGAAAGAAGAAGACAGCTGCAATTGTGCCTCTATTGTGGGAATTCAGGACATTTTCTTCGTGAATGCCCGGTGAAACCTGCTAAGAAGACCGTGGGAGCTTCCGACAAAAGCATCGAAAAGCCAGAATCGGGAAACGACCTCGCCCGACAAGTGTAGAGGTCCGCTTGCCGAGCGTTAAAACCAGTTCTTTGACCTTGCATTTCATCGTGCCCATGGTCCTAATAAGCCCCGAGAAGCCAGATCGTTTGCATGCCATCAAGGCATACATTGACAGTGGAGCAATCGGCAATTATGTGGATCGCAAGATGGCATCCAGGATGAATCTACCTCTCTGTCCTAAAATGGTTAAAGACGTTATTACCACAGTGGATGGTACGGAAATAGCTTCCGGACCAGTTACCCATACCACCGAGGGAGTGACGTTAGTAAGCCAAAATGGACATCGTGAGGAGATCGTGTTTGATGTGATCAAGGCCCCTCAGTTTCAAATTATCCTGGGAATCCCTTGGTTAGAAAAACACAATCCTCAAATTGATTGGCGAGCAAAGGCGATTCAGTTTCCGGAATGTGCCTCCACTTGTTATCTGAAGTCCGACATTAAGCTGGCAGCAATTACATCCGAGGGTCCCCAACTGCCTCCTGAATATCTAGAGTTCCAAGATGTCCTCCATAAAGAACAAGCCAACTCCCTACCCCCGCACAGGTCATACGACTGTCAGATAGACCTGGTACCTGGGTCCACTCCTCCATGTAGTACGATCTATGCTCTCACCGAACCAGAAAATCTCCACCTTAGGCAGTATTTGGACCAATACCTGGCCAATGGATTTATTTGTCCTTCTAAGTCTCCAGCCTCTTCAGCTCTGTTCTTCGTTCCGAAAAAGGAAGGGGATCTCAGAACATGTATCGATTATCGCGCCCTGAATCAGATTACAGTCAAGAACAGATATCCTTTGCCATTGATCCCTGAACTTCTAGACCAAGTCAAGAATGCTCGCATTTATACGAAGTTGGATCTCAGAGGAGCTTACCACTTGGTCCGAATAAAAGAGGGAGACGAATGGAAGACGGCCTTCCGCACCAAGTATGGATTATTTGAGTATCAAGTAATGCCCTTTGGACTATGTAACGCCCCGGCCGCCTTCCAGTACTTCATGAATGACGTCCTCAGAGAACTAATTGACGTGTGTACAGTTGTCTACATCGACGATATCCTTATATATTCGTCCTCTGAGGCCGATCACCGGAAACACGTCAGGGCAGTTCTTGAGAGGCTTCGCCAACATAAACTCTTTGCCAAGCTTGAGAAGTGCGTTTTCCATGTCACCGAGGTCGAATTTCTGGGATTCATTCTGTCACCAAATGGAGTCCACATGGATTCAAGAAAGGTAGACGCTATCATTAAGTGGCCATCACCAACGTCGGTGAAAGGAGTCCAAAGCATGTTGGGTTTCGCCAATTTCTACCGTAGATTAATTCCAGAATCCTCCCGAATAGTCCAGCCCATTACTGCCCTTCTAAGGAAAAACAAACGCTTTGTGTGGTTTACCGAGGCGGAGCAAGCCTTCCAAGAGTTAAAAGCCAAGTTTATCTCCGCTCCTGTTTTGAGACATCCCCGCCCAGAGCTTCCTTACATCGTAGAAACCGACGCCTCCAGTCTTGCGATGGGTGCAGTCCTATCGCAAAGAGATCCAGAAACAAACCAGTTACACCCCGTGGCATTTTGGTCCCGCAAATTCTCGGCTCCTGAAATCAACTACACCATTACCGATAAGGAACTTCTGGCTATTAAGTCCGCCTTCAAGGCCTGGCGACACTATCTTCTGGGTGCCAGACACACAGTCACAGTGATTACAGACCACCGCAACTTACAATACCTAAAGACAGCTAAAGCTCAATCCTCCAGACAACTCCGCTGGGCACTATTTTTTGCCGAGTTTGACTTCGTCATTACCTACCGACCAGGCAACAAGAACGGTAAAGCTGATGCCCTTTCCCGGATGGGAGTGGAAGAGCACATGGTCAATCCTGAACCCGTACCTATCATTCCCGAATAAAGAATCCTAGGTCTAATCGGCACACAATCCATCGAAGAAGTTGAAGCCAAAGTTAAACAACTTATAACTCCAGCAGACATACAGAATTGGCATCTTCAGGGAAAAGACTTCACGGTGAAGAACGACCTATTGTACTTCCAAGAACGGTTATACCTACCCTGTGCTAGTTTACAGAATCAAGTCATCTCTTGTTATCACGACTCCCTAATGGAGGGACACCCCGGTATGGCCAAGACCTCGGAAAAGATCAAGCGTCACTTCTGGTGGCCGTCTTGGAGAAAGGATATCAGAGACTTTGTAATGTCCTGTGGAGTGTGCGCTCAAAATAAAAGTCAAAAGGAGAAACCAGCAGGCCTCTTACGCCCACTTGACATCCCACCTCGTCCCTGGCATACTCTCTCCATGGATTTCATCACCGACTTACCTTCATGTTCCGGATATAATACGATCTTAGTAATCGTGGACCTTCTCCAAGATGGCGCACTTCATCCCACTGAAAGGTCTACCGTCAGCAGCAATCCTGGCCCGGGAGTTTCTCGAAAACATCGTTCGGTTGCACGGCTTTCCTTCAGTTTTAATCTCGGATAGAGGAAGTCAATTTGTCTCCCACTTTTGGCAGAGTTGCTGTCGGTTGGCTCAAATTGATGTAAGGCTTTCAACCAGTCACCACCCCCAAACCGACGGACAGACCGAGAGGACCAATCAAACTTTGGAACATTACTTACGCTGCATGCTGCAACAAACAGAAAGAACTTGGAAGGACATCCTTTGTATAGCCGAGTACGCTTACAATAATTCAGTCCACTCTGGAACCGGAAAAACCCTGTTTTTTCTTTTATATGGTAGCCATCCTCGAACTTCTAATCTGGATCCACCTCAGGATGTAGGGACACCAGCTGTAGACCACCTGCATTCTGCAATCACCCAAGCCTTTAAGGAAGCCACTTCTCATCTGCAAAGGGCTAAGGAACAATACAAGAAAGGAGCAGACCAACATCAGAAGGAGGCCCCTCAATATCAAGTAGGAGATCAAGTCTGGTTATCCACCAAACATTTACCCCTAAAAGGACCGCGCACCTTCAACCCAAGATACCTGGGACCCTACTCAATCACTACCATAATAAACCCAGTGGCAGTCAAGTTGGACTTGCCCCCTCATATGAAAATGCACCCAGTCTTCCATGTCTCACTACTAAAACCTGTGCAGCCAGAGACCTGATTGACTAAATCTCCAGAACCTATCCTAGTTGATGGAGAACTCGAGTTTGAAATCAAAAACATCTTAGATTCCAAAATCTCCAAATCAAGGCTATACTACCTGATTGACTGGAAAGGTTATGGCCCCCAGGAAAGGTCTTGGGAACCTGCAGAACATGTCCACGCACCTCGTTTAGTCAAGAAATTTCATCGAACATTTCCTAACAAACCAAGACCCCCGGAGAAGTCAAGCTTGGGAGGGGCCTTGAGGGGGGTGCTGTCATGATCCCTGCTTCCAAGGGGTCAGGACTTGCCTCACATCCTTGGAAGCAGGCCCATAACCTTGATCCTGGGTACCAGCCAGTCCCTATCGGGACCTTTTGGACCTTGTCCTGGCGCCAGTGGCACCAGGCTCATAAAGATGACCGGTCCCGGCGCTGGAAGCGCCGGGCTCATAATGCTTAAGAGTGCTTGGGTGGACCTACCTGCAGCAGACCATGCTGCTTACTTACCAGCTCGATGGTCTTCTGATCCTTCTCTGCCTGGAACTACTTTTCCTGTCTGGGTGGGGCAGGAGCCACTCCCTGGAATCAGAACACAGGAACTCTTTTCTTACCTAGGCGAGGCTGTGGAAGAAGACACCTAAGCACTACAGAAGGCTATTTAAACCACACCCGATTGATGAAACGTGCTTCGCGTTATTCTGCTTCTGCAGCAGGACGCTCACCGTGTCAGCTCCAGTCTTCCTGAGATTCTTCAGCTCCAGTTCTGTGAAAACGAATTCCTTACCTGCTAGAGATCCGATCCTCAGCTGCACCTGCCAAGACAAAACAACAGGTTAGCAGAATTCAATTCGAGAGCAGCGCTCTTACTTACCAAATACGGCGTCATCTTCCAAAGCCTTCCGCCGCTTTCTTCGGCTCCCCATCGACATCTGCAAAGAAAAGGACTTGATTAAGCATTGCATTCTTGAATTGCTTACCTGCGCTCCGCACGTTCTGAAGAAGCGCTGCATGCCGGCATCTGCAAAACAAAGGGAGACATTTTAAGGCGCATTCTAAACCAACCATAAACTTTCTACTTACGCGCTCGCACGTTTGCCGGCATCCATCTAGCAACGCTCTCTGCATCCACGATCTGCAAGGACAAAAGAGACATTAAGGCGTGCTTTTGAAACAAACAGCAGTCATTTTACTTACGTGCACCGCGCTTCATCTTCTTCGTACATACGCGCTTGCACGATCCTGGGCACTTATTCATCAGCGTCCATTGCACCTAAACCTGCAGGACAAAGAGAGACATTAGAAAGGGTGACAGCAACCGGTCATCTTTCCTACTCACCTGCTCGCCGCATCATTCCTCTACAATTTCAATCTTGACACCCTGAGGCTGAGCAAGGGACTAAATTAAGGATGCTCCAATAACTATCAAGAAACCGCTCGTGCGGTAAACGGCGGTATCTTCCAACATCAACCTCTGCAATCAAGAGGATTGTCAGTGAACCAGTGAAGTAACTGGTACTTGCGCCCCTGCAAAGACGCAGGATGGAGAGCCCGGCCTTAATATATCTAAGGTGAGCAAGCCACGCCCTTGGTTCGAATAAGAGGACTGAGGAAGGAGAAGTTCAGTCAATCCAGTTCCTAAATCCTTGTTCTTCCGTCTGCAGACACCTCACTCTACACGTCCGGTACATCGTGAGAAGGGGACCAGACCTAGGAGAAGGCCGAGATCTACGAGTCACACTAGAAGACACGGCGACAGCTCAGTCCAGCCCAGCGCCTCCGTGGAAATCAGGTGAGCGTTACACATTTGTACTCACCTAGGAGCCATGTGTCGCCATGCTTCCCAGCTTCGAGGGCCCGGCTCAGGGCAGACATTCTGTATATGAAACTATAATGGGTAGACCCAGGATAGTTTGCATAGACAGAGGTGATGATTCCCTTGGCATCGCATACAACCTGTACGTTGATGGAATGCCAGTGCTTGCGGTTTCGATAGATGTGCTCAGTGGCCCTAGGTGGACATAGGGCCACATGGGTGCAATCTATGGCACCGAGCACTTTGGGGAAGTGTGCCACCATGTAAAAGTCCAGGACCACGGCCTGCCTTTCTGTGGGTGTTCTGGGCATGTATATGTGCCTGCGGACTGAGGGGCGCGCAGTCATGATTGCCAACACCTGGTGTAGGCAGCGTGACTGCGTGGCCTGTGAGACGCCCCCAACTATGGCAGTTGTCAGCTGAAATGACCTAGTGTCCAAAAAATGCAGGACATTGAGCACCTTTCCCAAGGGGCTCAGTGCTTGGGAGCACAAGGTGAGTGATGTGAGGTCATCCTCCCACTCAGCGACCAGGTCTAGGATGATACGAGGTGGAAACCCAAACCTGCCATAGACCTGGTCATCAGGCATCCCAAAAAGGCTGGTCCTGGGCAAAAAAATGCAGGGCCTGGCTATTCTCCTCCTGCGGTGTCCCACGATCAGTGCTGCGATAAATGGGGCATTCATTGTAGCTGTATATACTTGTTTGTTGTTGCGCGCACTTTTATACTGTGCGGGGATGCTTCCGCCTGCCTTCGTGTGGCGGACGTGTTTACGTCTGTGTGCATCTTTTGGCAGGTGCAGGTTTCCCATATCCGATTCCATGAATATGTGTTGTCCGCGTGGGTGTGGGCGTTCCTTGTATTTCCCTGCAGTACTTCCCCAGTTATGCCTTCTTTTTCACGCATTGTTCCCCATTCCGCGTGTTCTGCCCCCTTTTTGGTGTGTGCGCTGACGTTGTGCACTTTTGCTGTGCACGTTGTGCACAGCGTTCTGGATGTGGCAATGACGTATGCGCTCGTGTGCACCACCCGCGGATTTGGCGCACATCCCAGAGAAAACACACGCAAGGCCTTCCATGAATCGCACTTGTGCGCTTGCTTTTTCGCGCTTGCGCCAGCTTTTTTTAAATTCAAGTAGAAAACTGGGCGAGCATGGTTGATATGAAGGTGGGTTATCAACCCTTAAGTAATCATTATCTAGTGATATTAATATGTAGCATAAAGAACCCGACTGAACATGTTACCACTGATAAAATCGCAATAAAAGGAGAAGTAGCAAATAAGTGGCTTTGTTTAAAAAGATCCTCAACTGACATACATACACAATGACCTACACTCAAAGGAGTAACTACCAATTAAGCAATCACATGTAAACATGTGGATACAGCCACTAGTTTAGATTAGGCAGTTCAAAGCAAGCCTCTCAAGAATTTCAGCCAATGTAACAGCAAACATTGTACCCAAAGAACACATCTATAATGAGGCAAATGGATGGTTCTATGATGATTGTAAGCAAATAAAACAATATTTATTGGAGGCTTTGAAAATGTGTCCAGTGGATCCTCCTTAATAAAAATAAATAGGAAGAATTATATGATAACGTTAAAAAATGGGAGAAAACAAACAGAATGTTTGAGAATGGCATGACCTTGAAATGCGGGTTAGCTCTGGCAATCAGTGCCTCTTTTGGCAATTATTTGGCCGGAGTTTGATTAAAATTTAGGAGTTAAAAGGCATACATGTAAATATTTCCATGAAAGGGGGCCTACATAATTTTGAGAGTCTATGCAGTGATTCTAGGATGGTGTCTGATATAAAGGTTCCTCTTTCGCCTAAGAAAGTGTGCAGCTCATTTCAATTGTCCTACCTTTGGCACTCCTCCAGCAATACCAATTTTGCATATGTCAGCTCAGTGTTCCTCAATTTACTCTCTCCACCTGCCCATACAATGCAGGTACCTATTGTTCATTGTAATTGCGCAAACATTATTTTTTTCACTATTTTGTATATCAGACCAAATTTGTCAAACTTAGAGTTGTACCTTAAAGCCAATTAGCAAAGCATGTATTTCGCCAAAAATGCCCTTGCGATCACAAATGCCCAAACTGAAGCTGGAAACATATTGCTTCGGTTTCTTGTAATTCTCAAAATTACTTTAAAAACGGGTAAGGATGCAAAACAATACCTGTGACTGAACATGGCCGGAAATGTTACCCTCAAACATATCTATTTTCCATATGCAAAGTGGATGTGGCTGGAGGAGTGGTGATTGCCGGGAAATCAAATTATGGCCACGCCTAGATACACACATTGACAAACCTGCTTCACAAACAAAAAAAGGACTTAATCCTGTAGTCACTTGTCTGTGTTCCAACCTCGTGTAAATCTTATTTTGGAATGCTAGGAAATCCAGAGGACTAGCTTTGTTCCCTGAAGTGGTACACCGTTTCCAAAATGTGATCCCCTTTCAGGTGCAAATGTTTAAAAGAAACTATGTTTCCACTTCAAGGGGCGTGTTTCTGCACCAAATTACCACCATAGGAATCACAGAGCAGCTAGGCTTGTCCATGGATTAGCACACTCTGCCTCCCAAGGGGTATCCAGAGCTTAAGAAGAAAGGAAGAAAGAAAATATGCGAGGGGGAAATAAGAAGACGGGAAAGTGGTATGTAAATGTTACGAACACAGGGATGGAAGGATACAGTGGGGAACACATTGTTGTGATAGCTTGGGCTTGGGTCTATGTTTCTGCAAGAGAGGAGGCAACTATTTTGATAACTGGGTCTTGTTTCCGGTGAAGATTTGAAGACTTGTAAATGAATACACAATGTAATGCTGGATATGCATTAATTTCTTACATTGTATTGTGTTTGATGACACTGGAAAGCATATTTATCACTGTATCTAATAAGCAAACAATTCGGTAATCGGGAGAAATGCACCACTTCATCATGTCGGGGAATCAGCCAGGCTCATCCCAGCTGCTCTAAATCTTGGGACCAGAATTGCTGCTGATCAAGGAAACTTTTCAGTAACAGAAATGATCACCACATGTTTCATTATCACGCTTGGCCAGGCAAATAGTCCTGGCTCCTCATTAAAGAACCATTGCACTGGTGCAAGTACAATTCAGTTTGGGATTTGCACTAGAAACATTGGGCCTGAATTACAAAAGGGTTTTACAATGGCCCAATCCCTTCAAAAGACGCCTTGTAAATCAGGCCCACTTTCCTGCAATCGATTTTCACACCAGAACAATGTTTACCCTAATGCAACTAGGAAATTACATCATCAGTGAAGAAAATGAACTGAAAGTGCGTTCTTAACTGGGGCCATGCACAGTTTTGCACGGAGACCACAGATATCCGAAACGTTCTGGTAAAGACTGTTGCTTGGCTATTGAAAAAGTGAATTAGCAAAGAAGTGCCGTTCAAACGAAGGGTGCTTTACAAGAAACATACAAAGGTTCAAAAGCTTTTCAGACTAGAAATGCTGTGCACGGAGCCTGCGGAGTGTTCAGTGAAGTTGAGATACCAGAAACAGGGCGCATTTAGATAAAGCACTTAAAATTTGAGTCATATGGCCAGTGGTCGAAATGTACGAAAAGAAGTAGTGGAGCCACGTTACCTACTGGCCTGCCCCCGCTCACCACAAACCCCATCACTGTGCCACCTCCTACACACAATACAAACCCCCAAACAAATGTGCCTGCTGTTTAAAGGAACGTGAAGTGCAGTGCACTGAAAGTGCACGTTTCAGCTGCTTCCTACACTTTTTATTTTACAACTAAACCATTCCAGAGCAGTTTCTTTTTAAAATAAAAGTATAGAAACAGTAAAGCTTAATTTAAAAAAGTAGAGGAGCACCGCTCACGACCCCTCCCGCTCACTTCGACCACTGCATATGGCGGTAAAATGATGTACTCAGAATACCCAAACATTTGGTCAAATGACATTTAGGGCCCGGAATATTTGCTCGGTTCAAAGTGAATTTGCACTAACAACACAAACCCTGATTCATGGAACTATGCAAAGCGTATTTTTGCTATGCAAATTCCGGGCAGACATTTTGTACTGCAAAAATTACTATGCACTGACTTTTCCTGGAAATACACTTTGCACAGTTCCAAGAATCAGGGTTTGTGTCGGCAGTGCAAAGTCTCTTTTCAGCAGTGCAAATTCACTTCGAACCGGGCAAATACTCCATGAATCGGGCCCTAAATGTGAACAGAATCAGGTTTCTTAGCTCCAGGTTTAGAGTGCCAACAAACTGCAGAACATTCCTGCATCCAGCCCTTTTTGGTAGCCATGCCTTCCCAAATTCTAAATACATACAAAAATCCAAGCAAAGCTAAAGTACCTTTAACAATGGGACGGTTTCAATCCGTATATTTAGGTATTTCACATGACGTCCACACCTTTGAAAAAGATGTGAAAGTTGCAGGCGCCAAGAGTCTCCCTGAGGGGGTCTATTCCTCTTAAAGATCCTTTTAGTCTGATGGCAAGTTCCGCATCAGCTGTGGTGTCGAGCCCACCATGGTATTGTTTGTGGCACACAATGCTTTTGAGTCCATCAGCCCTTGCAAGCTGGCACGGGGTACATTTATTTAAGTGAGAGTGCATTCTAAATGTGCAGAGCACCCATCAGCTATCATCAGGCCACACGTAGCCCGATTCTGTGGGTTCCCTTGTCAAACACAAGACAATGGCACGCTTGAAGCCATTAGCTGATTATCTCGTGTGTATACATGTTTGCATGGAGAACGACTAAGACAGTTCGTGCCTGTGTGTCTCAACTGAACCGACTTTTTTTAATCAACTTATATATAACAAGATAGTCACGTGTTAAAATCCATGTGCTAAAATGTAAAAATGATACTACAGCAAGTACTATAGTTCATACTTCTATTTGCAAGCTGGGCTCAATAGCTGCTCACATTGAACTGGTCTCTACGAAACATCCTTTTAAGATGTGCATGAGGGAACATGTTATGCCTGCATGTTGAAAATGGCAGACATAGGCAGGGCTTTGGAGTTCTATGATCTGTGTTATTGGCATATCATTCTACGTCTATGGCTGTTATACTTCATTATTGCCTGAATAATGCATACAGCAGCTGCAGCCTCCTTATTGCTGTTCTGGGCATGCTCTGCTGGCCCAGGAGAAAGAGGCCTGGGTCTATCAAAGATGGCCTGGAGCCATGTAAATATCGCTTCAATGAATGGGAAGTGGACAATGGCCGAGAGCGAGACGGCCACGTGAAGACCGCGCCACCTTGGCCGCAGGATGCCTACTGGCAGCATGACAGGTGGGAAGCACAAGAGGCCAGGACCTATTCTCCCTGGGCTCTAACTTTCAAACACATTCCAACCAATTGTGGTGGCAAACACTACATTTAGGGGCCTCAAAATACAATGTGCCCTGTTTGTGTCACTTCGCCCTATCATGGTATAAGTAAATACATGTACACTGTTTTAAGAAATTCACCCATTAATGACGACCGGTTTCTATTTTTGAAATAATCACATTTTTAAAAAAAAATAGCTTCTACACACTTAACCTTACCCACTCACGAGAGACGACACAACAAAGGAAGACGTATTTAACAAGCCAATGACACACTGACCATTAACAGCAGATTCAGGGCAATTATCAAAGATTACAATTCAATGTAACAGTGACCATATGGGCCTGAACAAATGAATGCATGGTATATCAGTTCTCAGCTGAGCAGCTGGAACGTCCTAGTAATGCAATCATTTATTGAGATACATTTTACACCTTTAAAGTGAAGGCCAATGAAGAAACGCACAGTGAGTCTTTGAAGTGAAGTTTCATAACACTCCATGTGTGCAATGGAAAGTCCCTGATTTATGGAACAGCAGCCATTTATAATTCACCCATATTGTCATACCATGTTAGCAAAAGATCAGTTAATGTCCTTATAATTCCATATTTCCACATTCACATTTTTAGAACCATGGAGTATATAATTGCCCCCTGTTGGGACCTATCCACCTTTCAATTTCATTGCTGCCTGGTGTGCTCAACCTTTGTGCAAATATTGGTATAAAGGATGACTGAGGATTTGCTCATTGGATAAAGATACATTGATAATGACTAGGGTGTGTATACAGAGTTGGATGCCTGGGATTACTGATTTCTCTGGAGCAGTTTACTACCTACCTCAGTGGGAGTTATGCTATGGAATCTGGAGGTGTGAAAGGCTGAGTCGGGCTTACTGGGATTCGAGCCTGCTACTTTCACCCTGAACAAACTATGGCGCAGGATGTATTCATCTTTGAGTAATTTGGCCTCATTACGACTCAGGCGGTAAGGGGTTTACGGCGGCGTAAACAGCGCCAACCCTTACCGCCTGAGTACGAGGTCCCTTAGCGCCATGGAGGTTTTAACACCTGCTTTTAGCAGGTGTTAAAATCCATGGCGCTAAGGGACCATGGAGTTAATTACGCCACCGTAATTTACGGTGGCGTAATTAACGCCTTCACCACTCCCATTATGCCCTATGGGGCATAAATGGGAATGGGGAAGGGTAAATGGGGATTGGGGACTTACCGCCCCGCCGACCTCGGAATGGGGCGGTAAGTCCGCCTACCACCATGGCGTAAACATAGTTTACGCCATGGTGGTAAAGTCACGGCCCAGGCGGTAACTTACCGCCTGGGTCGTAATGAGGCCCATTGAGACGGATACTCATGGTAGAAGTTACGGTTTTGTGTGCATATGGTCTCACACTCCTTGAGGGCAGCTTTATCGTTTTAGTCAAACTTTTTTTGCTTAAGCAAATATAATAAAAGGCTCAAATTCCTTTCAAATATACTCCTCTATTTTTTTTTCAATTCCCTAACGCGACATGACATGCATCTAATAAAGCACGTGTCCCTTTCTCCAGCCAACTCTGCTAAAGTGAAAGACTCCAAAAACATCCATAAACTATCCTTCTTGTTTATTCGAACATTTAGAAAATGTGTTGATGCCAAGAATTTCAAATAGCATTTCAGCAAATTCCTTTACTCACCTTCGACAACACTCAATGAACACTGGATAGGTGCTTTTGCAAAATATATGTGCATGCATTTTCACTTAAATTAAGTGTTTTTTTAAGCAAATGTTACACATGTTTCGTTCATCTGCCTATTTCTACTGGTTACAAACTTAATCTAAAATCTTGATGTTTTAAGAGCAGTACATTTTTAAAATCTAATTGTCTTATATTTCATTTGTTCATTGTTTCTCCTACTACATGAGTTTGTTAAACAAGAAGTCTGATCATCACTCTTCATGTGCTGAACATCTCAAGGGACTGCTAAATTATTCACTGACAAAATACACACACGCACACACCAAGATCACAGGTTTTAGGATATACGCAGCGTTACTTACCTTGTTAAGGTCATATCATTGCATATACAATTCTTATAAAGATATATATAAGATATATACTGACAGAGGAAGGACAGTCATATTGTTCTGATGACGTTTCATTTGCTTTTCTTCACCAATGAAGGAAGCATTCAACCATTCTTAAAGTCCTGTTTTTCAAGAATGCGTATTTAAAGCGAAGACATTTCAGAAAGAGGCCCAGTACATGTCATGGTTAGAGACCTCATTCCACCTGTCTCTGCAAGGATCCCAACAAAACAATGTTTGTTTTTAAGTAACACAAACGTGATTTCGACCATTAAAACAGAAGCCAGGAGATTAACCACATTCGCTCCAGTATATTTACAATTCAGTTAGAGGGTGGTTATTCACAAAGATGTCTATGACAGAAAAACAGTGAGAAACCCTGTGAGTGAGATCATTTAGTCTCATTTTGATTTTTGTGGTGTGGCAAATTAGTTGCAGTAATGGAAATACGCTACTTAAACCAAACTTCCACCAAATTTCGATTTTTCGAGATAATGCGAAGGGGAAACCTCAGCACTCAGCTGGATATTTCTTGCCACAATACAACCAAAAATGTGAGGTTTTACCGCCACCTGAGTGACCCCGCATGGTAGATACTCCAAATACACCATGAAGTCAAAGGATTCCATGAATACGGACTAACACCATGGTGCCACAACTCGCTATTTGGAGGATTTACCTCTAAAATGAGTTGCAGTAAAGATAGAAGAGTGTGGCTGTAGTTCCAGCACAAATACCACCAAACTCATACTGAGGCATTATATAGCTGTTTAATATTTATCATTGGAATAAACAAAATATAGCTTTTGTAAATTCAGCTTTACTTCAAAATCACAGCTATACCTTTTAAATCCTCAGCTAGGAGGTTTCTGAATACATATTAGATAGAGACATTTCTTTTCCCTTTCTAGATCATGTCATCCCTAGATCTGTGACATTTCACCTGCTTTAACTTCCTAATACTATCTCCCTACTCCTTTTCATCCACTGAGTAAGGTCTTGATACCCCAGCAGGGGCATAATGGGCCAAACTTCAGACAAGTCAGGTGCTCTTAAAACACTACCTGCATGGACTCCTGCAGTATAAATGTTGTTGCCATGCCATACAATAACTTAATTGAAAGCAGACACAGTGTTCTTTGATGAATTTTAGCAAGAGTTTAAAAACTCAACCCAGACTTACTGGATGAATTTTAAAGGTATTAAAACTTGGAATTTGTGTGATTTTGAAACTTGACTAAAATGGCATCAAACCATTCTTGGCACACCACAATGGATACTGAAATGTGAAAAAGGTATCAAACCAGACTTCTACGTGATTTTGAAAC
The DNA here is from genome assembly GCF_040938575.1 of Ambystoma mexicanum. NCBI lineage: Eukaryota > Metazoa > Chordata > Amphibia > Caudata > Ambystomatidae > Ambystoma > Ambystoma mexicanum. Next base: position 394,676,561 of record NC_090930.1, on the reverse strand, counting down.
TGGACTAACACAGTGCCAATCCTTTTTCTTGAGCAGGGAGTGTTTAAAACTCAATACCAACATTCTACCTATTAATATACAAAATGTAAGAATGGAAAGAGAGGAGGGCAACGCTTGAAAACAATTTTAAGGTCTCGAAAAAAGAATGAGGGAGATAAATTGGTGCAGCCGGGGATCATTCAGTTAGCCACAACCATTTCTGATCTTTCTTTATGATCCATTTATAGAAAAGGTGTACTGTGGGTAATGCAAAACTATCTAAGTCGTTCACAGCTACTTAAGAACCTCCTTTATGATTGGTCTTGAAAAAGAGCTCTTGACTCAAGTTGAATCTTCAATTATTCATGCTATGCTAATGGTATTCTGAGTATCCAGGACCTCCATCACTTGCGCTGCCAGAGTCGAGAAAAGGCTCTCAACACCAACATATTTGATAGAGGAAAATATAGGCACCGGCCACTGAAATCATGTCCATCCATTTCTATGCACATTGTGGGATCAACTAACATGTTGGTAGAGCAGAAAAGTGGATAGTTCAATCCTACTGCCAGGCATAACATCCTACGGTTTCACAAGAACAACTGTCGCCAATATTTGTTGCGCTAGTTAAACATGCCAAAGTTTAGGAAATTGTTTTGTGAAACAAAGAACAATAATCAAATATAATCATTTTTAGCCAGTTCAAAATGGTGTCCATAATATTAAAGGGCCCAGATGTGTGAAAGGGAGAATGGCCTTGGTTGCATAAGAACCCAAAAGATGTGGATTATCACAGTTTCAAAATATGTTGCCTTTGTTAGCTGTAGCATATTAATCCAACAACGAATCACAGATATACTTTGTTTTTCAGACGTGAGTGCTGGCTCTCCCAAATGTGCCTTTATGATGTGAAGAAACCATACGTACACGTTTAGCGATTTGCAAGCGCTGGTGATATTTCTCTACCTCGAAGGCACCAAGAACTTTGGCTATTGCAGCTCAAAAGCCACAGAGAAAATCCTTACCATTTCATGACGCTTTTCGCAGTTTAAGTTTATTTTTTCAATTGTAATTGGTGGTTTATCCTTTTCAGATTACACATTTTAAATGAGTAGGGACATTTTGTTGGAGAAGACCTCCTTCTCGGCCAATTACGTGTTCCCTGCCTAATTCACCAGAGTTGTATCATTTGCCTGTTGCATTAGCAAAAATGCTTGTTAATGGAGGTGATTTCTGGGTTCCGATGTATTTTACCGCCCAGCCAGAAATTAATTATTCATGTTGGCCTCTATGTAGGAACACCACAGACATTAGTATAATTAACCCCATGGATTTGCTTTTGTAAAAGGTGATTGATATACAGTGCAATGCCTTTCTGGATCTATCTGGATCTAGCCAGACTGCATATATTGATTCAGGCCCTGTCTCTGGCTTACTTGATCGTTCATCCTCCTTAATCTAAATGCATCTTCCTCTGGATTTCTAGCATTACCCCAAATGTATGTCCTTTCACTCTCTACAATAGGGACATTTTTTTGTCTCAGATGTTGTCCTGCATTTGAGCCTGCAATGTATTGTTTGTAGAGAGCCCTAATTGATGTCATTTACGACCCCGTAACACTGTTTCCACCACCTGATATACCGGGATATCGTGAGCAGCGGCGGAATGGTAAATCCTCATTTGTGTGGAGACCCAGGAATGGGGCCACTGAAGCACCGGCACTATTTCTAACGGTGCTGGTGCTTCAGTGAAAACACTGCCGGTAGGGGCCTGAACTCCCGGCAGACTCTTAGTTTGGTGGTCTGGAAAGGGTGGCAGTACGTTGCTAACGGCACCATTATTTCCAGACAGGCAAACTTGCAATGATGCCCAGTGACACTGCTATCAATTTTTACATTTACATCTGTACTTTCTCAATTCTCTTGGCTGAAAATAGCATTGGAAGTAGAATCGATTTTCATCCTCCTTTTGAGAGGAAGGATAGATCAGGGGCAATGCATTTGTCTTGGAAGCAAGACAACTCAACACAGGTTCAAATCCCGATCCTGCGTTTAGAACCCACTTGCTGGTATTGAGCATGTTATAAGAGAACAATTATAATTTCAATCCTGATGGGTACCTTTCAGCACCACTGCTTATATTAACTTGGTTCTACTTTTCAGGATCGTTTTTATCTTATTCACCTGTCAATCCCAATTTTCAATCTTAATTTTGTATCACCTTATATCTTAACTCCTTTTCTGTGAGGTGCTTTCATTGTAAATAGCTATATACCTAGTTCTGCTCCATTTTTTCTTTTGGTGATTTCAAAATGCCTCTGTATTCACTTAAGCTCGCATTATCTACCTATTTTAACTTAACTGAGTATGTGTTACTTGACTATTCCGCCATCTCACACACATGGTTGCTCTTTGTGCCCTATGTTTTGTTTAATTCTTACCTAATTTCTTATTTTGCTTTTCCCTCTTTCAAGTGCCGATTAGTTTGTTTTGTCTATTACATGCTTCTTCTTTCCCCGGTCACCTCTAATTCCTTTACTTTTACTGCTGCTCTGCATTCAAATTGTTGGGATTTACAGTCTTCTGATATTGCAAAGGTACTCTTTCCTGTTTCTTCTGCTCTTTCTGCAATGGAACCACTCACTTATTTAAATGTAAGTCCTGACTCATGTTGGTTTAACTCGTTTGCGTCACTTGCCTAATCTTTGCTTTATTCCCTTTGCACCTCTACTAATTTTGCTGCAAAGACAGGGCCAATACATGGCTAGGAGGTGGTTACGAAAGATTATCATTCTTCTAATATTGTGATTATCTCAGTATTTAGGGCAAACAAAGGGATACGAAATTAGGTCTTCAGAGAAGGGATTGAAAAGGGAAATAAAAGGAAAAAAGAACGGTCGTAAAAGAAGAGTGATAAGTGTATGACTAAGGGAATCAAAGTCAAGGTGGCACGCCCATAAAATATAACCAAAGAGGGTTTGTTAAAATTCAAGAATAAAATACCCAAAAATTATTTTATTATAGATAAGGACAAATGTTAATTAGAGAAAATGACAACATAAAGCTATTTATATTCTGTTTTCCAACGTATGGTGTACTGTTGCAAGCCAAGCAAGTCCGTTATCAAACTATGATTGTGCTCCTGTTCCCTGACCAACCTTATTCACCCTCTGTATATTGATCCTGTCGTTACTCCTCTACTTATGTTTCTTCTCTACTTGCGCTAGACATTGGAAACTGCATCTGCACTTAATCCTCCCCTGCTTCTTTCTCACCCTTTATCTCCTAATCTTTCTAATTGTGTTGCTATTCCAAGTGATGTTCATCCTGCATCTTTCATTCCCACGATTCATCCTTCCCGGATTCAAAATTGTTGTCTAGTATATACCCATATTTCTTTAGGTATGATGCTACCTATGTATGGGTTTCATTAAACGTCATATTCATCAATACACACCAGTGTCCACCCTGTTGTTCTTCTCTGACTTTTCATACCCCTTGTGCATATTATCTTCACCTAATGTTCCATCCATCTTGAAACTGTCCTCCTTCTTCAGATTTTGGCATGCCTATTTTACTAAGACTCGTTCACAAAGTTTCCCTTAACACTTCATGATTAATCTTTCACTTGTATTGCTCTTCTAGCTCAATGTTCAATACAATATATAATCCCACTCTTGTGAACACTGCTTAATCTCTAAGTATGTATAGTTGTATTCTGCTGTGGTTCTTTCTCATCTATCTTGCAGTACTTACAATGTTGAAGGAGTAAGACAACCATGCTCAAATCTTCCTCTTCTTAACAACCCTTTTCAAGGTTCCCTTCCTGGTTCCCTTCTTTCACTGACAGTGAAACGCATTAGATTTCTTGCCAACCTCTGATCACTGAATTTAACAGCAATCCCCAACTCATGTAATGGTTAATCTGTTTTCTTTTTATTTATTTATGGAGATTCTAGCAATGAAAGATTCATAAAATTGACTATTGTTCTCCTATTCTTTGTTCACCCAGCATGTACTCTAGTGTACGTTTCACCGATTTAAACTATGATTTTACCTTACATTTAAGTTGTCATGTTCAGACCATATGCACCGTCTATCAGTTACATTTGTTGGTTTTATGAACATTCTCATCCTGAATGTACTTATGGTCCTACCTCTGAGGTCCACCTTGTTTATCCGTTTTCCACTTTTGCCCAATATAAGTTACAATTCAGGCACAGTATCTCATGCCACTATGGGTATTAACCAACTATCAGATAGAGTCAATACAATCTTAGAACAAACCCCATGGTGCAAACACGTCAATGATACATGAATAATTGCAAATATGAGGTTTTTAATGAAAAATTGAAATATGAAACCAAAATAGCATGCATTGTTGAAGAGGGAGGGCATATGGCGCAAAGACCAGCATTTTTCTTAGCCATTTATACTGCATTAGATCAGAGGAAATCCTCACAGTCACTAGTATTTCTTTCTACTGCCAACATTACGTTTGAGACATATGTTGGTGTTTTTTCTAATCCATAGATGTCTGAAGATGGGTTACTTTTTCCCTCAGATATTGTTTATGGATTCTAGAGCTCCACCGTAGTCTGATCTTGAAAACACCTCTAAAGCACATACACTTATTGACGATTCTGTTCTGGGCTTCCAACATATATGTCTATACTTTTATGATTCTCTGTTCTTGTTTAAATGCATTTTTACCCAGAACCTGACCTTTCATCACATGTACTATGTAAAAATGGATGATGTGCTGCTTACTTGTGATAAGCGTGTTTGCAACAATGAGGACATTAAATGTCCTTCTGGATAATGACCTGCCCATTTGAGGTGTCAGGGCCTCATTACGAGTGTGGTGGTCCAGATATAAAGGTGCCAGTAGCAACGTACCAGCACCATTTCCAGACTGCTACAGTACATCTCTGCCCAATGAGGCCCAGTGTCTTAACACCCAACTGGCATATTGAATGGGCATTGCTATCATTCTCTTCTTGCTGATATGTCTTCTCTGCTGCCTCCAGAAATGTGATTATCTGGAGGCAGAACCTTTTCCCTACATCAACCTTTCACATACTAGTCCACTTCTGCTTGTGCATTCCACTCTCCCTGTCTATACATCACCATAAGGTTTCCCACCTATTTTCATAATAAATACAAATAGTTTTGATCTCATATGGCAAGTCTTTATTGGAATATGGGTCAATGTCCAAATGCATAAATGGGCTACAACTATGTTTCTTATGCATCCATGTGGGTGTTCCCTAAATCATCACCAGGACTTTTATGCAAGTGCAAATACACGTTTTGCATCCCTATCCTTTGTTTTGTGAATTGATAGTGAGCTGTTGATAATAAAGTTGTGCGCCAGTAAGATGTTTGCTTTGAATCCCATATAATGAGGGTCCTTGGATGCCTGGTATTTTCAACAGGAATGATGCTTATTAGTACAGCAACTGCCTTTGCAGCCAGCTTCTTCTTTGATGCATGCTCAACAAGCACAACTGAACATTGCTGGTACGCTATGAAAAATTGAGATGTACATGATAATGTGTCTGTATCAAACACACCGATCGCTGTGATGTGTGTCATTGTGCAGCTGCGCACCAGTTGCTCTGAGTAAAGTATCATCATCAGTTCACCCTCATTAGGACTTCTGTTATCCCAAGTGCATATCCTTCCATTTAAGAACGGTTTCTCTTGGTGTTCATGCACACTTCCCTCCACTTCATCTTATGATGCATTAGTGGTCCTTTACCTCCTACCATTGGATTGCTTCAATAGTTATAAGGATTAGCTTATATATTTTTCACATTTTTAAAATACATTTGTGAACAGTAATCAGAATGCTCATGTCTTAAAAAAGTTGTACATCTCTCTGGTTGCTTTAGACCACAACTTTGCTATGCAGGTACTTTAGGGAAATGAACAAACTATTCTGTGTTTGCCATGAAATCGCATGTGAGATGTGTTGTTTGATTTTCTTCTGTAACCCCGCTGAGCAGGCTGAGGAACCATTAATTTTGCATGAGCACACAGCAACAACATGGTTCCACATTCGGTTTCATACAGTAGATAAAAGGAGGGTTGTAGGATTTTTCTGATATTCTGCCGCTTTCCGAGTTTGGCTGTAATTCGGCTATAAATCTGGTGAATTACTACCAAAATGGGTTACTGTTACCACCACTCGATCCCGTGGATTTCGCATGGGATTTCGTGTCGTGGTATGGAGGTGGTAGTCCCCATTTTTGGAGTCCATTAGACTCCATGGTGTTCTTTGTAGATTTACAGTGAGCGGAAAAACAGCTGCTGAAAAACTGCCGATTTTTAGCGTTTAAGTGGAGGATTTAGCTCCAGCATCATGCTGGAGATAAATCCTTCATTTCCAGATCAAACTCGGAGTTTGGCAGTGCAGTAAACATTTCAGTAATGCTGTTACCACCAAACAAGTGGCAGTAATTTCTTTATTGCACCGCTAGACTTGTAATGAGACGCTATGGGCTGATTCATGGAATAAGCCGCAGAAATGGCGCAAGGTCCGCGCGCAGAGAAGGACCCTGCCCGAGCTATGGTGCAGAATAAATATTACGTGCCACACATATTCATGGATTTAAAGACGCATCACTAGCCGTCACACAAGTAATAACAAGCTGTGCGAGGAATGCCCACAACACGCCCCCAAGCACAGCAAAAGGAAAGAAAAAGGACTAACACGACGCAAGCTTCTGCGCCACCCCTGGCCGACTATCCAGTACCCCTGGGAGAAGGTGCACATCACCTCGCAAGCCCAGGCTGTACCTCAACGAAATCACGCGTATCACCTCACAAGCCCAGGCTGCACCCCAGCAAAATCATGCGCTTCACCTCACAAGCCTAGGTCGCACCCCAGAGAATATGCTTGCCCTCCCTCGCAAGCCCAGGCCACACCCCAGAGAAAGCACGTGCCCTCCCTCGCAAGGCCAGGCTGCACCCCAGCAAACTCGCGCGCATCACCTCGCAAGCCAAGGCTGCACCCCAGCAAAAACGTGGGCCCACCCTGGCAAGGCCAGGCAGCCCCCTCCAGACTGGACACCCCCCTGGCATCCCACTCTTCACTGAACAGCCCCCCAGGCAGCCCCCTCCAGACTGCACACCTGCCCCAGGCAGCCCCTCCAGACTGGACACCCAGCAGGTAGCCCCCTCCAGACTGCACACCCCCTGAGGTAACCCGCTCCAGACAGCACCCCCACCAGGCAGCCTTCTCCAGACTGGACAACCCATGAATCCCACTTCAGACTGGACACCCCCCCAGGTATCCCACTCAAGACTGGACACCCACCTGGCATCCCACTCTAGACTGGACACCCCCCAGGCATCCTACTAAAGACTGGACCCCCTGCAGGCAGCCCCCTCCAGACTGGGCACCCCCCCAGGCATCCCACTCCACACTGGACACACCCCAGGCTACCTCCTACAGATTGCACCCTCACCCCGCCGCCTTTCCCACTCCAGACTGTACATCCCGCCAGGCAGCCCCCGCCAGACTGGAAACCCCCTCCAGACTGGACAACCCCCCATTCCAGACTGGACACCAACCCAGGCATTCTACTCAAAACTGGACACCCCCTCCAGACTGGACATCCGCCAGGCATCCCACTCCAGACTGGACACCCCAGGCATCCCACACAAGACTGGACACCTCCTACAGACTGCACTCCCCCATGCATCCCACTGAAGACTGGGCACTCCCTCCAGACTCGACACCCCATCAGGCAGCCCCCTCAAGACCGGACACCGATCCAGGCATCCCACTCCAGACTGGACACCCCCCAGGCATACCACTGAAGACTGGACACCCCACCAGGCAGACCCCTGACAGTCTTCTACAATACCAGTGCAATGCATGTCTGCAGCTTACCTGAACCTCAGTGGTCTTCCAGCTACATGAAGTGTAACACTAATATGTCAGCCACAAACATGATCAACTGGAAGCACCAGAGATCCATACAGGACTGGAGCATCTGCTGAAACCCCTCAAAACATTAAGCAGCCCACCCCATACACAAGTGACAAGTGAATGCAGTGGCATGCGAATGTTGGCCATGGCACATTGGCAAGGCATCAAAGCACACTAACTGAATGTGTGCCCACGACAGGAGTCAACGTACTAATAAAAATTAAAAATACACAAACAATGCCCATGTCCGTCACCGCCTGAGCATCAGTGAACTGGATGGAAGGTGCGTCAAATTACCCAACAGGTACAAATTACATAACAGGGTAATGCATGGGTGATGGGAGGGCAGTCAGAGAGTGCATGAGTGATAGAGACCAGAGAATTGTGATGCCACTCCGAAAAAGCATACATGGCTCACTACTGCATTCCATTGTCTGAGGTGGAGCAACACAGGAGAGAAGGCAGTGTGTGACTGCACATGCTGGAGGGTGTGTCTGCATGTCATGGGTTTAACACAACAATGAAAAACAAAAAAGCCATTAACGGGACCATGGAACACCTCCACAGTGAGCCCAACTACCTCCACCCCAACCACATTGATGGCAAACGCACAGTGATGCTGCACAGCTAAAAGTGAATGAAAACATACAGTGCAAACACAACCGTCTGATGGCCCCCCCCCCACATGTCAGGCACATGTGCATCCTTCCAGCCGTAACCATCACAGCAACAAAAATACACATGCATGCACACATGCCACAAGACACATGACTTGCAATGGCAGGATGCACTGGCTGAAATGAGAAGTATCAAAGTAGCACACACACAAATGACCTGCATGAAGCATGGAATGCAACCAGATCAAATATGTATTGCACAGAAATATTTACAATACAATTGGGGAATAAAGTTGAAAGCAGTCCAAGGGAAAAAAAAAGAAAAGAAAGAAAAACCCTACGCCTAACTAACTATATACATGAAAAACTGGGAAGGAAAATCTGGCAAGTCCGGGGAAAATAATAAATTAAAAAGGAAACTACATCTAAATAATTGTTTACATAGGCAGCGGGCTAGTCATCGTTTCAGATCTTAATCAGCCTTTCCCCCAGAACTGGGTCCCACGCCACGTCTCCCCCCTCAGGCGGGCTTCCGTTCTTTCCTGGAGGGTTTGCAGGTCCTCCCGCATCTGTGTCTCTATCACCTCCACCTCCCTGCAAGTTGCCTCCAGGATGGCAGCCTGCCTCTTTGCATGACGCAGCGCAACCCCAGCCCTGGCCATCACCACTCCTGCTTCCTGTTCCTGCTGCCTCTCTTTCACAATCTGCCCGTCATAACATCTGAACACAGAAGACAATCTGTGCCTGAGGCATGCCCCCTGCCTCACTCTTGCCACCTGCCTCCTTTGGGTGGTCTACCCTGTGAAAAATCACCTCCTTCTTATTTCCCGCTGCTGTTCCAGTGCCCCGAGCCTGCCACGTCGGTACACCCACTGATGATACGGGTATGGCACCGGCACTGCTCATGGGTGCCTGCTGTCCCTTCATTGCCTCTGCCCATGTTAGTGCCTGGGTAGGCATGGTGGTGACCTCAGCTGCTGTGCCTTGGACCCCCAACGTGGCAGGGATGTGATCTCCACGTGGTGTTGGGGTTGGAACTGGTGTACAGGGGGCCCTGCTGGTACCTTGGCCGGTAGACAACCTGGAGGAAGACTGGCACACAGAGGAGGAAGTTGAGGAGGTGGTTGCATCAGGGAACATCCCACAAAGTACAACACGGAACAGGCATGTTGCGAGCCATGACACAAGGCGGTATAGTTCACCATAATGATGTTCAAGTAGACTTTGAGTAGCCTGCAGATCATCAAGAATGACATCTGTCTACCTCCTCAATCTGGCCAGCAGGTGTAGCACAAAATCCCGGATGTACGCATCACATGGTAATGGCGTGTCGGTCTGGGTGGACACACCAGCTGTCAACGGGGGATGTGTCTGGGTGGAGGCATCCCGGCAGGCGCGCACTGCTGCATTTGATGGTCCAGGGACTGGATTTTGCACAGGCACGTCCACAGTGGCCTGCACTGCCTAATTCCCCTAGGCCAGGAGTGCAGTATGCATGCCCACATCAACACACCCACCTGACCCCATAGGCTCAGCTTCAACAGCCACCTCCTCATCTGCCAACCTGGATGACTGAGGCATCTTCCGCCGTGGATGACCCCTATGTGGCATCACATGGCTCCACCTCTGCTGATTAGTCCGTTCCCACCTTCACCTTCTTTGATTTACCCCCAGGAGCCATACCTGATGTCACCGGCGCTGCCCCAGCCACATCGCTCCCTGAAGATGAGCTGTCATGGGTGCATGGCTGTGGCCTGCGCCTCTGCCAGGTGGAGGCATCCATGCCTCCCTGCTCCACAGATCTGCTTCCGCCCTCTCCATCAGATGCAACTGTGGAAAAGGAGAAACAGAACAGCAACACCACTGTACAGCACCGAAGGCAGTGTGGCATCATCAACATTCACAGGAACATGACTTTTCAAAGGAAGAACCATAAACCTTCATACCCACGCACAAGGACATACAATCCACAGCCATGAAGACACCTGCCAGGCCATCACTCCACACGATCACAACAAAATATATGCCACTATCACTACCCATTGATTGTGTATGCCATACATACATACATCAATTGCACATACAAATGAGCATCATGCATGCACATGACATGGGCAACACTACCGCAATTGGCATACTTGCCATCCTGGAACGTTGCGGACAGAAGTAACATTGCATGTGCCCGATCTGCAAGACAGCACTACAACAAACAATGCAAGTAAGAGCACACGTCTCAATGCACACATGGAGAGCGATGTCAGGGCATGCATGCAGATATCCATCTGAGAAGCATACGATCTGCAAGCCTAAGGAGGTGACTGCCAACATGCTGGAACATGCACAACACACACGCACCATACAGCAGAGCACCACGTAGCTAGTCAGCAGTCGACTCCAGATGTTCCCGTAATTCGCAGACCTGGGTATGCAGCACCGGGTAAAACCTCACCAGGACCTGCATGTTGTTCCCCGTCATCCAGCAGCTGCGCGCACAGTGCACCTCCACAGTAACACCAGCCTGGATGAATCGCAGTGCCTTGTCGTGGGTCCCGGATTTAAGTTCCTCCCAGCGCTTGTGCACGGTCTTGAAGGAGCGAACTGCCACCCTCTCCGCATTGATGGCATCTGTGTTCCCATCCCAGATCTGATGACGTCCTTTCTTGCTGTATTGCATCACAGGGTGGAAGGGGGCATCATAATGCTGCAGGACCTTCACCACCAGGATGTCAACTTCCCTGGTGCTGAAGTTGACAGCCCTCTGCCTCACTGCCAAGGGGTTGCCGCTCTGGTCTGATAATTGGGTGCAGGCATGGCAACCCCGGAGGCACATGTGGGTGGGCAAGGTGGTCCTAGAGCTGGTCTGTGGAGTGGTGGTGGTGTAATGGCACAGTGGGAGTCCAATGTAGCAGCTGAGGTAGTCAGAGGGCCAAAGACAGGAGCTTAGGCAATGGCTGGACAGGCACTCCAAACACAGCGCAAGCAGGCAGCAGGCACACACACTGGACAGGCAGCAGCAGATGGAAATGTTGGAGGCAGCACAGATCAGGTGGAGGCAGGTACAATGGCACAGAGGCGGGAGCATGGGTCTTCCGTGTATATCAATGCTGGCAGACGTGAACAGAGTGACTCTGCGCATAAAAAATGCAGAAAGCGTGGACACATAAAATCAGAGGAAAGGCCCTCAGCATGTAACTTACGTGACATGCACTGTGCACAGGCTTTCAGCATGCCATATTTGGGGATACATTAGTATGTGTAGAAGCAATTCCGAACATGCGTGCTAAGGGAAGGAGATGGACAAGTGGAGTACTGCATATTGGGGGTGCCACGCAATACGTTCACTTCAGGGACCATACAAACGTCTTATTTTGGTGGGGCATTTGCCGCCGCACATACGCGCATCTACTTTGATTTTTGAGAGACCAACGGTGAGTCGTGTATGCATTTTTCTCAACTCTGGGTGCCCCTATGTATCGCGTACCTCTATTCTTACCTTTCAGGTAGCTTTCCGGTGTTCGCGTATGCATTTTTTGTGTTGCTAGGTGCCACTGCATATCATGTACTGCTTTTTCTGGAAGCTAGCCTGATCTCACGTATGCATCTATTTCATTTTTGGGGTGCCTGTGTATTACGCATACCATATTTTTTTTTTTGGATCAAAGATTTCATTGGTTTTCAAGGTTAAAACATCATTACAAACATCTCTCAACATTCCAGGGAGGGGCAATGGGAGGGGGGAGGGGAATGAGAGGGGAGGGGAGGAAGGGGGGGAAGAGGGGGAGAATGGAGGGGGGTAAGTGCCAAGGAAGGGGTGTGGTGGGAAGAGAGCAAAGTAATCAAAGGAAACAACAATAACAGTTACAAACTCAGCTTCAGGGACCTTGGTCCAACAGACCGTCGAATTTCACATAGGATGATTTCATGGCACAGGCCATCTTAACAGAATCAGTATTGCCCTTTCAATGGGTCTCACACAGTCACAGTGGATACAGGGTCGGCCTTGGCCTTCAGCCGTCCTCTTCCCATCTTCTCCATATTTTCCCTGCCTTTTGGGGGCACCCTCTTGCTTTGTACACCCGGTGCTCCATTACCGCACATATGTCTACGTCCGTGACCCACTGGTCATAGCTGGATGTGCACTCCGAACCCCATAGTTGTGGAATGTTCCGCCTAAGGACTGCGAACGCAGTTGACCATAGCAGTTTCTCATAGCGAGATAAGTCAGTTTCCCCGGAGACCCCCAGAAGCAATTGTTTTGGGCACCTCTGTATCGTCTTATCGCAGCATTTCTGCCAGAGCAACTGAATACTACTACACTCCCACAGGATATGAAAAAAGGTACCTTCCTCTCGCTTGCAGCGTAGGTACTTTGTGTCCGCGGCCCTGCCCCATCGGAAGAGTGTCACTCTCGGGTTGTAAGTGCAATGCAGGATCTTCAGCTGGACGAGTCGGAGTCTCGAAGAGATGATGGTTTCACGCGGGTACATCAGGGCCTCCGTCCAGTCTTCCGGAAGGAGGGGGCCCACATCTCGTTCCCATTTTGATTTCAGGCTGGATAGTTCTGATGTTGCGAAGGAGGTTATTAGAGTGTACATGGTGGAGGTGACCTTCCGCTCTACCCGATCCAGGACTATGTTTCGTTCAAGCGGGGAGCTTTCGGGCAGATCTTGTATGGTCCATCGGTGGGCTGTCCAGGCATGATTTAGCTGCATGTGGTGGAACCTTTCTGTGTCCGGCAGGGAGAACCTTTCTTGCATTATCTCGAATGTTGCCAGGTTGTCTTCCTGTACCACATCTCCAACGGTGGAGATTCCACGCTGGGTCCATTCGGGCCATTTCGGCAGTTTCCGTACTTCGGGAAGGTTGCAATTGTTCCACAACGGCTGGGCCAGTGTTGTTTTCCCGCCCCACCCCAAGAATCGAAGCGCTTCATTCCAAATTCTCGTTATGTGGGATGCCATGTCAGATTTCGGAGGGTGGTCCAAGTCTCTTTAGAGGTGCTCTATTGGCTTGTTTGTGGTGTTGCAATGGAAGCCCTTGATGTGTGGGAGACCCACGTCACCGTGAAGCATGTCGTTTACCACCTCCATCTGACTGGCCCAGTAGTGTGATTGCATCCTGGGCAGCCCGATCCCCCCCTCCCAGACGGACCTCTGAAGAGTCGCAAGAGCAATTCTCGGGGGGCCTCCTTTCCAGAGCAGTTTCCGGAGGGTGCATTCGATTTTGTGGAAGTCCCGTTGGTCGATATACAATGGGGCATTTTGCAGGATGTATAGAAATTTCAGGAGGGCGATCATTTTAAACAATGCTGCCCTACCCATCAGTGTCAGTGGCAAGGAGATCCAGTGGTGAGTGTCATCCGCAAATTTTGCTACCAAGGGGGAAAGGTTCAGGGCAGTATATTCAGTAAAGTGCATTGTAATGTGTATCCCCAGGTATTTGAACTATTACTTCTCGATTTGGTAGAGGCCGGTCGCCAGGCTCAACGATGGAGTGTTCCCTATAGGGAAAAGGATGGACTTGGACCAGTTCACGCGTAGTCCACAGAATGCCTCATATTGGCCCAGCAGCTGCACGTCTCTGGGGCAGGATGTATTTGGGTCCTTCAGGTAGATAGGTAGATCATCCGTGTAAAGGGATATTCTGTCTTCCCAGGTATCGGACCACCGGAAACCCTCCCATGTTAAGTCGTTTCGCAACAGGATCGCCAGGGGTTCCATCGCAATAGCAAAAATCATGGCCGATAGCGGGCAGCCCTGCCTTGTACCCCTTCCCAGACCGAACAGTTCTGATTGCCAACCGTTGACCCTGGTCCTAGCATCCGGGGATTCATATAGCAGCCTCACCCAACTCAAGAAGTTCTCACCAAAGCCCATGCGGTGCATAATCATCCAGACAGCCTCCCATCTCACCGAATAGAAGGCTTTTTCAAAGTCAATTGCTAACAGGGCCACCACCGGAAAAACTCCCATGTTAAGTCGTTTCGCAACAGGATCGCCAGAGGTTCCATCGCAATAGCAAAAATCATGGCCGATAGTGGGCAGCCCTGCCTTGTACCCCTTCCCAGACCGAACAGTTCTGATTGCCAACCATTGACCCTGGTCCTAGCAACCGGGGATTCATATAGCAGCCTCACCCAACTCATGAAGTTCTCACCAAAGCCCATGTGGCGCATAATGATCCAGACAGCCTCCCATCTCACCGAATAGAAGGCTTTTTCAAAGTCAATTGCTAACAGGGCCAGGGCCGAATAGTCTGCGGAGGTTAATGCGAGTTGATCTTTGTGGCATGAAACCGCACTGGTCCGGGTGGATCAAGGAGGGAATTACCTCTTGTAGACGGTCCGCTAGAAGCTTCGTCAGTATTTTAGTTTCAGAGTTGATGAGTGAGATGGGCCTGTATGAGCTACATCTGTCTGGGGGCTTGACCGGCTTAGGGATCACTACAATTGTTGCTTCTCGGAGATCTGGAGGGAGAATGCCCTTTTCACTTGCATGAAGGTACATTTGCAGGAGCTGGGGGGCTATCACGTTAGTACCCACCCTTCACCATAGCTCTACCGGGAAGCCGTTTGGACCAGGAGTCTTACCGGTCTGGAGCCCAGAAATGGCGGCTAGGATCTCATCCTCATTGATCTCCCGCTCAAGTCGGTGCCTCTGCTCCTCATTCAGCATACCATATTTTTAACACCTGCAGTATATTTGAGTGTTGCTGGAACACAGAACTACATCTTCCATCAGGTAGACTGCTCACTCACTCAAATTGCCCAGGAGAATTGGTTGGTGTGCCTTCCATTTTTCCCTTACACCTGGAACATGAGTGGAAAGGCCCCAAGAGAGAAAGGGGGCAGATGTGGCCGGGTCAGGGACGTCCTGCTGAAGCATCTGTACCAGCTCCAATGGTTCAGGAATATCTTGCAGAAGCAGATGTTCCAACCTCAGGGTTCAGGGACATCCTGCGAAAGCAGCTGTCCCAGCTCCAAGGGTTCATGGATGTCCTCTGGAAGCAGCTGTCCCATCCCCAAGGGTTCAGGGACATCCCTTGGAAGCAGCTGCCCAAGCCCCAAGGGTTCAAGGATGTGCTGTAGAAGCAGCTGCCCAAGCCCAAAAGGGTAAGGGTCATGCTGTAGAAGCAGCTGCCCCAGCCCACAATGGCAAGGGAGCTGCTGCAGAAGCAGCTGCACCAGCCCACAATGGTTATGGATGCGCTGCAGAAGCAGCTGCACCCGCCCCAGGGGGTAATGCCATGCCACAGGCCACTTGTGGTACGGCATCTGGACCCCAGAATGGTCCAGCCACACAGGGGTGGTACCCAAACCTTGTGGCAAGAAGGCAAAGCCTGCACAGCAGGAACAGACTCAACCCCATGACACGGCACAGGACACTGGCACGTTGAGGAAGAAAATCTTCCATGAAGAAGAACTCAAGATCCTCATGGACTACGTGCCCATTCACCACTGTGACATGTGCCACCAACCGGGGATCACATGTACACCTGCTCATTGTATGGTGCATTGGCAGCATGTCACGGATGAGATCAACGCCTTAGGGTTTGAGAAGCGCACTGGTGCATAGGTAGTGAAGTGCTGAAATTACCTCCCCCATCGCACCAAGTCCAAGCTTGGTGCCAACCTAGCCTCTGCTCTGGCAACTGGGGGGTGGTCACCAGAGGTGCGGAGCTGACCGAGCATGAAGAGGCTGTGAGCCAATTCATTCTACTGGAGCATATGTAAGGTGTGGGAGGCATGGAAAATTATGAGGACATGTCCGGTGAGTGACCAATATTGTGCATCCTGAGTACGTGTAGTGAAGCATCACCAAGATGAATAATTGTGTTGCACATCTGTCTGCATTTTAATGACTGCCCAGGGTGAACCATGTCATAGTGTACTGACTCCTGTCCAGTGTATACAAGAGTGGATGCAACCCAAGTGTTATACATCAGTTTAACATGCCATGTGACAGTACTCATCCCCCACTAGCATACCCTCACAACATCTGCAACATGATGCTACAATGTGCACTCTTTTTAGCTGCATCCTCGATGCCAGTGACTCTGCTCTGCTAGACATGTGCTTGTGTCCAAAATACACGTTACAATTCATGCCCTGCAGGGTATAGATTCTCTTTTCACACATGTACATAGGTGATTCCATGCTTCATAGAACATACAAGAGGACAACCAACACGCCTTACTGTGTGCCCTGAGTGAGTGTGCATATGTCTAGACTGTGCATATCCCCGCTGCCCCAATGGCAATGACTTCTGAGGCAAATCAGTGTGAAGCCTGATCCCTGTTACCCTCTCACACTCCATGGGTCCATGCCCCTCTCCCTCTTGTGGGTCACTGTATCTTGTTCCTATCTACAACTCCATTGACTTACTCACTCCACTTCACAGACCTTGGCTAGGTTGTACATTTACAGCCATACATCAACTAGGCTGTTTCCCTTTTCACACACTTACTGCATGTTCCCATTCTGTGCAGTCCCTGTGCCAGGTCAACACTGGTGTGGTATGTGATGGATGCAGATTTGGATGTGGATATGTGCATCTGCCTGTTGATGTCACAGAGCCACATGGCCGTGCCCATTTCACTGGTATTAGTCAGCGGTTTTGCTGTGCCATGTGCTATATTGTGCTTCTTAATGACCATGTTTGTTGGCAATATGTCCACTGGCAGCATGGCCATGAGCATGGAATGTTGTTGCCAGTTTGTATATGCCACGATCAGATAGCTTGTTGTACATAGTGTGTGGATGCTGTATTTTTTGTGGTGACAGGCCCTGCATTTTGTTGCATGACAGCAATGTGATACACATGTTTAATGTAGACACGTTGCACATGACTCCAGATGTCTTTTTCTGTAAATGTGCAGGTGAGGAGGCACCAGATGCAGCGGAGGAAGAAGAGTCTGTGGCACTTCAGACCACCAGTGGAGGATGTGGTGTGGCAGGCCATGAGAATCCACTGGTGCTACAGACCATCCTGAGCCATGCTGCAGAGAATTCAGACTCTTTGGATTCCAGTAGCTCTGATACTGAAGCGGATATGCAGTCCAAAATGCTTGTGGAGGTGAGTGCATCAATGGGTGGAGCAGTTGGGGTCCGTGAATCTGCAGGGGGTAAAGGGCCTTCACAAGGCCAGTCAGTGGTGTCTAGTCTGTTGGTGGTGGTTACGGCTGCAAGGCCATATTCCCATGTATTGGTTTCTGGTCCTGAGGCAGATGTCCAAGGGATGGTTGAAGTCCTGCAGCTCGAGACAGTGGCATCACAGCAAGGGCCATGCTCCCTTGGATCAGGCAGGCATGCACCCTGCACACATGGGGGACGTGCAGACTGGGCAGACATTGAGTGAAGAGCCGATGTTGCATTCCACACACCAACAGGGTGCTGCCTATGAGAGTTTGGCTGAGGGCATGGACAGTGTGGCCATTTCCATGATCGCCCCAGCAACACAGGTGGAGCAACAGCTGCAGGTCATGTGGTCCACATGCTGTTCCCACAGGCTGTGAATGGAGGCCAACATCACGGGCAGACGGGCAGATATGCAGTGTCTGCAGGCATCCCTGCTTGCAGAGGGATGTGCACACAGGGAAGCCCTGAGGCATGAGTTGTAGGCCCACAGAGATGCAATCCATGAGGAAGAGGCAGCCAGCAGACGACTGTTCCACCACAAGATGTTATCATTGAGGCAGACAATTGCGGAAGAACTCTGTGCAACCCTTGAGGTTGTGCCTAGTGACCGCCAAGCCCTCAGTCTGATGGTGCATTCATCAGTGTCATGCATGGCCGCTGCCACTGAGGACCAGGCCAGGGCACTGCGTGGTGAGCCTCTAGCATAACTTCCACCTTCTGATTCAACCCAGGATGGTGGTGCCAGCAGAGACATGCCTCCCGGTCCACTGTAGCTGTGCGGTCTGTGAGCCCATGGAGGGGATTTTTTTAAAATCTTTATTTGTCGCGCACCAATGTGACATTGACATGCACCCCCCTCCATGCTGTACACCCCCCCTTCCCATTCCATGATGAACACTTTTGATATTTTTTGATATTTGAGTTGACCCCAAGCTTGGATGTGGCATTTTATTTTTGAGTTGCCCTTTTCAGGTTTTATTTTTATTATTTTACTTTTCTTTTCCTTGAGCTGTGCTATTAACCCCTCAAGGCCATGACTCTTGCAGTGGTGGACATGCAGGCGTGCATAGTGAGGTCAAATTGCATGTTTGCATGGTGGTGCACAGGATGGCATGTGCAGGTAACTATGGGTTCCATACATGTGTGCTGTGTGTATGGTACTTCACTATGGGCCTGATTCATGGAAGTGTTTTATAATGGCACGATCCCATAGGAAAACGTTCCATGAATTAGGGTCTATGTCTGTTGTAATGTCTTCTCCCATGTTGTTTCATTAATATGTGATCTGGCGGTCAGTGCTGCCCCCGGGGGAGACACCCTGCACCATTTGACATCCATGCTCCCATTGCCCTTCACCAGGCACTGTCTCTCCTGTGACTCATTTGGAGACACAGTTGATGGTGAAGCTGATGTGGGATTCACACCATGCCGGCACAGTCAGTGGGTAAGCATGAGCACTGTCTTGCATGTTTAACATGCCTCATTGTTCACCATGTTTGCTGCATGTGTAACTTTACTTATATGTGCTCTGCATGCTACCATGGTGGGATGGTTATTTAAGTGGTACTCAAGTCACTCTGTTACCTTCCTCTGTCAATTCATCTACGGCTGCACCTGCTGTGGTCTAGTGCATGTCATTGGTCATCTCTAATCCAGGCAGTGTACTCCTTGATGTGTTTTTAACTTGGCCTTCCCTCTCAGTGTCACTCTCCCTCCCTCTGTCTGTTGTGGTACGCTGCACTCATGGGCAGATCACAATCTGTGTCCTGTCACCCTCTTGCGCCCGGTGGTGCTTCTGCAATTGATGCTTTCTGCATATTTTTAGGATTAATTCTTATGTTGTCATGGATGCGCATGTTCTTTCTGTTGTTACTATGCATGTCATTGCATTTATGGGATGTGTCTCCTGATGGGTTGCAGCATATGCAAGGCAGGTGGGTACCCTGTGCAGGTAAGTGAAGAGCATTTGCAGACACTTGTGTAGTTTTTGGCTGGGAGTCTTGCACTGTGTGGGATCGCTTGGGATTGACTTGCCTTGTGGGGCACCAGTACTACTTCAGGAGTGCATGATTCACAGGGTGGTGGTCTGGTGATAGTTCTGGGCATGGTGTTGTTTCTATGGATTGATGGAGCTACTGGTTTCATATTAAAAATTGTGGGAGTTCCAAATGTGTGGCCCTTTCATGGGTGTTTGGGTCTGGGTGGCAGGGCCAGCTGTTTGTGGACTGTGACAGGTGTTGATGGTTGTGTTCGTGTGTGTCTCATTGTACTTTCACCATGTGTACTGAGTGACACTTCACATCCCTTGCAATATTTGTGGGGTAATGGTTCGACGGCACATTTGGCCTATCTTGCTTAGGGTTCCTCAGTTTTGGTGTGCAGCCACAGTTATAAGCCAGAACCATGGGAACATTGGTGCACATTTTTGTGATGCTATGTTGTGTACCAGCATATTACGTTTAGCGGTGTTGGTGTTCTCACATGCATGTCCCATGCATACTGCACCTTGGTGTTTGCAGCTTCAAGTTTACCGTAGCTGGGTGCATGGTACTGCTGCATTCAACTGAATGCAGAATTAGACACATTTGCTGTCACAATGAGGTCTGCATTGACCTTGCACTTTTAGTTTGCACCCTATGTTTAGCATGCATTTATCCTTGCTTGCAATATCACATTGCTTTGTCTTGTCTGCTTATGTCTTCCATGAGAGTTACCTCAGTAACCAATCTTCCAGTCTGACATTGGCCTCTGTAAATTGGTGTATCAGGCATGATCCTGCATGGAGTGCAAGAGGTGAGTATTTTTGTACTTGCATTCTTGTGCTTTGCATCACGGCTGGACTCTTAAAAATCTGCAGGGAACTTGCCAACCTATCCGCAGTATCTTCTGCGGATAGGTTGGCAAGGCCCTTTTGTAATGCACTTGCCTCTCACCTCTTTTACAATACCAAGGAAATACTGAACAGCCTTGTCCCGTACTCTTCCAACCCAACCCTCCCACTGTGCTCCCCACTACTCACCCTCCTCCTTCCTCTTTCCCCTCCTTCGCTCCTGTCTCCCCTGAAGAAGTCACCGGAGTTGTCAACTGTATGAAGGTCTCTTGCAAACAGGTTGCCGCATGCTCCTCCAGGACCATAAAGGACAACATCTCCTCTCTCACCCCTGCTCTTGCTGATCTTGGCAATCAATCCTTTGCTACTGGTTTTCCATCCTCCCTCTAGCACTCCTTTGTACGCCCCATCCTTAAAAAACATCTGCAGTCCCTTCCTGCCCAGCCAACTACTGCCTCATTTCCATCACCCCCTTCATGGGTAAACTGCTTGAAAGGTTGGCTCTCCCCCAACTCTACGCCCATACCAAACTTCTACCTGTCCACCAGTCTGGATTCTGAGCTTCCAGAGGCACAGAAACTGCTCTCCTGAAAACCTATGAAGAACTGCTCACATACCTCTATTACAACTCCCCTGCTGTCCTCATACTCCTTGATCTCGCTTCTGTATTTGACACAGCCATACAAAGGCTCCATGATACCCTTGGTATCTCGGAGCGGGTACTGGACTGACTTACCTCTTTCCTAACCGACCATTCCTCCAAAACCATTGTGGTCCCTTTCTCCTCTACTACTTCCTTCTCCACCTGTGGCGTCCTCCAGGGCCCCATTCTTTCACTGTGGATCTTTAACATATACCATTCCCTGCTGAGACGCCTCATTGCCTTCTTGTCCCCCAACGTCCAGTGCTATGATGATGACACACAACTCTTCTTCAAACTTCCTACTGAGGCCCTTGCACCTTCCTTCATCCCTGGCTGCCTCTCTGCCATTCAGGCCTGGTGTACGGCTAATGACCTCTGCCTCAACACCAGCAAAACAGAGATTCTCCCTATTGGACCCCTCCTGCACCCTACTTCTTCCCTTCACTCTGGCCTTCCTCCATGGGGTCTCCCCCTGCCCCTTCCTCTGAATCCAGGAATCTTGGAGTCATCTTCGACTCCTCTCTTTCCTTCATCCCTCATATTCAGGACATTGTCAAGAAGTCCTACTTTCAGCTCTTCCTTGAAGTCCCACTTTCAGCTCTTCCGTCTCAACAGAACTCTACCCTTCCTCGCCTTCCCCCAGAGACTCAATGTTGCCTGTGCTCTGCTTCTCTCCAGGCTAGACTAGTGCAACAGCCTGCTCCTTAATTTTGGTTTGTCAACCCTGCAGCACCTCCAGCTTACACAGAATAGGGCAGCAAGACTTATCTGTGGCCTCAAGCCCAGGGACCGCATCTCCTGCCCCACAAATCCTTCACTGGCTCCCAGTCTCAGCACTGATTACATTCAAATCCCTCAGTATCATCTCCAATGCTATCTGGGGCCAGGAACTACTCTATCTTCAATGCTTCTTGACCATATATTCCCCTTCTAGACTCCTGTGTTCATCTGGCAACAACTCCTTGCATGTGAAGAAGTTTGCTAAACAGTGAACTGGTGGTTGATGACTTTCCTTTGTGGGCTCCCTTCTGTGGAATAGCCTCCCTCTCTCTCTGCATCTTGAGCAGGACCTTGTTAAGTTCCAGAAAACCTCAAGACCTTTCTCTTTTCCTCTTCCTTCTCCTCCTCTCTTCCCTGCTAATCATACAGTAGCGTGACTGATGTGCAGGGCCCTTATGTATCCTCGGGGCCCAGACCCCCCACATCTCTCATCCAAGCCACTGTCTATATAGTGCACTTGCTCAGGCTCGGCCTCCCCACAGGAGGTTAAACTTATGTTTTTCTTTTCTTTTCTTACCACTTCACCCCAAGCACTTCTCCATGAGCACCTCAGCACCTTTTCCCTTACCCCCCTCCCTTCTGCACTTGCACGTTCTGAACACAGACAAGGCATACTATGTTTGTCTCCCCTCACTGTTAGTCTCATGATTTGTTAGTACTATTAATTCAATTATTTCTCTCTGTTGTAATTCATTGTGTGCTTTCCCCTGTTGCCCTGTGGGTGATTTGAAACAGTTGTGCTGATTGTATAAGTACCTAACAAGTGACCAAGAATTTAATGAATAAATAAATGGGCTCCCATGACTGTGTTCAGTGCACTGTCCCAATACTACGCAGGTGATGGCATGCCTTATCATGTCATTGGTAGTCTTCCAGTGGTGTCCCTGCTTTTTTGTGGGCTCAATTATCTGCATATGTGATGTTTTCTCATTTTCATGCAGCATGTTGACTGATGCTTGTGTTGTGTATGTGCCATCATCTTGTGAATGGGGATATGCGACATACACATTGGCTGCAAGTCATTGAGGGGGAGAGGCAGTGTGGGGATTGTTGTTTGTCAGTTTGTGTGTTTTGTGTGTTTGTTTTGCATGAAGTGTGCAGGTGTTGCTGCATGTGTGGTGGGACACATGTTGATGGTTGTCTTGTGAGTTGTTGTTTGCATGTGTTGTATGTCACTGAGGGTGGTCTGTGGGTCTGGATTTTTTGGGTGCACGGGTGTGTTAGCTGCACTCTGTTTAATTGTGTTCATTATCTGCAGATCCTTCCATCAGTGAATGATGGCTATTTCATGGGTTGAAATTTGACTGTAGACTGCATGCCAAAGGGACAGGTAAGATGTGCTTTTATCTTGATCATAATGGAATGGGTACTTTAGTTACTGCATGTCTAGATGTGGCAATTCTGGTGTGTCGCCCTCTTTGTCACAATTGTAAATTACCTCTTTGTTAGGGTGTTTATTGTGGTCATGTTGCATAATTGATAAACCTGTTGATCGATACTGCACTGCTGTTCTACGCTCCACAATAGGGACATTTTTGGGGGCATCATGCACATTCTAGGACATGTGTGCAGCTTTATGCAATTGTGCCTGTTGTATTTAGTGTCCTTGTTATTTTTTAGGCCATGCATGGCTTGCAGCTCAGACATGATGTATCTGGATTTATCGCTGCTTACACATTTGACAGTTATATTAGTGATATAGGATATGTTTGGTGCCAAAGGGGAAATTTCAATCAATGGTTGGCATGGTGCTATTGGTGTCCTCCCTCTTCAATCTGTTTCTTTTGGAACCATAAAAAGAAATGTCTTTTTAGTTCAAGGGATGGACACACATTTGCACTTCCAAGTGCATTTTCTCAGGGCGACTTTTGTGGGAACAGTGGATTGGCCCATTGTCATCATGGAAAGGCACCTGGGATTTTGAGGGATCGTGCACACTCCACAGGGGAAGGATTTTAGGTGAAATAAGATTGCACAAGCTGGGTACATGCAGCCTCTCCACGTGCCCTTTGCCCATCCATACGCAAGTGGTGTGTCTGAGGGTGTGGATAGGGTGCCACCACCATGTCCACGGGACGCCACGCGGTGTTGCAACATTGTGCAGGACACATGCTGCCACAATGATCCTGCAGACGAGTGCTGGTGCATATAGCAACACACCACCAGAGTGGTCAAGGGAGCGGAAACGTGACTTGAGCACTCCGAATGTGCGCTCCACCATGCCCGAGTCGCAATATGGGCAGTGGTGTACCTTACCTTGGCAGGTGTGTTGGGGTTGCGCATGGGCGTCATCATGTATGTGCTCAAAGGGTAGGCACTGTCCCCCTGTAGAGGTGAGAATGGTTGTAATTTTCATTTGCTGTCAATGTCTATTGTTCTGTGTGCAACATGCATGCATGTGCATGGCCATTGATACTGACCAATGAGCTATGTGTTGCTTCCCAGCTTCCAGGCCCGGTGTAGTGGGGACATTCTGAAGATGTAAATATCATGTGTGCTGCCAGGATATTTTGCATATACTTCAGTAATGATGCCCTTGGCATCAAACTCAACCTGAACATTGATGGAGCACCAATTTTTCCGGTTACGGTAGATGTGCTCTGTTGCTCAAGGTGGATGTAGAGCAACATGGGTGCAATCAATGGCACCTAGCACTTTTGAGAAGTGCGCCATCCCATAAAAATCCTGGACCACTGCTTGCCTTTCTGCAGGTGTTCTGGGCATATAGATATGCTGGCGGACAGAAGGGCGTGCATTCATGATTGCAAACACCTGGTGTAAGCAGCATGACTGCGTGGCCTGGGAGATGCCACCTAATATGGCGGTGGTCCACTGGAATGAGGCAGTGGTTAAAGAATGCAGAACTGGGAGCACCTTTTGCAAGGGGCTCAGTGCTTGGGAGCACATGGGGGGTGACGTGAGGTCATCTCCCCACTCCGTGACCAGTCGAGGATGATAAGGAGGATCCTATACCTGCCATAGACCTTGTGGTAAGGCATGCCAAAAAGGCTAGTCCTTGGGTGGAAGATCCGGGCCCTGGCCATCCTCCTCCTCCTGCGGTGTCCCAGGATGACTGCTGCAACAAATGGTGTATTCATCGTGGCTGTATCCGTGCATGCTTTTTATGTATTTGTTAGTGTGTGCATGACCTTTACGCCTTCTATCGCCTGTTGTAGGTGTTTCTGGATTGCACATGCTTTTGCGCACACTAGCGTTCCCTGTTCAATTCCATGAATATGTTTGTTTGGCGTGCGTATGGGTGGTGCGATTGTTTGACGGTGGAACGTCCCTCGTAAAACACATATTTTTGATTGTTCTTCCTCATTCCACGTCTTCCTTCTCCTTTTTAGGTGGCTGTACAGGCCAGGCTGGCCCTTCTCTTGGAGTCTCATGCAAGTTGTTCGTCAGGTTTCAGTGACGTGGTGGAGCAGTGCGGATTCCTCGCAAGTCCCAGGTAAGCCTTGCGCATTATGTTCCATGAATCGACGAATGGGGACTTGCACGTGATTTCACGCACAACTGTTGTTTTTGACATGCAGATTATTCCATGAATCGGGGCCTGTGTGCTTAACCAGACCCTTCCTTCAACACAACATATGTGCCACATATATATTTCACATGCATCAATGTTTCTAAATGGGTCATACGTATTACCTCTGACAATTAATTTTGAGAATACATTGCGTCATACAACCTTCTATTTATCATCAAGTTTATTCAGTTTTTTTTTTCTTTTTTTTCTAAAGTGTCAACAGTGTGCTGAATATCTGAAAACCTGCCTGTGCAAACATGCAATGGCAGGAACAATAGATCTGCATGAGTGGAAAGACCTCATAGGACAAATAAGAGTTACCTGTTACAATTGCAAAGCCAGGTCTATTTGCTTTAAAAATGCATATTATTGTTAATGAAGAAAATTCCAAATGATTCCACCATTCATTGTCTGCCAGAATGACAAGCTCCCCGTTTGCTCTGCAGCCTTATTTGTGTTTTAATTTCTTTGAGCAGCTCTACCATGTGAGCTCAAGAAATCAGCCTGTGTTATTTGCCTGCTTGAGAAGCCCTGTTGCTTGGAATAGACAATGCTGTTTTATACCGGCAAATCATGTTCAGTTTTCATGCTGGATGGATAACAAAGGGATGCACGGAATGAATTGGTAGAATAGGCTGTGGTGTGAACAATGATCACCCTACGTTTGACATGTTTAAAAAATAGTGCAATTTAAATACCAATTATTTCTACTTTAGAACCATGTGTTCTGTACAATACACTGTCAATACATTTTGCATTTTGCTTGAACAAAAGGAATCCATACACATCACCCATCCTCCCATTCCAGCAGCTTATTAAAACTTCATGGAAACGGTTATAATATCTTGCCAAACCACTAGCTGCAAAACAATGACCTATACAAAATAATCCAGTGATTCATGCACTATCATGTATCGGTAACTGTCACAGAGCAAGGGTTCTACACACAAGAAAGCACATATGAAATCGACATATTATCATAGAGCTGGTACACACTAATAGAATCTTTGTGAGGGTGTGAGGCATGTCATTCCACTCCAAGATGGAGCCTGTGAAAATAACAAAAGGTGGTATACTAAAAACTCAACCTAGTAGCTGATGTGGTTCTATTAAAAGTACCCTGGCTGATTTACAAACGTTGTTCAATGGAAAAGCATAAAACAGCTTTATAAATCAGGCCCCCATATGTCTTAATCGGCCCCCATATGTCTTCGTTTTATTGAGCCTTTGCTTGTTGTCTCCCACTTATCCATGGATATTCTCCATGCCTTCTGTCGACTGGGAAAAACCCTCCTTATGACGCCTGACGCACAGAGAAATGTGTGTGTCATCTGCATATGGGCAGCATTGCCCACCCACTTAGATTCCTGTGCACAACATTCCACACGACCAGCAGAGGACAACAAATTCCACATCCTCCGGATCTGGTGATAATTAGAATGAAAATACTATAACCATTCATTGCTAGTACCCATGATTGTGAAAGTGTTTGCTAAGCCATTCATTTTGAAGTGGGCGTCAATGTGGCCAGAGGCAGCTCTAACATTGGCAGGACTAACATTGACAATGAGCAAAGGCCAGCCTGCCGAGTCAGGATTGACACTGTATTACTTCTGTGTCCCAGCCAGAAGCGCAATTGGTGCATGTCTAAAATGGCATCATCGTCTGTAAAGGTCTGCACCTTTGACACAAGCACTTTTCCCAATGTCTTTGAAGTCAATGTGAACTAGTAGGCAATAGTATTTTTAGCATTTTAAGAACTCTAGCTTTACTCCCGCTAACTTAAAAGTGAGGACAGAATAGACTGTTTTAATGTTTGGGAAACTCACCCTATGAAAAGTGAGTAAATAAGACCGTATTGTAAGATTTTGTGATCAGCGCATCACAATGTTCTGGTCACAGACGCGTCCTTGGCATTCAAGGGATTGTATACCATAACATCAGTGAAAGAAAGAGCCACAGCAAGCCCTGCTGCACAGGTGGTAATATCACGTGTGCAAAATAAAACCCACAGAATTCAACATTGCATTAATTACACAGGTGCACACTTTTTTTTAGCAGACGATATGCCAAATGTTAACCTGTGTGACTGTTCATGTGACCGATGGGTCTCCTGGTGGTCTCTTTCTTCACAAGTGACATGGTTTGGATGTATTTCTGCAGTTTAATACTTATGTTTAATACATTGTATTGAAGTGACCTAGTTCTGGTGTTCCAAGGTTAAGCAGTGTGGGCTTTAGAGTAAGCGATTGGCAGTGTTCTGGTTTTGTATGCTAATTGTAAAACGAGCGTACACCGTTTGTAATTCGTTGGATTCTGATATAAAACCTACTATGACATGGTCGGCCTTTGACATATTCTTAGACATGTTGATAAAGAGCCATCGTTTTCCTATGACTACTAGTGAAGTTGTTAATATATTTGATGTCTTGCTGTGATTTGCTACAATGAGAGCGATACATATCAGGTTGTATGCTGCCATATTCATCAGTTCATGTGCATGATGTACATGGAAAGCTTATTAATTCTGTACATCTGTGCCATACACTGTTGATTATTACACTCTGGTTGTGAATGTACGCCCTAGGAGCTTATTGTATTATGTTATCACAAGCAAACCTGAAGAGTGGATCTCCTTTTCTTTCTGTGCTGTGCACGCAATGTAAAGTCGCTCAATATTCTTGACCTCTATGTTGAGGGCAGTTGGAATCCTGTTCAGTGGCCTGACTACACCTCCAAAAGTCCTCAGCCTGCACTCTCCTGTAACTGAAGTATGCAGCTTGCCTAGTTCTCACTGCATAGGCAGTCCCAGACTTGTATGTTTGCAAATAATTTTGTGAAGTGCAGTATTACACACATCCAGAGTGAGTGACTTGGTTAGTCATTACTGGCTGATGCAGAGATCTCAAGTTTCCTCTTGTCATGTGTGAGAAAGCCCCTCAAACTTGTAAAATAGGAAAGAAACAACTCCAATTAACCAGAATTCAAAAGGAAAGCAAAATAGGACTGGGTGGTCTTCTCACGCATTGTAAAGGAAAATGTGAGCGTTCTGCAGATGCGGCTCAAGCTGCAATTCTTCAAATTCCAGTTAGATTTAGAAAAGCCTATCTGAGGCTCAGCAAGATTATTTATGCTACGTGATGAACATCAGAAGGTGTTGGCTATTCCTTAAACAGCATGTCTCATTTATGTTTGTGAGTATTTGTATTGAGATTTGTGATATGGTGTGCATGCAACCAGTTCTCAGTTAGCTCATACTTACTATTTGTTTCTCACTACTGTTGGTTAAGTTCTGGATCTGCACACTAATATTATACACCATGGTTATCATAAAACACATTTCATTTCATGAACATCAATCTTTCATTAACTTTTGTAGTATTTGCAGCTTCTTTATATCCACAGTTAAGAACATATTTAATCAAAAGAACAAACAATCTATCCCTTGTAGTACTGCCGATACAAGCAGCACACCATAAATTATGGAAGACCCAAATGCCCCAATTTACTGAGTAATCTATTCCCAGAGGGACCAGCCAGAATGTGAGATTTCCTTGTGTATAATGGCAACAGAGAGTCGAATACGGTTAATAACGTCTGATATATTACTTGAATAGTTGGTGAGGAATGTACAGCATTCTGAACCAACACAGACACACACTACTACTTTGGAGGCTAAGTTTCTGTCTAGTGCCATAAGATTCTGCATAGTGCACAAGGCTACCTGCTTGTGATTCTTTGGGGACAAAGCATTGAAGTCCCATTAGACACTTTTTCCAATAGAAGGGACAGCTTAAGAATATGTTCACGATTCAGCGTAATACCTACTCCAATTGTTAGGTTTCTCATCCCTTCAGCAATCCTATCCTACCACAATCCTCTTTTTCTGTCAGGGAGGTGACATTTTGTTAGGAACGTGTCAAACAGATGCTATTAAAAGCCCCAGGCACAGTTACCAGACCATTTCATTAGAAACATTAGAAGCCAACTGTAAGAATAATTTCCACAAATTAAATATGTGCCATGATATGTAGCATAACCAGATACAGTGAAACATAAAACTGTACAAAATCAAAAAAAGTATTGTTAAGGGACTTCAATTCAGCACTCCAACTAAGTCAACGCCTGGTCTGGGATGCCCAAGGGAAGCCCTTATTTATATATTTTTATGACAAGTTCATGGATCTGGATGATAAACCCTTGTATAACGCCCCTCTCTTTGAATCCCCCTGACCTCACTGAGCCAAGAAGTAGGTTTGTTTTGCAAATTAACAGATTTATTTGAAAATTAAACAATATATATATATATATATATATATATATATCACACTTTTATAATAAATTAATATTTGATCGCACACTTATGAATATGACAGTGATCAACAATGGATAATATTACACTAGCACACTTTTGTATCACTTAGGAGCTGGTATAGAAAGGATAAGGTAGCCGAGAATGCTTTTATGGTTTCAAGGAAAAACAATGATGGAAAGAATGCAGTACAGAAATAAACTGATATGGTTTCAACCAGAGATAATATAATCACTTTTCCCCTTGTGGCAATTCACTCCCCCCTATGCAATATGAAGAGATGGAAGAAAAGCACACAGTTTTCAGGAATACAATCAACATGCGATACAGATTCAGTTCAAATTCTGGTAATCTTGGAGCAACCGGTATGCTTTTAAAACATGCAGAAATATTTTGAATGTGATTTGTACTGAAGTGAAAATATGCTAAAAATTATTTTAATTCCCTATAGGAGATTCAGGGTAGGTGAAAGCTACTTAAGATTGGTTCAGGTCAACACTACCAGTTATTCCTGAGGGATTATTAGGTTGAAACGAATCTCAGCAATGCAAACAAAAGCAGCAATTTTTTTTACAAGTGGTGAAATTCAGCTAATTGCAATTCGCAGCACTTTTTCCGAGTGCGTCGTACGCGATTACAGAATAACTATAAGGAGTAGAAAGTTGTTGGAATGCTTAGATTCTTAGCTTTAAAATGAAAGTTAAATCTCAATCCTAGCACATGCGGTTCAAAAGATACTGACGATTTAATGGAGGTAGATTCTCAGAAATAAAATAATGATTCAGAATGGCAAATGACACTTTCACAGGTTTGAAATCAGAGAATGGACACACGATTTCTATGATGTTCTAGGCAGGTTGAATTGGATGGAATAAGCTTATTTTAAACTAATAGATGACTATGCACAGTTCTGGCTGGGTACTCACACTATAAATTTGAAATAGGCTGTCAAGATCTGGTCAGGTTGGCTGCGGTTCTCTTGCCACGAACGGTCTCTGGTACCGGTTCTGCTTACAGCGATCTGGGTCAGCTCTGCTCTGCTGGTCTGGATCTCTGGTTCTGGCGAAAGTTCTTGCCACTGCACAGCGGTCTGCTCTTCTGGATCTCTATGGATACAGCACTGCTTTCTGGGTTCTGGCACAGGGTTCTAGCCAGAATCAAACAGCTCGCCCGGCTGTTGAAGATTTTGGTTAGGTTGCTGGATTCTGAGGCCTGCTGAGAAGGATTCAGATTTTGGACTAGGCCTCTTTGCTTCAAGTTCTAGCTTCTGGATTCTAAGTTCTGGTTCTGGAGTCTTCTGGATATTGTCTGTTCCAGCAAAATGCTTCGCAAGAAATCAGTTTGAAGTGGAAAGTGAATGTCCCTTCCTGGGTCTTAGTGGCTCTTTTTTTTGTCTTTTGAAAGTGTGTGGGAAGGCTGACTTTCTATGCCCAACCCTCTGAGGATCCTGATAGGTGAGAGAATCTGCCGTCCTCTGATTGGGGAAGAAAATGAAGTGTCATTGTGATGAGGTAGGTTTATGGGTCAGAGGATCCTCCCCTTGTCAATTTGCACACAAATATATTTTTGATCCAAATACATATTTATCTATGTACAATGTTTCTAATATTACATGTCCAGTTAACCTATTTTCTGTAGCACCAAATCATCCGATCCCTGTCTTTGTAAGATGTCGTGTCCACTTCTGACAGAATTCTGCCCTTTTCATCAAGAACACAGCCTCTAAACTTTTCCAGAATTTACACAAACATGCGCAAGGAATATGGCCATCAGATGATAAAGTGTCAGATTTTTAACATACAGACATTTGGAGTAATACCTTATTTTCCGCTACTACCACCCAGAACATACCACAGAGTCCTAACACCTCTTAAAATGTGCATAGAAAAATCACAAGAATAAATGATATTATTATATAATTTTGACAATTTCGTACTATGAATTATCCATCTTTTTAAAATTATGCTCTGGCCCACATGGGTGTGGTTTAGGTTCCAAAGCACATGGGGGGATTTCTGTCTGTCCCCGCCTCCAGCTCAGGTGGCTCCCCGAAGCACTGCTCCTCCCAGTTTCTTCCAAGAGGAAGCCATTTATGACCCCCCTAATTTAACATTTGCCTGAGCCAAGGAAAGCTCATTGTTCTGTTTCCTGCAGCCCCAGGTACCCCACCCCTAATTCAATCAGAGAGGTGTCATCTCCTTTTGGTGGGAACAGCAGAAGGCAGCCAGGCCTGTGAATGCAGTTGCTGGGAAAGTTTCAACTCCTGTCGGGGGTAGTTGCTGGGCAGAATTCAATCTCTTCAAGCCAGGCTTCAGCCCAATGTCACTTTTGTTACAGTTTTTTTCATGCAAATCAAACTTACAATTTTGACACATGCAGCTAGAACGCTGATTCTAAGTTCAAAACTATGACATTTAAACAGTTGCAACCTATGTGACACTCCAAAGTAAATCACTCATTTATTTTAAACATTTTGATTTTAGTGGCTTTAAGTCCAATTTCACTTAAGCTGCTGACATCCACCGCTCAGCCAGTTTTGTTATAAACATTGCTTTAGGCTCTTCATCTTTCCAGATTTTGTATGCACACAAGACTACATTCTGCCAAATGTCTGCTGGTGTTCAGTGAGATTTTTTAATATCTTGCAATGTTTAACATAGGCATTTTTAGCTTGCATTTCAAAGAAACAAATGTGATTTCAAAGTGTTTTTTTAGCTAACCGGCACTGCTGTTTTTCCTTTGGCACCACATTTCACTCATGGCGCTTCTGGCCCATCACGCTCGCACTGGTGGGTGGCAGGGCAGGCGACCATTTTGGTGTGCGCACAACTGCGCGGTTTTCCTGGATTCTGGTGCAAATTTGGCCTTTTCGGCCATCATGGATTTTCTAAGCCCACCGCACCAAATGTTGTAGCCTAATAATTCAAACGTGGGTCAAGACACCTGACAGTACACCATTAATAGTGGCAGTCCTTTCAGTGGATAGAGTATATTTTCTTTTGGCTATACTCATGAACAGTATGTCATTGTTTGCCTAACAGAGGATGCTTAATGCAGGTGTATGGAACAATGTGGATAGAGGAAAGTGTGGTAAACCTGTACATTTACCAGGGACCTGTGGCCTGCACATGCTTCTGCACCAAACGATCTCGGGACAAATCTTAAGCCACTACACATATCTCACCAATCAAAGGGAACTGGTGCAATTGAGAATTGAGTTGAGGAGGTGTGGAATTTGCGAACAGGCCCAGCAGACTGATATATACTGGATAGAAGCACTGTGCCAGGTGGTGTAGAGATAACTGTTTTTACTTGTTATCCATGGAGGCACATCAGAGTTCTTCTGAAGATGACAAGACATGTTAGAAGCACTTACAATCAATGCTGGTAGCAAACCAATGAAATTAAATAAATACATTCTTAGACAATGTGGTTTCTCTTAGTTTTTCATGTACAACACAGAGGCAGTTCAGGGACAACAAAGTCTTTAGAAAGTTTCAAAGAGTTGATAGGCAGAGCGAGTTCCAAAAGCAGGAAGAACAGTACTGCTGAACATAACAGAGATAATCATCAGGGTGTGCAAATGGTGATGTGGGATAATCACTGGTGTCTTGCATTTTCTTCAAATGACACTGTAATTGTGTACCAAAATCAGTCTACTAGTGTTGAGCAAGGATACTCCAATGATAACATTTTAAAGAGGGAGATGGAAATAGCGAGAGCAGAAAAGTTATTTACAGCTTCTTCTCCTCCTTATGCTCTCATTTACTTCCACAACATAGATAATTTCAGAAAGTGTGGTTATTCTGCTTTCAAATGCAATAAGTGTTTGTTCATTCCCCCAAGAAATGCAGACATATTTCACAAGCCCTGGTGAGGGTGAAGATCATGCCTGTGTGGAGAGACAATCAAAGTAGGTACCTTGAGAAGCAGGGACATGCTGTTGTTTAAATTCTTTAGCAACACTGGTGTTCACGGGCAATGAAATGGGGAGAGTTTATTGAATTTGAAGATGGTGGCCCTCATTACGACCCTGGCGGAATCCGCGGTGCTAAATGCACCGCGGAGCATGGCGGAAAGCCGCCGATAGCGCCATGGGGGTTGGCGGATTTACCACCCCATGCCGACCTTGGCGGAGCGGTAAATCCCCAATCCCCATTTTACCCTTCCCCATTCCCATTCTTGCCCCATAGGGTATAATGGGAGTGGGGAAGGAGTTAATTACGCCGCCGTAAAGTACGGCGGCGTAATTAACAACGAGGTCCCTTAGCGCCATGGTTTTCTCCGCCCGGTAAAACCAGGCGGAGAAAACCTCCATGGCGCTAAGGGAACTCGTAGTACGGCGGACGGGTCCGCCGCGATTAGCGCTGGCGGAAACCCACTCCGCCAGGGTCCTAATGAGGGCCGGTGTCTTTGTTAGAAGGTGATCATGATCCAGAACAGTCACCAAAGGGATGGCAACCAATGCAGCAGGATCATGAGGATGCTCACATGTATAAATATGGTTAACAGCGCCTCAAATGGTCAGCATCTGCAATGTCACAATATTGCTTTAGCTTGAGCAATTTGGGTTTAAAATACCTTTCTCCACTTTCAATGTTTGAATGTGAGCAGTTGGATGACCGGTCAGGAATCATCCATGGCGTGCCATGTCATTTTTCCACATGGCCGCCATTTTGTCTTCACTTAATATAGTGGCGGTGACATCACACGTATATGACGCGGGATATCACCGCTGTCACTTACCATATAACAACAATCCATGTGTGGGTCCGCTTTCGGTCCTTTATAGACACAGTAATAAATTCAATATTGGTTAGTTTATTGATTATAATATTAGATCCTGTTGCTAGTCTGTTCGAAATTTGCATTTCTAGCACTTTGAAATGTATCATAAAACATAACACATTGCCATGCCAATACTTATATGAAGTTGCAATATATGCAACATAATCAGTATATTTTAATTCTTTTAGTGTCTTTTTAATTGCTACTGGATTTATATGTTCCTATCAGATGTGATTTCTATAATAAATATAAGTTATTTGTACAAATGTAGTCAATCAAGCAATAACCTCGATGGGCGAGATGATTGATATGTTTTAGATGGTAGTGCATTCATGCAATCATAGTTAATATTATGCTTCTTGAGGCTCAGTATCATTAGTCTACCATTAATCCAAGTGGTCTCAAATTGCAAATTGGATATAACGTGCATGAAATTTGCATTAATCATAACTGCAATTTTTCAGATTGGAAACAAGCCAATTGCAGGGTGGTCTCCACTGGTCGCAACAAGTGTGTTCACATTAGATTCCTATTCTTCCAGGTAGACTGTTTATACTGTTCCACAATATTAATCCTGGTATAGGTTTCAATCCTAAAATACATATATAGTTACAAATAACCAAATTGTTTGCTTCAGCAACAGGTTACTCTGACTAAACATACAATATTAAGTGGTAAATATGTCAAAATAAGTGAATTTGGTAATATGATCCATGGATTCCCAATAATAAAGAATCCCCAAATGCTACGAATTTGGTGTTGATTGTTAGTCATTCTCCCTCTTACAAATGCAAAAGACCACATCAAAAACAGCAATTTATTAGTTGATTCTTAAATCCTGATACAATTCTTCAATAGCTTGTCCACATGATAGTGGGCCTCATTACGAGCATGGCGGTAGCCGTGCCTGTATGGCAGACACGGCTACCGCCATGCTCGCTACCGGCACCGCCTCCCGCGATTGGGCAATAACCGGCCCATTACAAGATGAATGGGCCGGTAATTGCCCATTTGTGGGTGGCAGTTATGCCGGGCTCCCAATCCCCATTCTGCCACATAGGGCAGAATGAGGGTGGGGAGCATGGTTGCACCGGAACCATTGACAATGGTGCCGGTGCAATCACGAGGTGTACTCGCGGGTGCCGCACAGTCCACCAGGTAAAACCTGGCAGGCTGTCAGGAACCCGCGAGCAGAACTCGGAATGCGGCGGGACAGTATGAATGGTGCCGGTTCCTTACCCGCACCGTTTATACCGTCACCGCCAATGTTATAATGAGGTCCAGTGTCTCATTTTACACATTAATGTTTTTCCTGTATGCGTGGAACTTTAGCTCTGCCCCTTTACCAAAATTAGGCCCATCTCTAAAATAAGTAATTGCGCCTTTTGTCCATAAAGCAAGTTTATTTACATTGGCCGGGAGGGGGCTTAGATGACATCTAAGAGTCAAACTAACCCTGGTCTCTTTGAACCACATAAAGAACACACATTATATACAATTTGCAACAGTTAATACACTCCCCTAGATAGCGTTACAAAGTCATCCCCTAAACATGATTGGTTGTCCTGTACAGAGAAATTTAAAACCCACACAGTTCATTGAACAGAGACATTATAAAACTTACATTTTCAGCACACCCCTTCCCAAAAGCCTCTCCA
Source organism: Ambystoma mexicanum (assembly GCF_040938575.1). Taxonomy (NCBI): domain Eukaryota; kingdom Metazoa; phylum Chordata; class Amphibia; order Caudata; family Ambystomatidae; genus Ambystoma; species Ambystoma mexicanum. The sequence continues at coordinate 394,640,344 of NC_090930.1, read as the reverse complement.
TATTTGTGGCAGCCTTGCCTCTTAGTTACACACCAACAGAATTCCTATCAATGATGCATATAGACCTATCCCAAAAATACCTAAGCACATGAAGATGAGAGAAAGACATGTAGATTCCCTTTTGTGCTATTCATGTTTGCTAATCGCATTGCCCAGAACTGTCCGGTGTCTGATTTTTATGACTTCTCTTTGGCTGACCTTTTTCTATTCACATGAGTTCCGTCCACTCTCTGACAACACAATTGTTCTCCTAAAATGTATTACTACTGGTCTCTACAAGTGCCCCAGGAGATGCCACCTGCTTCAAATACCCCATGAATTGACAAGATGCCTATCTCTTACAATAATGATCTCTCCAGTTTACCAGAGATCATATCTCCCCTTGCCCTCCAGCACTTGAGCCATCTGCAAACTGACTGCAGCTACCCCATTGATCAACTTGAAAATCCTGTTCCCCAACCGCTGACGAAGCCTTTGCAAACCCACCTCATATATTTCATATCTTTTACTAAATTCGAAAAACACTACCCATACATGTATACCATTATGTGTGCATTTTAAACCTATTATGATCTCCAATCATGAGTGACATTAATAAAGCTAAACTCTTGCACTTACTGATAGCCTGCTTTACCTTAGTGGGGAGGGGCCCTCCGTGCAACAATGTTTCATCGTTATGTTTCTGCACGCATGCAAACCTACACATGTATCGCCTCAACACAAATAAATGTAACCCTTATCCTATTTACCATAAATATTGTAATATTTGTAGCAAATTGCGAAAGTGACAGAAATGGCGATGATGATGTGTCCACCCCCATCAGTGGTATGGCACGTGAAGTTTGAACTTTTCCAAGTACCCAACATTCCTTTTAAATAATTACTTTAAAAAAAACATGAATTATATGTTCCCGATTCGGACCAGTCATGGTCCATTGTAATTTGCAAATTATTCTTGATTCCATCCGTCTCAATACCGGATTGTGGTCACCCCCCCACACAACCCCCCTCCCACTCCCGAGTGTCATATTTCACTTTTTTTAGGTCAATAAACCGTAATTCATTCTTATTGTCCAATTGGTATGCCTCTTGTCAATGGTTGGCTAGTGGCATCTCATATCCTGACTGTTAAGACTTGAAAGATGCTCTCGTATACGAATTTGCAGTTCACGCATAATGCTCTCTGCATAGATTTTTCAGCATACAAAAATGATCGCATAGACCATACATTTCGATCTACAATTCATGGGATCTCTGATTGGTGTTACCATTCCATCATTACATATAAAGGTTTTACTGTCAGTATGTGCATACTTGCAAATACTGCAATTCCCACATTTGAAAAAAACCCTGATTAGGGGGTCTCATCCAATCACATCCACTTCTTACACTTCCATCTTTTGGTCTAAGAAAAGAAGGACTTGTTCTTAATACTTGGTGCTCTCATATATATAAATGTTGGTTTATCATCTATGGAGAAAGGATTACAACCTATTATAGGCAATTTATACGGAAAACTTATCGACTATTGATGTATACTTAGCAATATAACTCTACACATAACTGACAAACTTCTGAGGGTTGTCGGTTTTACTTGTAACCATAACGTCCCATTTACAAAGTTTTTTCATTGAAATTCATAGCTTTTTATTATTGTAACTTAACCGTAACGTCATGTTAACAACGTTTTTTAATTGCATTACATGGGTTTTAATTAGTGTAAATTATCCATAACGTCCCTTTAACAAAGATTTTTCAGTGAATTTCATGGGTTTTACCAGTGCACCCTAATTTGCCACAACTTTCTAGTATCATACTTACCCCAATATAGCAACATTTCCGTCCAATTTAGAAAGTTTCACCTTAACACCCTGCTATTTCCCCACCTTCTAGCATCATTTTTAACACTTCTATACAATTTTTGTGATTTTTTCCACTGTTTTTGTGTTCGCCGATGTTGGCAAATGTCTGACATCATTGCAGACTTTTCGGATAGTGTCACGTGACCACGCGTTCATGCGTGGCATGATGAGGTTTCCGCGAAGGAGTACGCACTTCACGAATGGGTCCGTGCTTCGTGAACAGTTCGGAACTGCATTTTTCAGCTCATCTAGAAACTTTGAAGCACAAAATGTACCCTTGCACAGCTCCTACACCTCTTCTTATTCATTATGCATTAACAATTAGCACACAGCACATAATAGGAAAAATATTCGAAAAACTGCTATTTATCTTAAAAATGGCATCAGCTATTGCCATCCCTCCTCCCCAAGACCAACCTACACAATGAAAAAAGTGCAATACTTAAAAAAACAATAACGAAGACCAGGAAGATGAGGTAGAAGTGGTGCCTACCTCTATCACCCAGAGAGAATCATGGGTGTGGCAGTTCTTTACCACTGTTGGAAAGGTACCAAAGGCTAAAGCTACCAATGTGAAATGCACTGAGTGCAACATTGTACTCAGTCGCAGAGAACCTGGGCAGTACTTCTACGGGACCACCTCCATGCGGCGCCACACCAAATCCTACCCCTGCAATGCTCTCAGAAAGGTTGTTCCTTTCTTAGGAACTAGTGGGCTGTTTTCCTCTACTTCAACCAATGCTGTAACCACACAGCCTACTTCTGTGGGACAAAAGATCTCACCAGCTACCTTGTAAGCAATAATAGAGGCTGTTGATCCATATCTTTCTAAAACAACAGTACTCTGTGTATACTGCAACACACCACTCTGCAGTGGGGAGCAATTTTGAGGTTCTATTGAAGCTGTAATCAATGGCCATGAGAAACACTGCCCTCTACCTTAGATTTAATACATGCGCAACATCTTCCCCTGTCCACCTGACCCTCCATATGTATGGTTGGTTCCCCTTCCCTCATTTCCCTCCCCACCTTACTTTCTGGCATCTCCTGCAAAAACAAAATTAAAAAACATTTTAAAAAGTTTCCTTTAGAGACCACCTTTCACAGTTAAAAAGTAGAACTGAAAATATAAACTTATAGGTTCCATCGACTTTACATTTTTTATTAAAGTAGTTAGATTCCACAAGATTCTCCAATATTCCCATTAGCATTTTCTACTATGCTAATGGAAAAAATGGACAATTGTATACTAGAGAAGAAAAAAGAGCACAGAAACAAATTTCTGTCTGAATTTCTTCTCTCTGGTATACAATAAATTCCATGATCCATTGCTGTTTATAACTATCTAGAGTCTATGCATTCCCCTGTATAGCCTACGCCTTATTAGAAAACCCAAATTGCACATACACACCATCACACAAAACAGCCCTTCTGCTCTTTTTACTCTTATGTTTGAACACTCCCTCATTGCCTGCTTCATTGAGTGGTGCCAAAGTTATACGCATTCCTAAAACTGCTTTTCACCAACAATATAATGCAAAAATGTGTATGGATGCCACCAAACATCTGAGATGTTCGCGAACATCATAGGGCTGTCCCAGAACTGTTCACGGACATTGGAGATGAAAAACCATCCATTTGTTGGATTTTTATGGCCATATCCCATTCCATCCTCATCACCTCACCTTCACCTCCCACAGATTGTTTCATTAATTTGATAAGTGCAATGTTGTGGTTTTCAATATGTTTTTACCACGATGTTCGCAGCCTACAAGCGCAGTCCGCGAATCCAACATGACAGGCATTTCCCAAAAATATGACGCATCTCGCGCTTTTCACCATTCAGTCAGTGGGTACGTCTGATATCCGCTGACATTACGCCGCACTCTGGGCGGATCAGAGGCCCATGCGTGGACCGAACAGGGAAGTATGTCCGTGGACCGAACCCAGATATTACTCATTTATTTTTACCTACTTTTTGGCAGTTTAAAGAAAAACAATTGGACGGATTTACACCAAATTTACAAAAGCACGCTTTTGGAACCAAGCCGACGCTCCTTCCACAAATTTAGTGAAAATCCATCCAGCAATTTCAGCTTTAGGCATGAGCATATTTCATTGCATTTATGTGAAAAAACCCAAATTATGGTACCCCCTATAACTTTTCCTCCCTGCACAAAACCTCACCAAACTTTGCAGAATCAATCTGACGGGCCATATACTTTGTTTACAATTTTTCATGAGAATTCATACAGGTGAGGCAAAGTTCTAAGCTGTCCTATGGGTTGAGCAACTTAACCATAAGTACACACCTGCTACCGTGTTACACACACATATATATATATATATATATATATTCAGTGAAAAAACTTTGTTAAAGGGACGTTATGGTTAAATTGCACTAATAGAAACCTATGCATTTCAGTGAAAAAACTTTGTTTAAGGGACGTTATGGTTACAAGTGAAACCACAAAAAACAGAAATTCGCCAGTTATGGTAAGCTAAGCAACCACAACGGGCACTACCTCCATGCACATTATATTTGAGTGTTGTTGTTAATACAAGAACCTAATCATATATACACACAGGCAATGGCTGCAGCATGCACCATAATAGTACAATATTTTAATGTGGTGATATTGGCTAGTAAAATAATGAATGCTACCTTATCATAGTTTAGGGTAATGTTAAACATCGAAAAAATAGGTAATAATTGAGGACTTACTACATACTTGTGTTAGTAGAAACAATACATATGAAGACCCATACTACATCCAAATCAGTGCACATACAGGGAAACTAAAGTAAGGAAGAAAGAAAAACCATCACAAGAAAATGTCAATAACATTAAAGTTCATGTATACAAATGAACTGTGTGTTTGAAACCTGCTTATTGCCCCATTGATGTGCACCACGAGCTGAGAGCAAACCCTAAGGAAAGTACTTTAAGAACATAGAAGAAGGTTAACATCTACACATATAGCACTTTTTCAATTTTCATTTTATGACTGTCAGTTAACAAAAGCACCTTGCAGTGCCTGGTGAATTTCTGTGGGGGTTTTGTTTAACTTGTAACCATAATGTTCTTTTGACAACGTTTTTTCACTGCGTTTCACAGGTATTTATTAGTGCAACTTAACCATAACGTCCCTTTAACAACATTTTTTTCACTGAATTTCCTAGGTCTTTTCCAGACCCTACTTAATTGCTACAAGTTCCTAATATCATACGGACCCCAATATATCATTATTTTCAGTCAATCTATAAAGTTTCAAGTAATATCTGTGCCATTCCCCACCACCTAGTAACATTCTAAACACTTCTATCAACTTTCTACAACTCTTTACACTCTTTTTTGTTCACTGACATTTGCTAACATCTGACATCACTCCAGACTCCCTGAATAGCATCACGTGACTGTACGCACTCACGCGGCTTGATGACATTTTCACGAATGGGTCCAGACTTCGCAAACATTTCAAAACTGCATTTTCAACCAATCTAAGAGGTTTCAAGCTAAAGGTTTACCCTTCCACAGCTCCTAGACACATTCTTACTCATTTTCCATCTGCAATCCAGGAGAAAACACCTGCTTGGAAGAGTATTGGCACACCTGCTATTTAACTTCAACAGTGGCTTCAGTCATGGCCATCCCTCCTCCCCAAGAGCCACCAACACCACCACCAGCTGGAAGGCCTGGACAAGGGAAAAGGTGCAATGATGCAGAGGAGGATCAAGAGGACCAGGAAAATGAGATTGAGGAAATGCCTACCTCCAGCACCCAGAAAGAATAATGCCTGTGGTAGTTCTTATAGACCATCTGAGGGGTACAAAACACTTGCGCTACCCATGTTGAATGCATTGAGTGTGGAATCATACTCAGTTGTGGACAACATGGGCAGTGCTCTTTTGGTACCACCTTACACCACACCTGCTCGCCCCACCCAGGTACTCTGAGAAAGGCTGTTCCTTTCTCAGAAAGTAGTATACTATCTTCCTCTACCTCATCTTCTTCAACATTACTGCCATCACCAGGCTGCTCATGTGGGGCAGAAAATACCACCAGCTACTTTGCAAGTCATAAAAGCGGCTGAAGATAACAGTACTCTGCATATACTGCAACACAGAACTATACAGGGAGGAGCAATTTCAAAGTTCTTTCGATGCTGCAATCAAGGAGAATTAGAAACATTGCCCCCTAACTTAGATTTAACACACACCCAACATCTTCCCCTGTCCACCTGCCCCTCCATATCTGTGGTTGGTGCCACTTCCCTCATTTGCCTCCCCACCTTAGTTCCTGTCCTCTCCTTCAAAAAACAAAAATCAATCCCGGGAGGATAGCTCAGCGGCAGCGTGCGCGTCTTGGAAGCAAGACGACACGAAGCAGCAACAGGTTCGATCCCCAGGTCCGCGCTTAGAAACCTCCGGGTGTTTGAACGCGTTATAAATACGTAACTAAGACAAAAAAACACAATTACGCAACTAAGAAAAACAAAAAACAATTCCTGTAACAGCGCCTCGATGCCTGCGGGCTGTGTGAGCGCTTTATAAATGTAAATAAATAAATAAATAAATAAAATACAAAACCAAAAAACACCAAAAAGGAGGTTCCTTTAGGAACCACGTTTCACAATTAAAAGATAAAACTAAAAAACATAATCTTAAAGACTCCATCTACTTTACATTTTTCAGTAAAGTAGTTAAATGCAAAAAGATTCTCCAACATTTCCATTAGCATGTTTTACTATGCTAATTGAAATAATGGACAATTGTATACTAGAGAAAAAGATAAAAGCACAGAAACAATTTTCTGCCCCAAATATTTTTCACTAGCATACAAGAAGGACGATATTGCATGGATCTTCATGACTTTCCACGGTCTCCACATCTTTCCAGGCCATGCATCATTAAAAGACAGGGATTGCACATGCACACCATCACACAGGACAACACTTCTACCTTTTTTACTTTTATGTTTGTAACACTCCCTCATTGCATGCTTTCGAACAGTCACACATACATCCACCAATCACTTCCAACAACTCTACATATAACCCTATCAACATATTAAACTTCCACACACCAACTGCCACTTGACAATGTTCTAGAAATCTTTTGCATCTGCATTTCCCTTACTTATACAAAATAATTGTACACACTGCTGCTATAAATGCACATAACCATTGTGCAGTAAGAGAAGTGCATTAATGGAAAGTGGAGTAGGGATGGCCAAGTGAGGATAGGAGTCCAGAAGGAAAGTGTCAAGGGATGCAAAGGTAGAAGGCCACTGGCTAACTGCTGTGACAAAGGAGTACCAAAGGTGGAGTAGACAGCTGCCATGTGTTAGAACTGCATGCAAGGGCAGTGCTGAAGGTGGGGGTGTACTGGTGTCGACTCGAAATAGGGCCTGGAGTCTCAGTTGCAGTGGTATGAGTTAGCAGGGAAGGGATCGAGGGAAACAGGAAGAGAAAAGCAGAGTTTGAGAAGTTTCTGGAACTTAAGGAAGTCCACCTCAAGTCTGGGAGGAGCAGGAATGCTCTTCCAAAGTGAAGAGAGAGACATGCCTCCCACTCTTTGTTTTGAAAAGCATTTGACAAGCAGAGAATTGGAGTTAGAGGAGCAGAGGGCTCTAGCAGGGGACTACTTATGGAGACAAAGTTGGTAATAGGTTGGTCCCAGGCCCCAGAAAGCCTTGCCAATGATAAAGAGGATCTTGCTTTTTATCCTTGCAGCCAAGTAGGCTCGATGATTGCCAGCTTTGTGTCAAGTTCTGTGCTACCTCTCTCTATCATGATGTTGTTCTCTCCCCATCATATGTTATCATCTGTGCCAGGATACCATTAAGTTTGTTGGGCGCGTGTTACAAATTCTTCAAAATTAAAATTCAAATTCACCAGGAACCAATGTACACATTTTGGGGATGCAGTGATATGATCCCTTGTCCTGAGGACAAGGAGAAGTCTTGCAGCACGTTTCTGGATTAGCCGAAGGGGCATTAGACAACAAAGGGGTAGGTTGAGGAAGAGACTGTAGCAGTAGTCCTGCCTAGATAGGGTCAGGGCTCTAAAGATGTTGGGCTTCTGGTGGAAGGTTAGGAATGGTATAATGCCTGTAAGGAGGTGAAGCTGAAAGTGGACCTTCTTTACAAGCTCCAAAATGTATGGAGTAAAGGAGAGATAGGACTCAAAGATAACCCCAAGGTTTTTGGCCTCACAGGATGGTGAGAGTAGAGGGCCCAAGGAGGGTGGTCAAAGGGTAAGAGAAAACAGGGCACAGGTGTCCCAATAAGATGGATCTCTGTCTCACTGGTACTGAAACAGAGATTGTTAGCCACACACAATGCCTGGATGGCGGAAAGACAATCAGGGATACAAGACAGAAATAAGAAATGAGTAGAGGGAAATTTAAAGGAAAGCTGTGTGCCATCAACATAACACTTTAAATGAGGACAGAAGAAGGAGATCAGGTGAGCCAGAGGGACGAGATAGATTTTGAAGAGCCACAATGATAGGCTAGAAGCCTGGGGTGCGCTGCAGGTAGAGAATGAGGTGGTGGAGTAGAAATGGATAGTTGCCGCTGGGAAGGGCAGTTAGTGAGGAAAACAGGTCAGCCAGTCCAGTGCCTGGTCCATAATGCCAAAGGTATCATTTATCATTTAATGAGGATAGAATGGTTGACCATGTCAAAGGTGGAGGAGACATCAAGGAGCTCTATCCTCAATTCTAGTACGATCAAAGTACCATATACACTCAAATTATATCCTTCAACCATATTACAAATAAGGGATACTCCTCCTAAAGTACTTATAATAACTGTACACATATTACTATACTGTATGTGGCCAGTGGGCAGATTCTTGGGGGGCAGGGCCTACGGCCATGGCACTTTGAAACACAATTCTGATGTATAAAGTGTCTTATAAGTGCTCAATAAATAAAATAAATAAATGCATTTGGCCACTAGCCACAACCACCACAATAGAATGAAACCATATAACAAGTATGTACAATCCACCTTCAAATAACAAGAGTCACCCAGAACCCCCCAATCCCAATACTGCGCGCAGACAATAAAATGAACAGCACACATGGTAGCACCTGCACAGCTTTTCTCACCTATAAAAAGAGCTTTATATCAATTTATTTCCACTCCCCCACCCTTTCCAGGCCCTCCTTCATCCACTAAATAAGCCCAAATATATTTTTCAGACTTTATTTTCTCACTGCACTGTCCGCAGACAAAGGCCATTATCTGCCATCCAATATGGCGACCCTTTCTAAAATGATGACGCTCCTCACATTTTATAACATCCAATCAGCTGGCGCCTCTCTGCAAACTTTAGTGACCATTCGTCAAACGACACCAAAGTTATAAGCTGCCAAAAAAGTACTCTTTCTATAAGTTGAGCACCTTAACCAAATATATTATTACCATTCATTATATAAACATATCTCAAAAACAAATATCACCTTTTCTTATTTTGACAGAAATAGCAAACACACTTCAATGGCTAGAAGAAAACTTTAATACATCTCAATATAAACAAATATTATAATCTATGGTGAACTCATTGAAATACAAATGTCTTATTTTCTTATAATAAATAGTTAACATGAAGAAACTACACCACAGATTAATTGTACAGAATCCCAACAATCAGAAATACAATCCCAATCCCAACTGTACAGAATGAAATAATGATCTTGTCTTCAAAATTGGATGACATATCAATGGCTTTAAAGAACATTTAAATTATGTTAAAAATCATTTTATTACAACATGTTTATTATCACTCTCCTACTTGTACTGTCCCGCTTTCCCCCAGCACTCAACCCAATCAAATTTACAAAACATAAATCAAAGATGGTTTGATGAAACTTCTCTGCCTCCCTCCTCAGATTATGACTTTATTGAAATTCCAAACTCTGCCATTTATGTTTCCCATTCTGATACCCCATCCATTTCATAAATGAATTCATTTTTCCTCCTATAAATATCTTGTATACTATTGTGTTATAAATAGTTATTTCTTTTTTTAAAACCCCAATCAATAGTGCACAAACATCTCGAACATTTAGGGGCATCCGGGGACATTGCGTCCTGTCCGTGCATGTCTGGTCTTGCATGCTGCATTTTAAATAAGTCCACAGACAACGCACCATTTGCCAACATCCCCACACATGCGCCCAGCGTCCCTGTCCGCCAATGTCCGTGGACACCCGCTACCACCACGGACGCTCCACAGACATCATCATGTCAGTGTGCTTGTGCGGCGTGCCAACATGTCCACAGATAGTGTCTGTGACTGTGGATGGTTTACCATTACAAAGCTACTAGACCTGTTCTTAGTTGATCTGCCAACTTTTTTCAAGGTCTATTTTCAACTCGGTAGTCCTCAGACAGTTGTGGCGTCCACGGATAGTTCCTCTGAAGGGACCCACCGATTACTTTTAGTCATTCTCAATCTGGCAGACCAGGAGAGAACATCTTTTGAGAGCTACTTCCAGGAGACTTACAGGAGTTCAAGAATGGCATCTGTCATGACCATCTCACCTTCTCAGGGGCCACCACCATCACAACCATCACCATCTGGAGGACCTGGTACAAGAAAATAAGATAGAGGAAATTCCTACCTCCAGTACCCAGAGGGAATCATGGGTGTGGCGGTTCTTAAAGACTGTTGCGGGTGCACCAAAAGCTCACACTGCGAAGGTTGAATGCATTCAGTGCAGGGTCATACTCAGTCACAGACAGCCTTAGCAGTGCTCTATTGTAACCAGAACAATACAACACTGCATGTGCTCTAAGATAGGTTATTCCTTTTACAGGTAGGAGAAGGTTTTCTTCCTTTACCTCATCTTCTTCAACCGCTCCTACCTCTACACAGGCTACTCCTGTGGGCCAGAGGATTCCACCGGCTGCATTGCATGCCATACAGAATGCTGTTGACCCTTACCTTTCAAAAAGTTGCAATACTCTGTTTGTACTGTGATACACCACTCTGCAGGAGGGAGTAGTTTCACAGTGCTTTCGAGGCCGTGGTCAATGAGCACGAGAAACACTGCCACCTACCTTAGGTTTAAGGCACACCCAATATCCTCCCTTGTCCACCGTATCTCCATATCTGTAGTTGGTGCCCCTTCCCTCCCTTAACCCCAACTTACCTCCTTGCCTCTCCTACAATAAAAACAAAGCCCCCAAAAAATATCAAAAAAAGAAAGACAAAAGATAAATTTTCCTTTAGGACCCACCTTTCACAGTTAAAAAATAGAACTAAAAATAAAAATTACAAGACCTTTTGCAGTCTGCATGGTCCACCGACAGTACAAAAATCTGCGGACAGCTGGAAAATTCCAACCATGCAGTGGGGGAATTAAAATCAATTAACTTGTTTTTCATTTAGAAATGGTGGCTCTTATAGGAACCTTTTTTTCATTTGTTGGGGGGGTTTTATATACTGCACAAACAAATGTTCTACTGAAATTAATGATTTTTTCTAACTTTCACAAAAACGACATATTTATTTTTGGTTTTGTTTTTTATTTACCCAATGAATACTTCACAACATATTTCACGATTTTACAAAAATGTTTTCAGTTCATTTTGGATATTCAAAAGAAGCACCTATTTCCGACATCAGTCAAATGCATTGCAACTCCTCAAAAAATATTTACACCATCCAACTTCATAATTGTGTTGTCAAAATGTGCCATTGCTAAACCAAATAAAAAAGCACATACACCTTTATTGATGTGCTGTCTAGCTTCTTCCATTTCAGAAAAAAACAAGTTTGGACGTCTCCATATTTGATTTCGGAAAAAAATATCTTTGCAGCTGGAAACAGTTCCATTAGGCTTTTTAACATGCTCTTCATGGCAAACTGTAAAGATCCTGCAGTTTCATAGCCCAAACTGCTGCCTCCACAATGCACAATAATAATATCTGGAAGTTTAAAGTGAGCCATACTCTCACAGAATGGGAATAAAGTTGTCCACTTCTTCCAATCCAATAGTAGCAGAGTTGCCACGAGATTCCATATGAACCTTCAATGAATGGATTCAAGAATCTCCCACCATCCACACATTCTGTTTGTTCATAGCCATAGTCACAGCCATCTTCACTACACACAACAAAGCAAAGACTTGCTTTGCTATCCTTTATTCAGTACACGTTAACTCCTCTTCCACAACCACAAAACCTGATTGGCTCGTCCCCAATGTCTTTTTTTCATGCCAGGTATCCTTAAAAGACTCGATAGGCATGTGTGGGTCCGTGGACTACCGCAGGACCCATGGTTACCATAGCACCTGAACACCTTTTTTTACTGATCAAAACAGCTCAATATAAACTTTATTCCACCTCCCACCCTTTCCAGGCCTTCTTTCAGCCACCAAATAACCCAAAACCTCTTTTCCAGACTTTTTTTTCTCACTGCGCTGTCTGCGGTTGGCTGTGATGTCCATGGACTCAGCTGCACCTGCAAACCTTTTTCCATCTATAAATACAGCTTCATATCAACTTTTGGCCACCAAATGTGTTTTCCACACTTTTTCCTCACAGCGCTACCCGCAGACGCCGGCGGCTGTCTGTGGATCCAACATGGTGACCATTCCAAAAATAAATGATGGAGCTCATGCTTTTGAACATCCAATCAGCAGATGCTGGACAATGATTGGTCCAGAGGCATCCGTGGACCTCGAATCAGGAAATGAATCAGCGGACCAGACCCAGATATCACTATTTTTTACTACCTACTTTTTGGGCATTTTCTGAAAAAGTACTGGATGGATTTACACCAAATTTACAAACGCACACTTTCAGGACCAAGCTGCCACTCCTGCTGCAAATTCAGTGAAAGTACCTCCAGCGGTTTGGGCAGTAGGCACGAGCAAACATCTTTTTCCATTACGTCTATGAGGATTTCCAAAAATGTTGGGTACCCCCTTTTACTTTGCTCCCCTTGATGAAATCACACCAAACTTCACAAACTCATTCCAAGGGGGCCATGTACTTCTTTTCCAAAGTTTGGTGAGGATTTGCCCAAGGCGAAAAGTGATAAGACACCCAAAAAGTGCTCTTTCAATGAGTTGAGCAAATTAACCACAACTACAAGGCTGCTACCACAGGCTGTGTGATATATGTGTATTTATTTATGGAACCTTGGTTGGAAATTTCTTTATTTGAAAGTTTATTGCTGTTTCAGTTGCTACTGCTGTCGCTTCACACACCTCCTGCAAGTATAACCTGCCCACGTCCCAATTTACCAGAAAATGCAAAGGGGGTATACCCATCCTGCTGTGTCTGTTGTACCTTTATTACTGGGATCACTGCTAGTTTACTAGTAGTGAGGGGCTGAGAAGGCAGTTTAGCCATTAATCATTCCGGTACTCCTGCAGAGCAGCAGTCATTTTGTCACAGGGGCTCTGTCTGCCATCTGTGATATTTGGTAGCTATAGGTCATACAGATTAAGAGTTGTACTTTAGAGATCTGATGTAGTGTGACTCCTATGGACAATAAGGTACCTTAACCTATTTTCTGGTCAAATGAATCTAATTGGGGACGGCCGATGATAAAAGAGTCCTAAATTATTAAGAGGAAAGTGTGAGTAAGGTTCTCTGTCCACAGGTATACTAGAAATAGATGTTATTAACAAAATGAACCTCATTATGAGTTGGTCAGTGGAGTATTTGTGTGCCGGTAATGCCGTTTACCAGCATGTTACCGCACCTACCAACTCCGAGTTTGGTGGTGGGGTAGACAGAATTACCCCCAGCTCGGAGCTGGAGGTAATTTCGTTAACCTGCCATCAAAAACTGCTGGTATTACTGGCACCTCCCCTCATGGACTCCTAGGACTCCATAGAATGGGGAGTAACTACCCTTACCAGCATTTGTAATCTGCTGGTAATTCCAGCAGACCAAGTGCCAGTAGCGATAATTCCATTTGGTTGTATCCCACCAGATTTACCAGTGGGGCACCACCAAACCTGTAATGAGGCCCAACATATTGATTTGAACAGCCCAACATTTTAGAGAATACATGTACCATTGAGTCAGTAAATAGGAATACATAGTTGTCATGTACACTGTGATTCTCATTCAGAGTTTGGTGGTAATTCAAAGTAATTCCACCGAATTTCTGTCACAATTGGTTACTGTTACCACCACTTGGTCCCTTGAGTTTACCACAGGATTACAAGTGGAGGTAGGCTGTGTTAGTCCCCATTTTTGGAATCCATGGGACTCCATGGGGTATTTGCTGGAATTAATCCCATAAGTGGTGCAGTAAAAACAGCAGTAATTCCATTACCATCAAAAAAGTGGATGTAACAGAAATGACACCACTTTCTTACTGCAACGCCAAACTCGTAAGGATGCCCTATGTACTTAGACTCATTTGTATTATGAAGGATCTGATGTGTGGAACTTAGGTTAACACACCTACCTAATAGCTACTGATCTATTGTCCAATATATTCTATGTTCTTTTGATATTGCATAGACACGTGATTTTAGCATTTATGTTTTCAATCTGTCTATGTTTGTGCATGTACATATTGTAATGAGCTTGGATTGCCAACTGTATATCAGATGTACATTTCTTGCATTGTGGCTGGGAATCACCAGTAAATTCCAATTTCTACATTTGAAATAAAATGAATTGTTTTTGGAATCCAGCCTGTTTCTTGTGTCAGAGTGTGGGAGGGACATTTTATATATGTTAACACCATTAAGTTAAGTCTTTCCAAGTTTGTAAAAAGAAACTAAAATAGCAGTTGATAATTGTGCATTTTCTGTTTGATGAGGGTTATTTAATAGCCCTGAATCAGGTGCTACCCAATTAATTAATCCTACAGATATGGGGGGCTCGCCCTGGATAAATCCACGGGAGGTACTAGTGGCACTGTGGTACAGACTCTTTAATACAGATTTGTGCAACAGATCACATGTTTGTGGGAGGTTTTGTTGTTGTGGCAAATTGGATGGATTTGCATCTCACAAAAGAGACAAAGGGGTTGTAATAAAAATATGTCTATTTGTGAAAATGAGTATGGATACATTTAATATGGAAATGATAAGCGGAGTGATTGTTTTAAACCGTTTGAATAGCCTAATGAGAATACTGGAGTTAGACTGCTGATTCCTAGTTCATTACGTAATATTGCCTTTTTAAATAGAAATGTGGTTTGGGGGAATGCCTAGACAAAAGAAAGTACTAAAGAAAGAGGACTCCTGTGCTTTATTGAGGGTATTACTAGAAATTGGTTTGACACGGCTGTGGAATCCATTGGCAACCCTGCAGCCTGAACTTACAGCACCGATTGTAAAAGCAGTAAATGAGAATGTGAGAACTAAGAGGTCCCATATGATATGATATGATAAGTCATTTATAACGCTACTGTACACAAGTTTTTCTAGGCACGAAAAGATAAGGAAGGGAGACAAAGGGAGGACAAAACAAATGATATTACTAGGCCTTGTTTCATTCAGATCGTGCAAGTGCAAGGGGAAGGGAGAGGAGAAGTACCATGGGGATGGAGGAGGGAGAGTGCAATAGGCAAAGTTCAAGTAAGCGCCGCTGGGTCTTTTTGACGGTCAGTAGGAATGGGCTGGAGTGAGTCTGGTAACGAGCCATCACCTTAGAGGGGTTGGTGTGTCTGGTACAATGCAGGTCAGATGCTAATGGAGGGTTTGGGAAAATTTTATGGAAAGTATCAGGCCGGAATGTTGTGATCCCTGCATCTCTAAGGATGGAAATAGTGAGAATCTCTATTGTGGGATAGTGAGTCGTGAAACCGTGATGTCTGTTCAAGCCCCCTTTCAGTGTATTAAAAATTTGCATGCATTTGAATGCACATCTCTTGCTGGCTTTGTCAGTCCTGAAATGACACCAGAGTACAGCAATTTTAAGATCATCATGGACATGTTTTGCTTCCATAAAAAGCTCACCAACAATGCTCTCTTTTGTGCATCGATTGCTACTCTGACAGTGTAGGTTCATGTGCCTCTATACTTGTTGACCAGTCTCCCCTACATAGTAGTCCTGCCCGGGACGTTTCCTGCACATAATCAAGCATATAATGTTGTTGCATGCACATTTAAAATGGGCCATAATTGTGTAGTCCTGCCCAGTCTGCAGTACCTTGATTGTATTGAAATGTTGATAAGTGGACATGTTAGGCATCTTTTCTTTTTGCCTGGCAAGGTTCCATTTTCTGTACTATGAATCTTTAGTTTACTTATTACTATCATTTTCATAAGATTGTCTGGTTGCCTGAAAGAAAGGAGAGTCATCTCTGGGAAAGCTCCTCTGGGATGTTCATTTTGTTGCAGAATGGACTGTAGTTTCTCTGCAATCTTGCAGAGAGCTTGCAACTCTAGATTGCATGTTATGTATTGATTACATTTTTTTAGTGTGCATTTTTAAGACACTTATACAGTAAGTACATTGTTTTTCAAAGTGCCCTCAGGGAAACAGGAAGGAAACATGGATTGAAAGGCAAATATAATAAAAATCAAGAAAGAAAGAGGTGGTCCTACTAGGACTTGTGATCATTTAGAACAAGCAAGTGCAGAGAGAGAGAGAGGGTATGGGGGAGTGCTAGGAGTCTTAAGATGGGAAGTGCTAGGGAATAAGTTGCAAACAACTGTTAAGTGCCAGGCAGAGATCACTTGGTAAGAGTGGTCGACTGACTAACACAATAAGTGCATTCCTGTTAGATAGCACAGTCCAGTCGGAGCCAATTGGAAAGTGCTGGGAGTGGGTGTACATTGAAGGCTATTGGGGGGCAGGTCCCAGAAGGACACAAAAAGGCCATGGTCACCAATAACAATGACTGTGGGGTTTAGCAAGGGAGGGAGAGGGGGAAAGAGGAGGTGAAGAGCGAAGTCTTCATGAGCTTCTGGAATTTGAAGAGATCTGGCTCAAGACAGAGAGGAAGGGGGAGGCTGTTCCAGAGGAGGGTGCCAGCCAAGGAAAGAGATTGGCCACCAGCTCACTGTTTGAAGAAGCGCTTGACACACTGAGAGTTGGTGCCGGAACAGCGTTAACATCTAGAGGGATAATATTTGGCAAGAGCCAGTTGTAGGTAGAGTGGTCCCTGGCCCCAGACAGCCTTGTGGATGATGCAGTGGGATTGGAATTTGATTCTTGCAGCAACCAGGAGCCAATGGAGACATTTTAGGGCTGGAGAGATTCGGTCCCTGGGTTTGAGGCCAATGATAAGTCTTGCAGCCCTATTCTGGATAAGCTGGAGGGGGCGTAGAGAGAAAGCAGATAGATTGAGGAAGAGGCTGTTGCAATTATCCAGCCTAGAGAGTACCAGAGCTCTAGAGACATTGAGCTCCTGGTGGAAAGTGAGGAAAGGGAGGATTCCTTTGAGGAGATAGAGTTGTTCTTGGCAAGGTCCTGGATGTGAGGTAGGAAGCAGAGAGAGGAGTCGAAGAGGAGTCCAAGGTTCCTTGCTTCAGATGATGGAGAAGGGGGAGAAACCACAGATGTGACCAGAGTGAGGGAAAGAAAGAGGGAGCAAGAGTCCCAATGGGTAGGATCTCAATCTTGCTGGCATTGAGGCAGAGATCATTGGTGGCATACCAGTACTGGATGATAGATAGGCAATCAGGAATGATGGAGGAAGTAACCAGAGGATCAGAAGGTAGTTTGAAGAAGAGTTGTTTGTCGACTGCATAACACTGGAAATGAGAGAGGAAAGTGGAGATTAGATGAGTAAGCAGAGCAAGATAGATGTTAAATAGCCAGGGAGAAATGATTAAGCCCTGGGGAATGCCACAGGTGGAGATAGAGGTGGGAGAGGAGAAAGAGCCCATAATAACCTGGGAGGGATAGTTATTGAGGACGGAGGTCAGCCAATCTAGTGCCCGCTCCGAGATACCAAGAGTCTCATGGTGTGGGGCACATCCCAAGGCCCCAAACGGAAGTCCCCTTCACATGAAAGGCAGGATCTTTCAACACTGACACAAAAATGGCTTTGCTTTGCTTGTGGCTGCTACTATAAACTGAAGGTCCTTTTCACCTGAAAAGCAGGATTTCTAAAGACTGACCCCACCACAAAAATGGCTTGACATGTATATGTGCAGTTTAAATGTGAAAAATGTACCCCTTCTAACATTTTAAAAGAAAAGCCCACTTTGTTTCCATGAAAATGTTTCTGTCGGCCAAGACAAACCCTTATGTTAAATTGCACAAAGAAATCCCCCACTGCAAGTCTGGAAGTTACATTCTCCATCTAATTGCAACTGCAATAAAGTGTGTCCTGCTAAAGGTGTGGAAAACTCAGTGTTCCCCAGACTTGCTGGCTCTGAAGGTAGTGATTGCAGGACAGTTCCCCTTGGCTGGAGCATGACCAAAATGTGTGAAAACGGGGGCTACAACTTCAAAGTGCAAACAACCAACTTCAAAGAGACTCATACAAAACTCTGGTCACAGGCTGGCCCAGGGAAATAGATGGCTGCATGAAGCAGATCTCCCATTTCCTGAACATACAGATTTACAATTAATTTAAAAGAACTATTATACCTTATGCCTGTTTCCCAGCAACAATGGATTTTCTTCATGTGTGTACCACTTTTAGGTAATTTCCAGGCGGTTTTGGAGATATGAAATGCACGCACCTACGAGTTAGGGAACTGTAATGGCCAGTTAAGCTGGGTTCCTGGCTGATCTGAAAATGTCCCGAATATAAGGGTTGGCAAACTGGTGATGGGTAAAATTAGAAATATAGGTAGGAAATTCCATGTTCTGAACTGTTATGCTTTCTGTGAAAATGGCAGACATTTGTCAAATGACCATGCAACGTGGTGCAGACTTGGCTGTCATTTTATTTATTTCCCCATGATTAACTGGAAAGAAAAATATACATATTATGGAAGCTGCTAGTAAAATTATGAGGTTTTGCTATATAAGTAGTTGTAAAGACTGGTAGGGGGTGTCTGTACTTCCGCTCTCTATATGGTAGAGGAGAGGCACAGAGGACCCCAGCCAAGATTCTGTATTATTGGTACGTGGTCAAGCAATCAAGGTCTAGCTTCTCAGGAGGTGATGCAGGCTGGTTCTTAAGTACAGTGTAGTTCCCGAACCCCCACAAAGGAATGTCCACACACTGTATTACTGAAAACACAGTCTTTATATAATTAATATTAAACGGTATGTACACGATCACAATAACGCCCTTTGTACTCGGAAGTCAATGATGATAAATATATACAATTCTAAAGTGGTACCACCCATGTTATCGAATCTCATTAAAGTGCATCAACTGTACGGTTAAAATGTCACATAGATCAATAACGAGGAAACCAGCAATAGAGATAGGACGGAACACAAGATGGTTGAAACAGTAGGCAGAATGCTGACCCCTACCACAAGGCACAGTTCTGTGTGGAGATCCCCCCACCTGGGCAACCTGTAAATAAAGATATATAGCACAAGCCCAGTCAATATGTTCAATAGTCTCACTTCTTCCTATTAAGGTTTTACCCCCCAATGTACCTGGTGGAGTAGAGTTCTCCGACGATGCGTCGACCGATCCTTCTTGGGTGACTCCCTTTCAAGCAGGAGCCACGGATCGTTGAGAGGTGTCAGGGAACTTGGCGTTCGGTGTCGAGGAATCGACAGCCTTTCTTGAGTGACCTCCCTTTAAGGCGGGAGTCACGGGTCATCGAACATCCGACGGTGAACAGGTTGAACTACGGCAGGGAAGTGACAGCTTCGTTCCTAGTGGTGCTCGTCGACGACAGAGCGTTGGCGTCCTGCAAGGAAGAGGCGTGCGGGGCACCTCGGTGACGATAGTTTTGGACCGCAAAGAGATGATGACGAACTGTGGCCCAGCAAGGGCGTCGAGTCATCGGCGTCTCTGTGGTCTTTAGGTAGCGGGAAACCCACCGGTGGATGCTCCTCGGCGCGTCGCCGGTCGGGCCTTCTCCAGCAGGAGACAAGCGGGTGACAATGCAGACGAGAGCGTCCGATGATCAATGGAAGTTCTTAGGCAAACGGGAGCACGGCGGCTCCAGTCGGCAGTGGCGGACAACAGTCCGAGTGCTTCTCCTTGGAGTTCCGCAGCAGTCCCCGTATCGGGTCGGCAGCCTGTCGTAGGTCTGTCTACCAGGGAGCTTTGGCAAAGATCAGAGGTGCACGATGGTCCCTCGTAGCTCGGGAAGAGGGCGCCTTACCAGGTCCTCTCTGGGTCAGTCCTTGGAGGTACAACAGCTTTCAGATTGTGAAGGAGAGCAACAGCAATTCTTCTCCTCCAGCAGGGCTTCAAGGTCAAGCGTCAGTTACTCCAGTTACTCGTCGTAGTGGACTTCAGCTTCTGAACATGATTCATAGCAGTGAGAGTTCCCCAGATATACTGTTGATCTCCCATTCATTCCGCTGGGTCACACTCAAGCATCCAATCACGATTGAGGGCATTCATGCAGGCAGGCAGCCAATGAGGCACACGAGGTATTCAGGCCATTCACTTCCCTCCAGACACTCACAACAAGTTATGTGTATTGGGACAAGTACCGAGCCATTCAACACTCCAAGCTGCATTAATACCGGTTTCAGGCAGGGCTGTCTTAGTCATTGTGTCAACCACCAGATACTAGACAACCACAACACAGAATGCATATTCGTCACACACTCTATTAACCCGGGTCCCACTCACAGGAGGTACTCACAACATACATCGCTGGGAAGGCTCCAGCTAGTCTGGCCGGGCCTTCACAACAACACCATATATGGCACTTCCATCCAACAGCCAGTCAGGGGGAAGGGACAGAGTCAGGGCTTCCCAGGACTTTGGGAAAACAAGGTAATGGGTAATAGAAAGCAAGAGGCCACAGGGGCCATCTTGTTTTCCATCAGGAATCAACTGATCCCAATGGCAGGGCCGGGGTATCCCAAAATGGAGGATACTCCGCGCACCTGCCGATTTCAGCATGAAGCTGCCACCAGCCCATACCCTGCTCTGTGGGCCACCCACAGGTGCCCAAAAACATACACTAGGGGCACAGGGTTGTACCCCCACCCATGGGTGCCATAAGGGTATCCCACGGGTCTGTTCCCCAAACCAAAAGAGAGAGAGCTGCACCACCAGGAGTCCCACATGAACTCCTGCGCGGAAAACACGACAGAACACACGATAAAAAGCAGTAAAGGACAAGGATACGGAGGCCCTGTCCCTCTGATGCATTTCCAGCATCACAGTCGCCCTCCCCAGACTGAGGTGGAGGGTGCCTAATCTCCCACGGGATAGACACCCTCATCCAGACGGTCAACATACCTTCTGGAAAGGCCATCTGCATTATCGTGACTCTTCCCTGGTCTATGCTCTATGGTGAAGTCTAGCCCTTGCAGGCTAATGGACCACCTGAGCAGTTTCGGGTTCTCACCCTTCATCTGCATAAGCCTCTTCAGGGGCTTATGATCTGTTTGGACCTTGAAGGTAGACCCCGTAAGGTAGGGCCTAAAACGCCTAAGGCTCCAAACTATACTTAAACACTCCTTTTCAACAGTAGCCCACCTAAGTTCTCTACACTTGAGTTGTCAACTGATGAATATGATAGGAAGTTCTCTCCCTTTGTCATCTAACTCGGACAAGACAGCTCCAATTCCGGTGTCGCAGGCATCCGTCTGGACGATAAAGGGTCGGCTGTAGTCAGGCGCACACAACTCGGGTGCCCTACACAGACTTTCTTTCAAGCCATCAAAGGCCCTCTGACAGTCTTCATAGTGAGGTTAGCCCTTTTTAAGGCCTGCAACACTCTACCCAGATGTGTCAAGTGCTCTTCCCAAGTGGAACTGTAGACGGCAATGTCGTCTAAATAAGCCACACAAAAGGCTTCCAGCCCACTGAGAGCATGATTGACCAATCTATGGAAGGTGGCAGGGGCATTCTTCAACCCAAAAGGCATGACCCTAAACTGGTAGAGTCCCTCTGGTGTTGAGAACGCCGTCTTTTCCTTGGCATGGTCCGTCAAAGCTATTTGCCAATAGCCTGAGGTGAGGTCAAAGGTGCTCACAAATTTGGCAGCACCTATGGTGTCCACGAGCTCATCAGCCCTGGCCAATGTGTGTGCGTCAGTTTTGGTGACGGCATTGACGCCTCGGTAGTCCACACAGAACCTCCAATCCTTGGTACCTGCCTGGGAACTTGCCTTGGGGACAAGGACCACGGGACTGGACCAGGGACTGGTTGAGGGTTCAATAACACCCAGATCCAACATCTTGGCGACCTCAGCCTGGATGTGGTTCTTAACTGTATCTGACATTCGGTAGCTCCTGCTCTTGACAGGCACGCTGTCACCAGTGTTAATCTCGTGCTTACACCATGGTGTAAGGCCTGGCGTCAGCGAAAACAGAGAGGCATACTGCTGGAGCAAAGTCCTGCAGGCCCTCTGCTGCTCGGTTGTCAAAACTGGAGAGAGATGCACTCCCTCCACTGAGCCATCAAGAGGGATGCTATGCAGCAAATCAGGAAGGGGCTCATTCTAATCCTCTTCTTGCTCTGAAGCCAGCAAGAGACATGAGTCTTTGGCTCGCCTGTGGAAAGGCTTGAGCCTATTAACCTGGAATACCTGAGGGGCTACCCCTGGGATGCCCATGGCAACCAGATAATTGACCTCGCCCATCTTGGAGATTATCCTGAAGGGTCCAGTCCATTTATCTGCCAATGCTCGAGGCTTGGTAGGCTCCATCACGAGGACCTCCTGTCCCGGAGTCCAATCCACTTGCGATGCATTAAGGTCAAGCCAGTATTTGTTCAATTCCTGGCTGGCCTTAAGATTCACTGTTGCTTGACCCATCATCTGTGTCATCCTCCGTCTGAGGCCTAACACATAGTCCCCCACTTGCTTGGCGGGACCGGGAGCGGTGGCTTCCAAACCTTCTCTGATCAAGGCAAGGGGCCCCCTCACAGGATGTCCAAAGAGTAACTCAAAGGGGCTGAAACCAACACCCTCTTGAGGTACCTCTCTGTAAGCAAACAGCAAGCATGCCAGGAGGAGATCCCATTTCCTCCTTAGGGGCTCTTCCAAAGCACCTAGCATGGTTTATAGTCATAATGTCGAAAAAAAAATGTCGACAGACAAAAATGTCGAAAAAAAAATGTCGAAAACAATAATGTCGACATCCTATACTTATAATGTAAAAAGTCATTTTTTCGAAAAAAAATGTCGACATTTTTTTTTTTGACATTATGGCTATAAACCCTTAAAACTATCAACACCTCACCCAACACCCCCCTGCCACCCCCCCCCCACACCCCCCAACCACCCTTTCACCCCTCATACTCAACACATACCAATTATTTATTTATTTATTTATTTATTTATTTATTCAATAAATAAATAACCTAAAAATGATCATTTACTATGGGGGGGGGTCCCCCCCCAACCCCCCCTCACCCAACACCCCCCTGCCGCCCCCTCACACCCCCCCAACCACCCTTTCACCCCTCATACTCAACACATACCAATTATTTATTTATTTATTTATTTATTTATTCAATAATTAAATAAATAAAAAATTGTATTTACTATGGGGGGGTCCCCCCCCCAACCCCCCCTCACCCAACACCCCCCTGCCACCCCCCCACACCCCCCCAACCACCCCTCATACTCAACACATCATATATATATTTATTTATGTATTTATGCATACACTAAATTAATGTCGAAAAAATATCGAATAATGTCGACATTTTTGTTTGTCGACATTATTGTTTTTCGACATTAATTTGTTGACATTTTGACTGTCGACATTATTGATGTCGACATTATGACTGCACACCACCTAGCATGCCCTTGAGAGTTTTATTAAATCTCTCATCCAGACCGTTGGTCTAGGGTAGTAAGAGGTGGAGAACTTGTAGGTTATCCCGCATTCTTTCTACATGGTTTTCATTTAACTAGAGATGAAGTTGGATCCTTTGTCAGAGACAACCTCCTTGGGGAATCCAACACGGGTGAAAATGCCCTGGAGCGCCCGGTCAACCACCTTGGCAGTAACAGTCCGAAGGGGTATAGCCTCAGGGTACCTGGTGGCATGATCTACCAAAACCAGGATGAACCGATGTCCACCTGACGTGGGAGGGTCAAGGGAACCAACAATGTCGATGCCCACCCTCTCAAATGGTGTGCCAACCACTGGCAATGGCTGCAGTGAGGCAATGACACTGCCTCCAGTCTTGCCAGACAACTGACAAGTTGGGCAGGTCCTGCAGTGGGACTCCACTTCTACTCCCATCCGAGGCCAGTAGAAATGGGCAGAGAGCCTCTGCTTAGTCTTCTTGGTACCAAGATAACCAGCCAAGGGCACCTCATGCGCCAACTGCGGTAGGAAGGGCCTCTAAACCTTGGGTACCACCAACCTCTTGAGGGCACCAGGTTCAGGCTTAGTGGGCTCACTAACAAGGAGCTCACCCTCCCAATAAATCCGGAATGTCTTAGGCACTTCTCCTCGTGCCTGGGACAGGGCCTGTTTCCTCAGATCCTCGAGAGAGGGACACTCTCTCTGTCCTTTACAGAAGTCTGCCGGGGAGGGTCCCCCTTCAGCTAACAAGCATTGAAGATCGGGATGATCCTCCGGGTTGAGAACCTCTCCCACAGGAGAGTCTTCTGGCTCTTCTCCCACAGGAGTTGAGACGGGGTTTACCACTGGACCCAGCTGGTCTGGAGCATGGATCCCAATGGGTGCTATAGGAACAGCAGGAAGGGAAGGAGCTCCCTCCACAGAGGCGGCCTTCTTGCTCTTCCTTCATCTTGCCTTAGGCCGCACCTTCGGCTCGGGTACCTGACTCACAGCCAGACCCGGTGTCACCTGTGATCTAGTGACCGCAGCAGCAGTCATGGGAAGACCATCCGTGATCAACCCCAACTCTACTAGATCGTTACCTAACAGAATGTTAGCAGGGACATTGTCCTGAACCAGGACAGGAAGCTTTGCTGTCTTGTCTCCAATTACGACTGTGACTTGGGCTACAGGTGATAATTTGGGAGGCCCACCAGCTAACCTGGTGGTTCTCAGAGGAGCATCTACATAGTCCTCTGGCTTGAGCAGGGTCCTGTCCACCACTGTCATGCTTGCCCCAGTGTCTCTCAAACCAGTAGAAGGCTGGCCATTCAGGAGGACACTTCTCAAATACCTACGGGTGTTCTGTGGGATAGTCACCAGTACTTCCGCGTACTGGTCCCAGGCCCCAAGGGACACTAAGGAAATCTCTACAGGAGCACCAAAGGTGATCCCTGTAGAGGAGGGTAGGACAGTGCCCTCACCTCAGACATGGGGTAAGGGTAGGTCAGGCTGACAGCCTGCACTCCGAGTGCCTTACCTTTACACTTGGAGTCACCCCTTTTGTGATCCAGAGTCCCACAGTCCCAACACGTGCTGGGAGTGCGGGATACGGTACTGGAACCACCGGGTGCCTGCTTTGCAGCAGGTGGACCACTACTCTTATTCCCACCCACAGATGACTTATCCCCACTAAATTTTTGGGTCTTAGGAGAGGAGGGTTTAGGTTTATTCGACTGTGACTGCTTTTGGGACTCCTCAGCTTTCTGAGAGGCCCCCTTTTCTTTGTACTTGTCCTTCCCACTGGAGTCCTTAGGGGACACCCGGTGGGAGACCCACTTGTCAGCCAACCTAGCCGGCTTAACGGGATCCAAAATGTTCTGGTCAGCAACATACTGACGCAGCTCCGGTGAACAGGCTTCAGAAAAATGCTCAAAAAACAAAAGGTGGGACAATTCAACAAAAGTTTTCACCTTGTAACCATCAATCCACCCCATCATATTCATGTGCGCAGCACTCACCCAGTCAACCCAAGACACATTCTCTCTTTTCTTAAAATCCCTGAACCTTTTAAGGTATTGGGTAGGTGTCTTGCCAAACTTGGCAATTAAAGCAGATTTCATACACTCATACTGACCCCTTTCTTCCACACTCAGCTTCAGAATACAGTCATATCCAGTTTGAGGCACTCTGCTTAGCAAACACTTAGCCCAATCTCTTTTGTCAACATCATGAATTGCACGAGCCATTTCAAACGCTTCAATCCATTGGAGGATATCACAACCCTCTGAATACACACCAACCAAATCCTTCATAAATTTAGTTGCTGGGGACCTGACACTCTCCCTGGGTTTTGCTGAAGTCTCCACTCGAGCTTTCTCTAGCTGGATTCTCTGACATTCAGTGTCCTTGTCTTTGAGTTCAAGATCCCTATTCTTGAGTTCAAGATCCCTATTCTTGAGCTCCACTTGTTGAGCCAACTCCTCCTTCTTAAGCTCAGCATCTATTTCCAACTTGCAATATTCAAAGGCCAATTTCATCCTTAATAACTCAAGCTCCAAGGTATTGCCGGGGTTCGGAACAGAGGCAGCAGGAATGGCGGCATTCCCAGAAACAGATTCAGTAGAAACCCCAGGGGCAGAGGCCTCATTGGTTGCATTCCCCCCCTCATCAAGAGTTTCACCATCGGTCTGGTAGTCCACCAGGGCAGCTATCAGCTCAGCCCTAGACTTATCCACAAAGTCTAACTCCCTGGCTTCACAAGCACTCTGGAGAGCCTCTAAGCTCATCCGAGTCAATTTACCATTCGCAATAGACTCCATTGCTTGTAATGCAGTTATTTTGTACATACCCAAACCTTAATCTAATACAGTGTGGATATTTTGTAAGTGGCACGGTTAAACACTGATTCTTAAAACCATAAGCATCCCACCGCTGCCACTAGTGTAAAGACGGATAGGGGGTGTCTGTACTTCCGCTCTCTATATGGTAGAGGAGAGGCACAGAGGACCCCAGCCAAGATTTTATATTATTGGTACGTGGTTGAGCAATCAAGGCCTAGCTTCTCAGGAGTTGATGCAGGCTGGTTCTTAAGTACAGTGTAGTCCCCGAACCCCCACAAAGGAATGTTCACACACTGTATTACTGAAAACACAGACTTAATATAATTTATATTCAAAGGTATGTACACAATCACAATAACACACTTTGTACTCGGAAGTCAATGATGATAAATATATACAATTCTAAAGTGGTACCATCCATGTTATCGAATCTCATTAAAGTGCATCAACTGTACGGTTAAAATGTCACACAGATTAATAACGAGGAAACCAGCAATAGAGATAGGAAGGAACGCAAGATGGTTGAAACAGTAGGCAGAATGCTGACCCCTACCATGAGGCACAGTTCTGTGTGGAGATCCCCCCACCTGGGCAACCTGTAAATAAATATATATAGCACAAGCCCAGTCCATATGTTCAATAGTCTCACTTCTTCCTATTAAGGTTTTACCCCCCCCCCAATGTACCTGGTGGAGTAGAGTTCTCCGACGATGCGTCGACCGATCCTTCTTGAGGGACTCCCTTTCAGGCGTGAGCCACGGATCGTCGAGAGGTGTCGGGGAACTTGGCGTTCGGTGTCGGGGAATCAACGGCCCTTCTTGAGTGCCCTCCCTTTATTAAGGCGGGAGTCACAGGTCGTCGAACGTCCAACGGTGAACAGGTTGAACTATGGCAGGGAAATGACAGCTTTGTTCCTAGCGGTGCTCGTCGACGACAGAGCGTTGGCGTCCTGCAAGGAAGAGGCGTGCGGGGCACCTCGGTGACGATAGTTGTGGACCGCAAAGAAATGATGAAGAACTGTGGCCCAGCAAGGGCATCGAGTCGTCGGTGTCTCTGTGGTCTTTAGGTGGCGGGAAACCCACCGGTGGATGCTCCTCGGCGCGTCGACGGTCGGGCCTTCTCCAACGGGAGACAAGCGGGTGACGATGCAGACGAGAGCGTCCGATGATCAATTGAAATTCTTAGGCAAACGGGAGCACGGCTGCTCCAGTCGGCTATGGCGGTCGTCGACAGTGGCGGACAACAGTCCGAGTGCTTCTCCTTGGAGTTCCGCAGCAGTCCCCATATCGGGCCGGCAGCCTGTCGTAGGTCTGTCTACCAGGGAGCTTTGGCAAAGATCAGCGGTGCACGATGGTCCCTTGTAGCTCGGGAAGAGGGCGCCTTACCAGGTCCTCTCTGGGTCAGTCCTTGGCTGCACAACAGTTTTCAGATTCTGAAGGAGAGCAACAGCAATTCTTCTCATCCAGCAGGGCTTCAAGGTCAAGCGTCAGTTACTCCAGTTACTCGTCGTAGTGGACTTCAGCTTCTGAACACGATTCCTAGCAGTGAGAGGTCCCCAGATATACTGTTGATCTCCCATTCATTCCACTGGGTCACACTCAAGCATCCAATCACGACTGAGGCATTCATGCTGGCAGGCAGCCAATCAGGCACACGAGGTATTCAGGCCATTCACTTCCCTCCAGACACTCACAACAAGTTATGTGTATTGGGAAAAGTACCGATCCATTCAACATTCCAAGCTGCATTCATACCGGTTTCGGGCAGGGCTGTCTTAGTCATTGTGTCAACCACCAGATACTAGACATCCACAACACAGAATGCATATTCGTCACACACTCTATTCACCCGGGTCCCACCCACTGGAGGTACCCACAACATACATCGCTGGGAAGGCTCCAGCTAGTCTGGCCGGGCCTTCACAACAACACCATATATGGCACTTCCATCCAACAGCCAGTCAGGGGGAAGGGACAGAGTCAGGGCTTCCCAGGACTTGGGGAAAACAAGGTAATGGGTAATAGAAAGCAAGAAGCCACAGGGGCCATCTTGTTTTCCATCAGGAATCAACTGATCCCAATGGCAGGGCCGGGGTATCCCAAAATGGAGGATACTCCGCGCACCTGTCGATTTCAGCATGGAGCTGCCACCAGCCAGTACCCTGCTCTGTGGGCCACCCACAGGTGCCCAAACACATATACTAGGGGCACAGGGTTGTACCCCCACCTCTGGGTGCCATATAGGTATCCCACAGGTCTGTTCACCAAACCAAAAGAGAGAGAGCTGCACCACCAGGAGTCCCACATGAACTCCTGCGTGGGAAACACGACAGAACACACGATAAAAAGCAGTAAAGGACAAGGATACGGAGGCCCTGTCCCTCCGATTCATTTCCAGCATCACAGTAGTGTTTGTCAAAAATGTGACAGGAGAACAAATGGCGATTGCAAATGGGGCTGCCATATGTCTGTTCCAGACTCTTTAGCCAATCAGTTGTGATGGGCTGATTTTGAGAGGAGAGAGAAGGTTAACTGTCCAATCCTAGTTGAGAGAACTCTTGCAGGGTACACCCCCAAGATTGTAAAATTGATGGTGTCATCGCTGCTATATAAGGTGGACTGCACTAGAAGGAATGGAGAGAGCTGTTCAAATTTACTATCAAAATAATGCTGCTGCAAATTACTATCTGACAGCTGTAAGGAAACACCAGAGGAGATTGCTGAGAAGGCTGGATGCTGTCTATTGCTAGGAAGGCCTAAACACGAATCGGGTCCTATGGTGGATAGCTGGATGCCATCCTTAAGGGTGTAGTGACCAGACCCCTGCCCTATCTTTCCTAAGGGTCCTGCCATGCAGTTGGCTGTCCTGAACTTTAAACAGGGGATTTCTATGTAAGTAGAACTGAGCCCTGGGAAACCAAAATGCAAAATCTGCATGTGGCGGGGGTGGGGGGATCTATTTGCCCTAAACCATTTCCCTTTATAGTGGGGTGGGCAGAACTGTGTAGATCCTTAGCCTATTTGACTAAAAAGATTAGTTTTTATCAATTACCCATTTTAAGCCTACAGGAAAATCAAAATCACACAGCACTATTTGGTGATCTAGATGGCCTGGGTATCACCTACACCAATTACGCTGATGATACACAGATCCTCATCCCGCTGAAGGGAGACTACAACCAGGATTTGGCCTTGGTGAACAAGGTGTACCTCATCATCCAGGCATGGATGGCTTCACACAGTCTATGCCTGAATGATGACAAGACGGAACTCACCCTCCTTGCGTCCACTTCAAACATATCCAAATTAGACCACAACTACACCAACTTCATCATAGACGGGAACCCGATCAAGGTAGCCAAAGAAGTGAAAACTTTAGGAATATACCTCGACTCCGCCCTAACCTTCCACAAACAGGTTAGCTCCATGGCATCCTCCACGGCCTACACATGTAAGCTTATAAGAGCAGCCAAACCCATCCTATGTCCCCAGAGCTGCATTACACTAACCAGAGCCTTGGTATTATCCAAACTGGACTACTGTAATGCCCTCTGCGTAGGAGCTAGCAAGCAAATCACCAACAAAATTCAGACGCTCCAACACAACGCTCTCAGAGCAGCGCTTAACATCCCCAGGAGAGCCCACATTTCCAACATCCGGAAATCCAATAACTGGCTCAACACTTCAGACAAAATCTTGCTCAAAGTAGCATCGCTAACCCACAAATGTCTGAACAACGCTGCCCCACGCTACCTGCTAGACAGAATATGCAAATACACCCCCAACAGACCCACTAGAACCTCTAACGCAAACCTACTCATAGTCCCCAGGTTCAAACGCACCAAAATGGGCGGCAACAGCTTCCAGGTGAAGGCACCCCAACACTGGAACTCCCTACCACCTTCCCTCAGGACACCCCAAACCTTTACACACTTTAGACGCAATTATATCCAATGGATAAAGAACAAAGATCACTAATACTTCTAACCCAACACCACACTGCCGCTATCCTAGAATGAATGCTTATCTGCAAATTCTATAAAATATTTGTAATGTATTATATCCCTCTTGTAAAATTGTCCTCTGTACCTCACGGTAACACTGTAATTGACATGTATAAGATATGTATAAGCAACCTGTAACCAAGCTTTGAATAACCATGCTGCTCATGCGCCCTCATACCCTCGGGTCTGGTGCGCAATACAAATGAATAAACTAAACTAAACTAAACTAAACTACATTTATAATAGTTTTGGTTATTGATCAGTTTAATTATGTCGTGAAGTGAAATTTGTAGAAAGTAAAGAGTTGTGATTTGTGTTCTTTTCTACTCACTTTTGTGATTTATTTATGTTGAGAGATGTTTATTGTGTTGTGTCACGGATAAAGTGTTGTTTGACATTGTCGTGCACATTTCTATTACTTTTCATTTAAAGAAATACAAATATATTTCCTGTACAGCGACCTGGTTCTTGGCTCATTGTTAGCTCAGGAGGGGAAGGAGCCAAAGGGCATGATATGGGTCTGAAGTAGGGCTGAATAAAATAATCTGTTAAACCGTTTGTTGCATGACACCTTGAGTGGGAAGGGAAGGAATGTCCCATGTTGAGTGTGGCCTTTCAATAAACCATAACAATGGAGTCATTTTATGAGGATGGAGTGGTTGACCGTATCAAATGCAGAGGAGAGATCAAGTAGAATGAGAACAGATGGAGGGTTTGAATCAAGAGATGCAAGCAGTTCTTCAAGGGTGTTCAGGAGAGCAGTTTCCGTGCCTCTCGTTGCTCAGAATCCAGATTGATGATCATCCAGACAGCTGAAAAGCTCAGTGTGCTGGGTCAGTTGGGGGAAGGCCAGCTTCTCCAAGTGTTTCCCAAGGAAGAGAGTGATCGAGGTGGGCAGTAATTAGATTGACAAAAGGGGTTGTGGAAGTTTTTATTGGGAGGGAGACGAACAAGAGAGTACTTGAGAGAAGCAGGGAGAGACCTGGTAGCAAAGGAGTGATTGCAGAAATCAGCAAGTGCATGGACAAGTGAGCCAATATTGTCCTTCATGGTTCTGGAAGAACAGGGGGAGACCTGTTTGGAGGAGACCTTCATAGAGCGGACAACTCTAGTGACCTCATTGGATGTGATTGGATAGAAGGAGGAGAGAAGGATTAGGCCAAAATGACTGAATATAATTTACTGACCTTACAAAAAGACCTAAAACACATACCACCAAAGGTTCGAACGACCAAAAGTTCAAACTTTTGGTGGGGTCGGTAAATTAAGCAAAAAGAAACACAAAGCCTGCAGGGGCTGTGGGGGTGTCCCCCGCAACACACTGCTCATTATATACAGTATAGTGAGCAGGGTGTTGCGGGGGACACCCCTGTAGCTCACCCGAGTGAAAAAAGAATAGAAAATATAAACAGGGGCTGCAGGGGATGTCCCCCGCAACAACCCGCTCACTATACTATACTATACAGAATATTAGGCTGGGGTTGCAGGGGACACCCCTGCAGCTCACCCGAGTAAAACAAAGAAAAGCAAAAAAAGAAAAAGACCCTGCAGCGCCGGTTCCTGATCACAGAAGTGAAAGGGAGCCAGCGTTGCAGGGACACAGCACATCTGAAGGAAAGGTGAGTAGGGGGGTAGGAGTGTGGTGGTGGGTGTGTGTTGGGGGTGTTAGTGAGTGTGTGTGTGAGGTTGTGTGTTTGAATCTGTGTGATTTTTAATGGATGTCAACATGGGAAATGTATGAACAATTTTGTGTTGTATACGTTTCCCATGCGGACATTTCCATTGCGGACCATTCCGCAACGGTAAAATCAGACAGATCCGGAGAGAAAGGCAGAGGGGGATGGTTGGCCTTAGGTGGCAGGCAGATGGGGAAGGAGAGGAGAAAGGTAAGAGAGAGTGATCAAGATGCCCTGAGTTTTTGCAGTTTAGTGTATGGCCAATGCATTGCAAAGGGCTGTCGAGGGAAGAGGTGAGGTGGAGACTGCGGAAGGGTTGGCTAGTTCCCTTACTAACAGTGGCACCCAGGTTTGATGTTTTTTTGCTCTGTATTCTAACAGATTGCTCTGGGGATCCACGTTTCACTGAGAATCTGGCTATCCGCAATTATGCGGTCGTATCTATGGTTTACGTAGTCATATCTCAAAGCCTGTATGTTTTTATCCTGTTCTCTTGTGTTTGAGAATATCCAGTGATATCTGAATGCTTGGATGAATGGTGTTTAGCATGGTCTGTGTGCACTGGGTGGAAGCTGTCACTATAATAGCTGACCTGATTGATTGGTTTGAGATTTACCATGGTATGTAGCTCATCATCTTTTTATTGTTATGGTGATTTTGAGAAAACTATCTTTTCCAGGAAAGTAGGTGTGTGTGAGGTTGGTGTTGTGTGGGATTCATCAGATTAGCAATTCCCGTTCCCCAGCAGTCCCATCAGGATGATATAATCCATGTAGCATAGATACATCACACTCTAGAGTCACAGGTGACAAGGAAGTCAGTCTCTCATCATGCCATGAATACATTTGCATCGTGAGGCAGCATACGAGTAACCATGGCCATCCCCATCATTTGCAGATAAGTATCATTTCTGAATGTGAAATAGTCGCGTGGCAGATGAATTATATGTGCTTGGCCATGATGGCACCACAGATGTGCAAATTCAGATGCCCTTTTTCACCTCCTTTACGCATTGATGTCTTCAAAGTTTGAATGGTACACCGTGTTAAGTGTGACGGGGGTCAGTGGAAGTAAAGAGAACAAAGCAAAAACACACAACCTACAATGTTAGAGTTCAATCAAAATCAGGAGGGGATGGGATAGTATTTGTAATGGCAGGTGCATTCTGGTTGAAACTCGGTTTCTGTCAGGTCAGTCCCTTTGAAAGATAAATGGTGGCACTATCATCCACAAATCGTAGTGCAATTCAGGTGCCATTTAATTTCTCTTCCTTGACTGCAAGACTTGTCCTTGGCCTCAAGCCCAGAGATCGCATCTCTTCAGTTCTGGAATATCTTCACTGGCTCCCTGTGGCTGCAAGGATCAACTTCAAGACTCTTTGCATTGTTCACAAGGCTTTCTGGGGCCTGTTACCACTCTACCTCAAACTTTCTCTTGCAAAACTTCTTCCTTCTCGAGCTCTCTGCTCATCCACGTCCAACTCTCTGGGGGCCAGACGCTTCTCCAATCAGAGAGTTGGGGGCAGATCTATCTCCAAAGCTGGGGGCTCCCTCTGGAACAGCCTCCCTGCCTCTCAAACTTGAGCAGAACCACCTGCGGTTCCGGAAGTAACTCAAGACTTCCTTTTTTACTTCCACTTTCTCTCTCCCTCTTCCCTGCTGGTGCACCTGACTGCTCTGTGCACTGGTCACCCTCTGAACTCGGGCCCAGGCTCCTGCATGTACAGTTGTCTTCGCACTGCCTCCGGGATCCCCAGCACTTAAGCGTCTGTATCTGCAACCTTACAGTGCCTTCTCTCTGCACTTATGAGCCACCTTCTGACTGCACTTGTGAGGTAACTGTACCTCCCCCTTCCCCTCCCCCCATTGTACTTCTGCCCTTCCATTTCCCCACCCACGATCTGAATGACACAAGGCCTAGTAAGATAATTATTTTGTCCACCTTTGTTTCCCCCTCCTTGTTTTGTCGCGCCTAGAAACACTTGTACAGGCGTGTTATAAATGCCACATCATATCATATAATTGCCAGCATTTGTACCAAACGCATAGAACTGACTTCTGAATTCTGTCTATGCAGAGTGATTTTTGCAAACAAGATTTCAGACATCTGAATAGCTGACTTGGTTTGTGAATGTATGCGGGATGGTCCGATGGTCATATATTCGAAACCTTGCCATTCAGTCATTCTTTAATCCTTCTAAGAGAGGTGCAATGAGTAGAGATGAACAGGGCAATAATAGCAATATTTATCTACTTCCAGATAACATTCAGTTTATGAATTTTGGCAACAGTTATTTATCTCTCTGAATGTCGTATCCTCCTACACTGATGATGGCATAATCCTCATAAATCATAATCTACTTCCCTTTTCCCCCTTTTTTGTGCTGTTATGGGGTGAAGGTACTTGGTGATTTTGTGCTGTATAGTTCCCTCATGCCTCCATTCTATAATGCACAGACTGTGGTAGATAATGCCTCAAGGTGGCATACTAAACAAGGTTTATCGAGCAATTGCTTTCTACTATGGGGTGTATTCCAACACAGAGTATCCTGTGGAATCATAGACAACTCCTGCTCCACTATCTTTGCGGCTCATTATAAGTTTGCCGGTCCGGTAGTAACAGAGCCGGTAAGCTACCTGCACAGTTGCTACCGGACCAGCAAACTATGAGTTGTGCTCGTGGGTGCCTTTCTGCCCCCCAGGTCTGACCTGGCGTGCAGAGCGGTACCCGCAAGCACAACTCGTCAAATGCGTCAGCACCATTCATGAATGGTGCCTGTTCATCCGACCTCCCCATTCCACTGAGTCCTATGGGGCTCAAATGGGAATGGGGAGTAATGAATACCTGCACCCGGCAATGGGGACGGACCGGGTCTGCCGGGGTCGGAATGCCCCCGTGCGTCCCCATTGCCGGGTCCCAGTAATTTCACGAGTTTGGCGGCAGCCGTGCCGGTTGTACCGGCACCACTACCGCCAACCTAGTAATGAGACCCTTTGTCTATCAAATGTCACTCAGAATCCTTTGGTGGAATATATCCCCGTAGTTGATAGCTACCCATTCATAATTCTATGTGTAGCCCATATTACCCTTTTTCTGTAATGCATTACGTATTTTATTTGGAACTGTTCTTTTCAATTATTTGAGTAATTTCTTGTTTACTTTTTCTTTTTTAAAGTCTGGAGAGGTAGAAAAATGTAGCATTTTGATCAAGCAATCATCACACGCCAGTAGTGTTTGCAGTTGCCCCATCAATACACCGCTCTCCATTAAACACACTATGTGGCGTGCTGGCTTGTGATGTGGGCAAAGGCCTACAAAGGGCCAGTGGGCACCTAACAATGCATTTCTTTTGTGTTCCTACTTGAGCTTTAGAGTCACTTCTCCAGAGAGAAAGGGCTCCCATAGCATGAACCCACCGCACCGCCTGACCCCTTAAAGTCGTGTTTCTGCTCTTTCAGACACACCATGCTTATCTTGTTATCCTGGGGCTCTATTGTGCCGAATTCTGACTTTTCCATGTCAGCAATGCTTGGGCGCACATGGATGTGAAGGCAGGATTTTGGCTGACAGAACGTCTTGGATGAATTACGATACTGGCTCCACTTCCTGAACTCTCCACATTCCTCTTATAATTTCAATGCAGCGAGGGGAAAACATGAGGGCTGCGTACTGTAGCTCTGGAGAGAATGGACGCCGTGTTTCACCTCAGTGGTGGCGGCTACAGTCTGAATCCCCTCTGCGTAGCCGGCTTTGACATCCCGTGTGAGTGAAATTGTTTCGGTCACGTTGAGGCGGTCATTATTTTTACTGACCTGGAGGATTGTGAAGATGATAACGGAAACAAATGGTGGTTCATAGTTACTATTTACGATAGCGCGTCCAGGGGCGCAAAGGACAACCGCGTTTTATTGTTCCATGTTTTTCTTGTCGGGTTGCGATCTAACCTTTAATAAATCAGAAAGCCGGCCATCTTTAAAGCTTTATTACCGCACCTTTCTCCTTTGCAGACTTTTTTTTTCTTTTATGAAAACCAAAACATAGTCCAGTGTCTGCCAGTAGATATTATCACGCCATCCATCTGGGCACCGCTCAGCTTTAAAGCAGCTGTAAGCTGGTGTGTTTTCAATTAGCAATAATATGCGTTTATAAAAATCGTCAACTTAACATATTGCCTTGCTGTCCAAGAGTGAGTGTATGCAATGAGGATTTGGAAACAGATATTAAACGGAGGGAACTCTAAGGGATAGATTTAGCAACTCTGCTGTCAGTCTACAGGTAACATATAATCAGATGTAGTGCCCCCTTCTCCTATTGGAGCGATAGGAAGGCTAACGTGGAAACCGATGCCAAATCACATGGAGGTGAGAAGTTAATTTGAACTGCTTTATAACTGGTTATTTTGCTAATTTTTCAGGCAGTCACGAAAATGGCAGATCTGCTTTTCTGACATATAACCGCTCTGCACAGTTTTTATTATAAGGGTTCCAAAAATATAAGCTTCAGCGATCCCCTGCTTAGCTCACATTCATTTCTGTTTCACGCCATTCTCTACACCTTGGCTGGCTGAGGGACCCTACAGTGCTGTTGCGTTGTTGGGGTGCAGCCTGCAAGATTCCCCCCTTGCCCATGTACCTGCATCCCTTTGAGGCATGCAGCTCTATACAAACAATGCAGTGTGCCATTGCCTAACAGTCAAAGCACAATAACATACCATAGCATAGATAAAATAGCAGAAGGGCACCGGACTCTCAATGCATACAAAAGGACAGACAGATGGCCCTTCCCCGTTTGTCGCATATCCACTTACGCTTTTGACGCAGTCCAATGAACACAACCTGCAGAGGGACTTGTGACTATATTTCTCACCACAGATGGCAAAGCATTACTATACTTACATGACATGAAATGGAGCAAACTATTAATGACCTTTTGACATCAAGGTGGAAGGGATTTTCAGTTTCACCATAGTAGTTTGGCCACTCAGTTCACAACCTTCTGGTTCCAATAACATTCACTTGTATACACAGCCTATGCTTGACTATGCATTTCTTTGCCCAGGCTTGGCAGTCACAGAATTACCATTCTAGAGTTTGACCTGGGGTGTAATGTGCACAGCTTCCTATCGAATAAGGCAAATAAGCTGCCAATTTTCCAAGATTGCCTAAGCACACTGTTGTGCCCCTAATGCATACCAACATTGCATCGTGTTGTAACTTACAATTATGGCATTCTACAATGTAAACACAACCCAATTATTACAGCACATTAAGGCATATCCTCCTCCTCCTATTTGCAGAATTATGGTCCTCTTAAAAGGATGACTTACACACATGCTTATCACAAAACACCCCCTTATGCACCCCTACTTTTATGGGTTTATAGCATCGAATCCCCACTCCCTATCCTCTTATTTGCCCCAGGCTCATTTTCTTTTGTCCAATAGACTAAGATGTGTCTACCTTGATGGAGCACAGTGTGCCACTCCACGGACAGCCCCAGACACTTTAAAACAACTTTGGTGCTAATTTGGTGCAACACAAAAAAAATTAACATGACATAATGTTGGGTAAAAGAGCTGACACCATCA
Organism: Ambystoma mexicanum; assembly: GCF_040938575.1. Lineage (NCBI taxonomy): Eukaryota > Metazoa > Chordata > Amphibia > Caudata > Ambystomatidae > Ambystoma > Ambystoma mexicanum. Next base: position 394,602,578 of record NC_090930.1, on the reverse strand, counting down.
ATGTAAAACACTGATGTTGAAATCCCAATTTAACATTGTAAAACAGATTTTGCAGTTTTGTGTTTTATTATTTAAATCCAGATTAAATTCGCCAGGCCAGGATAGAGTCATGTCATGGAGCAGTCGTGACATTTTCCGACAAGGTGCTGCTGTTTTGCAGTGGCATCGGCTTGTGGGTCTAATACGCTGGGAATGGCACACAGTGTCGGTTTTGCAGTGCTGGAAGACTTGGTTGCCTCTAGGATGGAGAAGCAGAGATTTGCCATCAGTAGACGAATCAACATGACATTGTGGCACTGACTGCAGCAGCATCAGCTGGGAGCTGGAGAGAGCTAGTGACCAGGTGGCAGTGTCAATTCTGGACATTAGAAAACTTTGCAGCTCTCAGATTAAAGATGACAGAGCTTCAGTGTCGGGGGAACTCAGATGCAAAAGTCTTTGCCCATCGAGTTCTGAGAGTACTCCATTTGTTCTCTTGCTGCAGTTTGGATGGCTTTTAAGGTGCCCAAACTTATACTGTAGGTGGTTTGGAGATGCAGGGAAATCCAGGGGTCACTTCCTTGAATCTGTGGTTGTTGTTAGTCCCAATCCAGCGGATCCAGGAATATTTGAGTCCTTCTGTTCTGTACTCCCACTCCAGGGAGTATAACTGCCACCTTTATGGGATTCTTCACCTCAGTGAAAGAGGCCTAGTTCAGCCAAAAGTGGGGCCTTGGTCCAACAGTAGTCACCCCCACTGTTCCCTGGGTACGTTTAGGGTACAGAGCTCTCCTCTACTTTGGATAATGTCTGCATTTACCTCTATGACAGACGACTATGAAAAAGCTAGTACCTTCTTGTACTTGTAAAAGTCCACATCAAAGATAAAACATCAAAGAATGAGGCATAGGAAAAATGTCACAGGGGATTAGACCAAAACAAGCATGCTGCAAAGGTTACCTCCAGGTTGTTTTTGTCTTATGACATCACACCCAGAGTACCTTGCGTGCAGGAAATGAAGGGGACAGGAAAGCTAAGAGAGCCGCCCTATTAGAAATCAAGAAACCTTATCCTATTCTACCTCCCCTTTATGGCTACTCTAGCGTTGCCCCCTTCCCATGCCTGCTGACTTCAAATGGACTCCAGTGATCTGTACCGTGGTGTGAGTGTGGCTTTGTTATGTCAGTGCTGCAGATCTCCAGGGTGAAGATTATTTTTCCTGGCCCTGCTCACAGAACGGACACTAGTGTAATATCAAATTATTGTGGGTGTATAATTTTGTCTCTTAGCTGCCATCATGCCACAACCAGGCATAGCCTATATTTAAAGATGTATCTGCCACCAAACTCACTAAAGCTTACAATTGTTACAATTTAGATCAGAGGTGCAGGAAACTATAAAGTCACCTCTGCCATATGAGACTTTGTGTCGTAGCAACTGTCAGGGATGCACATGTGATGTTTGATCCCCCTCTGTGCCACTGCAGAGCTGAGTATGTAGATCTCAGGTGACTGGTTAAAGCCAAAACACAGGTGTGCACAATCATTTTAGCATGGAACATTTATGTAAGGGAGTTCTGATCAGTACACCCCTTTTTCAGAAACAGAATTACCTGCATCATTCAATGTGAATAAAAATTAGAAAGCTAGGGCTGTCACAAGCCGGGAGGAAATGTGCATCGGAGAGTAGGGAGGCATGAGGAAGGGTGAGCAGGAGGGAGTAGAGAGGAGTTAGGTAGGGTAAAAGTTGAGTAGTTACAGTCGCTTGTGGTAGAGAGGTGAGAGGTTGGGTGGAACTGTGCAGGCAGAGATGGATGTATTAGAGACAAGACTCTGACACAATCATGTGGCTTAACTCCATTAAAAAGACATTCACCATGTGGGATGTGCACAAGCTGTCCACAGACTTGTAGAAGTACTGAGGTAGACATTGGATTACGAAAACCATTGATACAAAACAGCTTTATGAACTGCAATTTAAAATGGTAATTTATGGTATTTGGTGCCTGTGTAACAAAATGTACATAGGCAAAACAGAGAGAAAATCAGAGTTATAGTGACAGAACGGAAGAGCTGTATTAGAAATAGGGTACACTCAGCACCTTTAGTAGCTCACTATATTGAATATATACATAGAGCAGAAGAACTGAAGTGGACAGTTGTGTACCAATTAACAGGGAATTAGAGTAATCTTGATAAAAGGAGACTTCTGGAACAAGAGCAAGGTACAGGGCCTCATTACGACCCTGGCGGAATGGGTTTAACGGTGCCGTTAAACCCATTCCGCCCTATTACAAGGTCCCCTTGCAGGACCCGCTCTGGATGCCCTATGGGGGCTCAAATGGGAATGAGGATGGTCCGGGTTCCCCTAATGGGGAAATACCGGGCCCGCCAAAGTCAGAATGGCCTGGTATTTCCCTATTCAGGGACCACAGACCCGGACCCGAGTTTGGAGGTAGCCATGCCCTTATTAAAGGCATGGCTACCTCCAAACTCATAATGAGGCCCACAGAGTATAGAAAAGGGTCCGAACGAACAAATGGAGTGGCTATAGTTGGAATCGAACTATTCAGATCCCGGGTCAATAATGCTCATCTCTCTCCCTCCCCATTCTGTCTGCTCCTAGTTGTTTAATGTGAGCTTGAATTTTCGTAATTGAGGCAAGCCAAGAAAGGAGGGTCATGTCCATAGTGAGACTAAAAAGAAAACTGAGACGAGTATGATGAGGGAGGAGGTGTTTGGAGCCCTATGCTAAAGAGCTTAGAAGAGAGTCCCCACACGTATGTCATATACGTGATTACGTCCTGAATATGGTAATAGGACTTCGTTCATGTGGTGCGTTTTCGAACGATGCTGTTGCAGCTTCAATCAGCACCCGCCAGTAAGTTTCATAACAATTAATATGATCGGTGACAATGTAGAGAGTAAGAATAAATCCTGCATGATACGGTGAGGGTGAACACATGGTTCCATTGCACTATCAGGTTTGTTTCAGAAAGTGAGTAGAAAGTGGACTGCTCAGGAAAAAAGTGACATGAAAGAAATGTCGCACACATCACGACAAGAAGTGAAAACGCTCTGCGTGGAAATGCTCCCTGTAACCACGCCAGTTAAATGAAAGCGCCACTTTGAAAAGTGTAACTTGAGCACACAATGTGAAAGACTACTAGACATGGTAGAGAAAGGGTGAATGAAGGTTATACACTCTATTGCTTTCCCTTTTAGGATATCTGCGCAGCACCTCTGGAAGCACCACTGGAAGTTATTGGCTGGTGAATGTGCCGAGAAATAATCGGTAAGCTCAAACAGTGCAGAAGGCAGGCGTGGAAGTAATTTGAGTGACAAGTGACAATATGTTATGTGGTAAATGCTACAGTGAGAGAGGTACCCAGGGGATTTTTAAAAAATAATGAAATCCATGGGTATTCCAAGTTAACAAGCTGCATCTAGTCTACTTGACACACCTTCCGTACTGCTCACCAGAGGCGTAGCCAGGATTGTCTAGCAAGTGGGGCTTGACTTGCCCACTCAAGCTCTACCCTGTCTACGCTTCTGCTGCTCACAGTCAAATGTGAATGGAACTCAACTGGCTACTTCCCTTATGTTCTTCTTATTATGCTGGGTGACTACAACAGATGCCATTTAAGTATTCTTCTCCATCATATTAACAGTTTGCGTATTAAATAAAGCCTAAGACGATTCAGCCAATGGTTGATCTTTGTTGTTAGGTACTAGAGTCATACATTTATGGCATACTGTTAATTGGAAACCCAAATTACAGATAGCACAGTAATGCGAGCTCAATAAAGCCGCAACGATGAGAATTCTATTATCGCCCTTTTAGTGGGGCTGCCGATCTCCGTTAATTCTATGTAAACTATGTCATCTGAACAGATATTCCTCAAAGCTTCAATTTTATCAAGTAAATCAAGAAGAAAACCCTGGTTCTTGAAGTGACTACTATTAGTGGGGTTCAGTTTTTCCAACTTAGCCCACTTGCCAAAAGGTCTAGAGTTCTCGCATGAGGAGAGATTATAATTAACGTTTACCACATTATTTAGCAAATGCCGTGACACAGGCAGCACGTCTTGAGTGTCACTTATACCCATAAAAGAAAAAGTAGTCAAGATCTTATCAGGATCAACAATAGGATCTAGGCTGCGTTGATGCAATTCATTAGATTTTGACTGAGGGGCAGTCTGGACCCATTAGTCAATGGGCCCCTTCAGTAATACTTACCTAGTAGCGCCATCTTCCAATGCTTTTGTAACTAGTGCTGGTGCAGGTACGACCTGTTGAGTACTAGAAGGCACTGCAGCAACTACTACTGGGGCAGAGCTCAAAGCACTTGCTGACAAAAAAAACATTTTTAGTGCGATTTGATTGGCAACATCTTCAGCGGTTTATTCTGTGAGTATCTCGCTTGCCCGATCCCACTGCCGAAGCACACACCTGTTTATCACCCCCCTGCCCCCGCATCCAGCTCAGGATTCATGGCTTTCTCTTTCCAAGAGCAGATATCCTGTTCCTGAGTATTCAATGTCAGGTCATACTCAACTCTTTGTTCTTTCCATTGCGGCAGAGCTTTAGCTGGTAAATTAGAGGATAATGTATCAAAGACAGGGAAGCCAACATCAACAACTGGAGCTACACCAGAGTTTACAAGAATGATGTCAACTACTCACGCCACACTTCATTTCATATCATCCTGTTCATTTTCCATGCTGGAACAAAGAGAAAGTATCTACAGATGCTGCCAGAGCATTCAGTGTGGCAAACAGACACACAGCTTCCTTGGCGATAGAGCCGGGAGATGGAAACTATATAGAATAATCAGAGGCACTATCACTGTCATCAATTTCAGAAAAATATGATGAACTAGACACCAAGCATTCTAAATCTGGCATAGCTGAGAATTGTGTGCCAATCACGTTGTTATACTAAGTTTCAGAGTTCATTTTGTTCCTAGTTTTGCCAGACGAATCCTGTAAACCCAAACACTATTTCAATAATTAATTATGTTCATCAATGTGTGGAACCCATGGTACTGTCATCAGTGTCTACTCCCATCTCGTTCATTATTCTCTCAGAAGATTCAGGAGCAATTACAGTATTAACATTGGTATTATCAGGCAGAGTGTCAATTGCAGTCGCCCTAAAAAAGTATTTGCACTTTCGCCTGCATTATTAGCAAATGCATCATTCTTAGGGGCCGGATTGGCATTAATTGGCGTGGACAAGGCTGCCGGGCTACTCAGCTGTTTCGATGTCTGTGCAGTGGCACTGAGCACGCCATATTTGTGCACTTTCTGCTTTTTCATTTCAGCCACACTACGATTTGTCCAACAATAAATAAGTTTGAAGATTACTCGCCAGCAAGATCAGTATTTAACAGAGAATTCTGAAAATATACCAAGTCGAAAAAATTACTTTTCTACTCACTCTGTTCAACGCGAACCACTGGAGACCTCAAAAGCTTTTGTTCTATTAGGCCAGCTTATCACATCAGAGGCAGGACCAGAATCCCTGCAGACTAAGGGAGGGCCAACTGTCCGGCTGACCCACTGGTACACTAGAACACACTGCGCTGGAGTGGGTTTTCTAAGTCAATTTCAAGCCGCAAAGATGAAAAGTGGAAAAAGACTGTATCAAAGTAACCCACGTCCTTGGATATCAATAGGACCTCCGGTTTCATGGCTTCTCCAGAAAACACAGAGCACACTGCATGCTCAGTGTGGGTGTGAGTTTTTGAAGTCAATTTCCTGCAGCAAAGATGAAAAGTGAAAGAAGACTGCAGCAAAGTAACCCACGCCTTGTGAAACCAATAGGGTCTCCGGCTTCACAGCTTCTCTAGAACACACAGCACACAGTCAGCTTTTAGGCCTTCCCAGCAAAAGACAGCTCCACCCAGATGCAATATCAACCAAATCTCCTTTTTGTGTTTCTTGTGGCTGTCAGATGGTAAGTTTTAGCAGCTCCCTTCATGGTAATTTTAGCAGCGCTCTTGGTGGTAATTTTAGCAGCTCTTCCTATCCTCATAGTGCATACACTTTATATACGAGTGATGGCACCATCAAGTTCACAGCATTTGGCAGTTCTCGCAATGAGGATTGGCCAGTTACCCTTCTCTCCACTCTCAAATCCAGCCTCTCCCTAACATTTTGGTTTAAGACTCTGGAACAGGCATTTGGCAAAATCCCTTTGAATTCTCCTTTTGTTCCCATGTCAGTTTCTTTGGCAAAATTTAATTTGGTAGCAAAGCATCATAATTTACAAGCAACTGCCATAATATACATATGTTCCGCTTCAGCTACTCATGGGGAATTTAATAAAATGACAGCCATTTCCACGTCATGCTGCACGGCTATGTGGCAATTTTCCACCTTTTATACATAAAGCATAGTAATTATGAACATGTAATTTACTCTCCAAATACCGAATTCTATACCCCACCAGTTCACCAATTCTTAGATCCGGGACATGCTCGCAGCAGCCAGGAACACCTTTTAGCTCGCCATTACAATTCCCTAAATCGCAGGTGGATGAATTTTATTTTGGCCTGGAAATTACCTAAAACATGACACATCAATTAAAGAAGTACGACTTATGGTTGCTGAGAAAAATTCCTAAATGATAATAGTCAGTTTAAATGAATAGGACATCTTTAGGTTATGCAAATTGGAGCCCTCCTGTCTCCAGCGCCATTTGTCTCTCGGGGCCAACCAGTGACCAAAGTTTTTTTTAATTAGTCTCTTTGTTGTTTGAAGTTGGTAGCTGCCTGCCGTAAACACTTGGGAGGCTTTGGCAACACAGTGATCCCGTCCTCAAATTCAAGTCATTCACTGGCTATAGCCATTTGCTTTGCACAGAAAAGAGCTTTCAGTGACACAAAGTCAGAGGAAAGTCTGTTTTCAACACCTCTTAGCAGACACACTTTATTGCAGTTTGAAACAGCTGGAATGCCAGCCAGGCTTTCAGTGGGGGAGTCCTTTCTGAAGTGTGCCCAACAATAAGCAAAAGATTCTGCCTCCGGCCTACAGGAACTTTTCATGTGAACCTTGGAAAGAAAGTGGGATTTTCTTTTCAAATGTTTGCCAGTATATTGCAAGTGAAGCATAATATACAATACTTTTTGTCAACACGCACCATGCCTTTTCACTGACATCTTTATGTCAGTAGGGGTGCACTTTTCTCATGTCTTGCTTTAAACTGCAAACACACAATCAAAGTAATTTTAGTGTCAGTGTTTAAAAATCCTGTTTTTCATGTGAAAGGGACCTTTGAATTTCTTCTACCTTTGTGAATTAAAATGCTGCTTTTCCTTTTGTAATGATAAGTAGGCCTTTTTCACATGGACCTTCCTTTTGTTACTTGCAGAAACCCCACAGTCTGCCTTAATAGGCTCATTTTCAGTGTGACTGTTTTGTTACAAATGCTGGCCGGTCATTCTTTTAGTGGACCTTTCAGTTCCATTAGTTGGTACCTTTGATTGCACCCCACACAGTTAATTATAAAAATAAAACAATCAGTACTTAAGGTATTTCCTGTCCAATCACTGCTTAGGGTATTACATCATTTGGTGTGCTAACCACACGCTGTGTCTTCACAAAACCTTCAACCTTATGTCTCTTACCTAGAGGAATGGTTGGGGGCTTATGGTGAAACTTTGCACCACCAACTGTGCCAGAACTGACCTAGATTTGCAAATATCACACATTAAAATTGGAAATTTGTAAATAAGATTTAAAATCATGAAAAGCCGTGGATCCTTTACATTATCCAGGGACCCCAAATGTGAAAGAAACCATAACTGTACCAATGAAAACAGACTATGTTCAATGATATGCCATTCTCATTCTCATCCACTTAGCCTAGCTTCACAAAATGAATGTGACCCCAATTGTACCCATTCAGTTTTAAAAACAAAACTCTACCTTCCCATGGCACTTTCCACCACTGCTGTGTACTGAAGTTGTTTCCTGTTGCGTAAATCCTTCCATGGTGAGCACCCATAACTGTGTACTCTGTTGGGTGTCCTGACCCACGTTTGAGCTATCCTGCTGCAACATTTGGTGCTGTGGGCTTAGAAAATCCAAGATGGCCAAAAAGCCCACATGTGCGCCCGAATCCAGGAGAACCACGAAGTTTGCGCACACCAAAATGGTTGCCTAACTTTCCACCCACCAGTGCGAGCAGGATGGGCCGGGGTGCCATGAGTGAAATGTGTGCCAAAGGAAAAAACGCACTTTAAAATCACCTTTTGTTTCCCTGAATGCCAGCTCAAAATGCCTATTTCAAACATTGCAACATATCCAAAAATCTCACTGAACACCAGCAGACATCTGGCAGAATGAAGTATGTGTGCATACAAAATCTGGGAAGTTGAAGAGCCCCAAAATAATGTTCATAACAAGACTGGCTGAGCTCTGCAGGTCTGCAGCAGCCTAACTGAAACTGGATTTAAAACTACCAAAAATCGAAAATGTTTAAATTAACTGAGTGACCTACTTTTGAGTGTTACATAGTTTGTCACTGTTGAAATGTCATAGTTTAGAACTTAGAATCAGTGTTTTAGCGGCATGTGTAAAAATTGTATGTTTGATTTAAACTGGGGTACAAAAAGTGACATTTAGCTGAAACCTGGCTTAATGAAACTGGATTCTGCCTGACAACTTCCCCCAAATTGGAGTGAAACTGGATCCACAGCAGTTCCCAGGCCTGGCTGCATTCTGAGGGGAGGTTACCCCTCTCTGATTGAATTACAAAGGGACTGCTAGAGACTAAACAAAGGACCCAGGCAGAGGGTTTATTGGGGGGAGGTCATAAATGGCTTCCTCTTGAACAATGGGCCTTCCAGGGCCCAGGCAGATGGTTTATTGGGGGGGGGCGTAAAATAGCTTCCTCTTGGCAGAAGCTGGGAGGGACAGGGTCTCTGAGCTTGGCAGAAACTGGATAAACTGGTTTCTACACCATGTGACCTGGGAAGACACACGCCTGTTGGCCAGAATATGATTTTAAGAAAGATGTATAACTCATGGTGCGGACTCGTCAAAATTATCTAAATGATTCCATAATTCTTGTGATTTTTCTGCCCACATTTTAAGAGGTTTTAGGGCCTGGTGGTATGATCTGGGGGGTTGCTAGCAGAAAATAGGGTTTCACTCCAAATGTATGCATGTTAAAAATCTGACACTTCCTTATATAAATGCATACATGCCTTGCGCACATTTGTATACATTTTAATGACAAACCAATGTTGCATAGCCCACTAAAATCGAAAATATGTTGCCATTTCTGAATGCAAGCCTCCAGGAAGAGCAGAGTTTGAACAGAGTATACCTCATGTGATATGTGATGGGTGCATGTAATTTTAAACAACTGTGTATCTGTGCAATATGTATTTGAATCAAATATAGATTTGTGGGCAAACTGACCAGGGGAGGATCCTCTGACCCATAAAACCTACAGCATCACTCTGACTCACATTTCCTTCCCCCAATCAAAGCAGTGCGGAAAGCTTGACCAATGGGCAATTGAGAGAGGGGCTGGCTAGTGATGCTGCACACACACCCACTTTCAAAAGACATAAAAAGTGCCACTGGAAGCTAGAGAGGACATTCAAATCCAGTTGCTGCAACGCGCTCTGCCGGACCACACAACATCCAGAAGATACCAGATCCAACACTTAGACTTTAAAACTCCAAAGAACTTGATTCAGAACTCAAAGCAAGGGCCTAAACCCACAAACTGAGAACTCTTCTCAGCAGGCCTCAGCATCCAGCAAACCCAACAGCGGTAGCAGCATCCAGGAGCCGTGCAGATCAGCGCTGTTTCCAGAGAAAGCTGTGCAGAAAGATCCAGGAGCTGTGCACAGACGCTGTACCCAGAGATCCAGGAGCCGGGCCAGGAGCAGTGTCAGACCAGACCAGCAGAGCAGAGACCAGGCGCTGTGCGCAGAGACCGTCCGGGGCGAAACCAGAACCGAAGCCATCTTGACCCGATCCGTGAGACCTAGACCTTCCAAATACATTGTGAGTACAGCTAGGACGGTGTGAAACCAAATCTCTTAGTTTCCAGTGATATAATTCAATCTATTTAATCTAAGTAGAACTGCCTCCTAACTGTCACTTGTCAATTCTGCAGCCGCATAGCTGTCACCTGTCATTTTTAAAAGCTGTCACCTGTCAATTTGAGTTACTTTAAATTCGAAAAACGACCTTTACAAAATCATTCATATCTTTGGAACCGTTTGGGCTAGAAACTTGGTTTAACTTTCCTCTGAAAGCTTAGAATCAATGAACCTAGAACCGACTTGCTACTCCTTATACTTTTGCCGTAACCGTGATTCACGCATTCGCGAATTTTGCCGCGATTCGTGATTTTGGTTAAAAATCCAGCCACGTGTGAAAACAGCAGCTTCCTTGCTTTCCTTTGCCAAAAATTTCGTTTGCCTCTTAATCACCATCCCTGAATCATTGCTAAAGTGAGCCTGCACTCATCCCTATTATCTCTCACTCACCCTGAACCTCCTAAAGGGAATGAAAAGCATTTTCAGCATATTTCTCACTGCATTGTCACCATATTCAAAGCATTTTGCCTGTGTTTCAAAACTCCTATCTGTTGTATAAGCTGCTGGGGGGGAATTGAACTGAATTCTATTTGATTGCATTCCTAAGAACTGTGTGCTCGCATCTTCATCTCCTTACATTGCATAAAGGGGGGGGTGAATTGTCCAAGAAAGTGATTACATTGTCTTTTGCTGAAATCCTATCAAGTTATTTTCTGTACTGCATTTTCATTCCACATTGCATCTATTTGAAACCATAAAAGTATTGTTGCTATCTTATCCATCCTATACCCACTCATCATTGATTATAAAGAAGTGTGCTAGTGCCAGACTATCCATTATTGATTACTGCTCAGATTAAGTGTGATATTCAATTATTAATTCACTATAAACGTGTGATATATATATATTGTTTAAATTCTCAAATAAACCTTTTAAACTTGCAAAACAGAACTACTTCTTGGCTCAGTGGGGTCAGGGGGATTCCAAGAGAGGGGTGTTATATAGGGGTAGTCATCCAGAACTCATGAACTGGACTTAAAGATATATCAATAAGGGTTTCCATTCAGTATCCCAGACTAGGCATTGATTTAGCTGTAGTGTTGAATTGAATCTTCTTACAACTCTAGTGTCAATGTTGAACTCAGTCCTCCCGGCAATGACTCCCCAAACTTTCCCTTGCCTCAGAGAAGAAGCAGCGCAAAATCCCATCTGTGCATTTCTTTCACTAACAGATGCAACGTTTGCCGCTGGACCCGAGAGTTTTTAGCCTTCTATTTCTTTAAATGCACACAACAGAAGCCCTGCAGCAGGCAATCTGATGTCAGCCCCTAACTCATCTACATTGGATTCATCTCAATGTCATCAGAACCCAAGTCATTCAGACACCCAGACCCAACTACCACAGACACATTCACACACCTCTCTCAAAATGTAACTCAAAATTGCACAATGTCTGCAGATGCAGATAGCAGTTGAGAAAAATACAAAAACACAATCAAGACAAACACCCCACTGATAATCCCTTAGGGACACAAAACAAGATGTACACAGTTATGCTAAATACATTCCAAAGGTGGCCAGGGCCTGATTATCAGTTTGGTAGTTGGGGTGAAAAATGCCACATTTTCTAATAGTGGACGTATTTCCACTCAATCCAATTCAGTGTTTCAAACTTGACATTCTTCGTCTCCGCCTGCTTTTCTGGAGGAAATTACTACAACACAAAAGCATTAACACGTGCAGTGATTTCCTCATGTGATAAATCTAGAATGCAGTAGTACAAACTCCACATGGAGTCCGATAGGGCTCTAAAATGAGGAATAACTTTTGGATCTACATTATTTGAAAATGTGAAGGCCCAAAATGTTTGCTTACTGCACGTTGTAACAGTATAATCATTTTGCAGTACGGCAACACTCATGATCAGGCCCACCTCAATGTGAAAATGTAGATGATATGGCTTTTGTCACTTTAGACTTACTGATATCACTAAGACACTATGCGTAAGAAGTGATTACATACAGAACAACTATTAGCATGGGATTGATTCAATCAGCATTCTGCAATTATGGTATTTAACGTTGATGAAATCATACAAACAGTGCCGCACTACTGGAAAGCAAATTATTCATAATTTAAATACACCTATATGCACAAAATACAGCATTTACCACAAACAAATCCCATACACTGTAAAAAATGTATCACTGCGTAGCATTGAATCGGGATTGAAAGCAACATGTTTTAGAAACAATTTAATTGTGTAAATCATTTAGGGCCCGATTCATGAAATTATTTGCGTGGGAAATAGGGAACTTGCACACCCAACTGCATGCAAAATCCTGTATGTCGATTTATGGAATCAAATGCACAGGAATTTTCTAGGACTTGTGTGGAGTTCGCGCAGGTTCAGCATGTCTCTGCAAGCCATTGAGCACCTTGCGCAAGACACCAGCAGAGCATGGGCTTGGCTTGCGCAGAGGGCTATGAAGGGGACGGAAGACAGAAAATGTGGAAGAATATGCGACAGACAGCCCGCAGGCAGTTACTTCGCATGCCCAAAATTGCACCAAACTGCACATATTCATGGAACTAGCTGTTCTCAGCAGAGAAATGGCCACACACATCCCTCGATCTCTAAGCAACCCGAAGGCAGGCGTACAGACACTTGAACATAGGAATCGCAGCTGTACACTGGGACCCCCAACTGGCCCAGAGAGCTGGGGTTTGCCCAATAGTACTGTAAGATAAGATAGCAGCACCGTGAGATGGATGGGGGTGCAGATTAATGCTCCAACATCAAATCAATAATGACAATTCAACGGTTTGGCAAATGGAGTCTGTTTAATGACAAGTACAAAAAACGGGGAGTCTCATGAATATCAGCAGGCGCTTGATCTTCTCTCTCGCTTAACAACGTCAACGAACTTCATAAAGAACACATCATTTATACTAAAAACTTGTCATCACTATAGGACCCTAGATTGCTTGGTCCACAATGATTGGTTTGGCATCAACCCCATTCATACTTTTCCACTTTGCTTAGCAGCACGCAGAATGGTCGGCCAGGTGCAGGATGCCCCCCACATCCCCCAGCCTTCCTCCAATTATTGTTAAAATCAATCATCACTTTAGTGGTTATGTGTCAATTATTTCACTGTGGTTGGCCTCGAGACTGCATCTCCTGGCTGGAAAAGTTCTGATATCTTCGTCTGGCCCACTGCCATGTGTAGGTGTGAAAGGCTGGTCACGTAATTCAGACACCGTGAATTTGCCTCTTCTTCATGTAATTCGTGTATTTGATTTTTATTTTCAACCACCACCTGCCTTCAGTTCCTTATCTTGACCTTTCTGAGCAGGGTATTCTGTTCTTTGCTTCCATTAATTGTAGCTACTGTTCATCTATTTTAACTGATAAGACCTTGGCTTTTTTGGCATGATTTGCCTCTTCTGAGTTTCATTTCTGCCGCTTATTCTCGATTTGCTAAATATGAAGCTCTCCTCGGTTGGCCTTTAGTAACCTTTGGTTGATTCTGCTTCTTGTGCAAAGTGGAAGTATGTTTATATAACCTGCTTCTTTTGAGGTATATATGTATAGGTGGCGCATGCTGCTATCTGTCTTCTACTAAGCATAGCAAGCAGCATGATTTTCTTAGCTTTCTTATATGTACATGCGTAAACTGGTCTCTATCTTCATCATGCTCATGGCATGAGCTCCTTACATTTTACATTGTCCTTTCACTCTAGGTTCACGATGTCCCTTGTCCATGGCGTTTCGTCTCTTTAAGTCACTCTCTGGTCGTCATATCTTCTATATGTGAGTCAATCTGGGTTCTTGTGATGTCACCATTCGTCTTCCATTAAAACCTTTTTGGTTTCTTCAGGGACTGTACTTAGACGATCTTAATTTCGTTTAATTTGTTGATATGGTTTTCTCAATGGGTATCTTACTGTCCATGGTTTCCTTGGTATCGGTACTTCAATAGGCGGTGTCCTTCTGATGGGTACCAGACAGAGCCCCACTGCAGCTCTTTGCTGGTTTATTTGCTTGTCATACGTCACATGCTTTGGTGTGAACGTTCCTGGTACTTCAAAATGGACGGTTGGAGTGCGGGCTGTACTTGGGACCTCCTCTACACTCCCCCCTCTGGGCAATTCATCAACCACTTTCATCTTGTCTTTTGGATCCATCTTCTTTGGTTTCTCTGTATTCACCTTCACTTCATCGCCTGGGTCCATTCTTTCTTCATCTTCTGGGTCTATCCGTGATGATCTGAAGAGATGTCTCTTTGGGGTCCATATCTTTATGACTCCTTTTAAACTTCCTGCTGTTACCATGTGTTCGTCCTTGTTCCATGTCATTAGTTGACACTGTCCATTTGGGCTGCAGTAAACTCATCTTCCCACATAATTTCTATGCTTCCTGGGATATAGAAACTTTGTTCCTTCTGGTGCATGAATGCTGGCCTTCACAAAGTCTCTTATTTCTTCATCAGTTAGGTCCTTGGGCTTCCTTCCTGGTTCGACATCAATCATGATCTTCACCCCTATGGCCTTTTTCGCAGTTTTCTGGCACTGGGGGATTATTATCTGGATAACACAGAATCCTAGCAATATCATCACTAGCAGGGTTCCTAGGAATTTGAATGCATTTGCCATCCATTGTGGAACACATGAAAATACTGATCCAAACCAGCTGTCATCATCAACTTCGTCAGCTTCATCGATCATTTGATTCTGTAGTTTTGTCAGCATACCTATGGCTTCTGTTAAAGTTCAATTTTCTTCGTCATGAGATGGTATAAATGTGCAACAGGATTCTCCAGTTTTTGCACAAATACCTCCATCTATAGCTATGATCATGTCAAGTACATATCTGTTCTGGAGAGTCATCAGTCAGATTGCCCTTAACTCTTCTTTAATTGTGTTGAATCCCTTTATGGTCGTGTTGATGGTTTTCAGTAACTCCCTTCTGATTATCTGCAACCATTTTGTATTTGCTCCAACTTGAAATCTTGGCATGAAGATTGTTGTGAACACTGATGAGGTGAGGCTGAACAGCCTGTTTTCATACGGGATCACATTAAAAACTTTTTCTGATTTGGCAGACAATTAATTCTCTCTCTTTATTCAGTTCATCAGTTCCACAGATCGCTTCTTTCTCAGGTGAACATCTGCTTTCAGGAAACTGTCAATGTTCAGATCACTTTTTTCTGAATCACCAACGCTGGAACGTGGACATTCACTTTTGTGCAAATACCTCCATAATTACTGCAGTTCCATGCACCATTCCTGGAGCATCAAAAATTCGTCCACAGGTCTGATTCTCTCCCATCTTCCTTTTGCCATTATTCCTGAAGCACAATGTTGAGCTTTCCAGTAGTACTATCTGCAGGGGTCCTCCTCTATCTTTGACCCATGTCAGCAGTTTTGAAAACCTTGGCCACAATGGCTTGCATCTGTTCTTCACTATGTCATTGGTGCCTTGGTAATGTCCAATGACCATCCATGCTCTGCAAATCACTACTCCTTTCTCCCATACGTCTGTTGAAAGCACTGTTCCCCAAATCTGCATTTGGCCTCTGTTCTTCAAACATGGAACCTCTTCTGGAGTTTTTCCTTAGATATTTAACTTCTGGTTTGCTTCTCTTCTGATTTCTGCTCCTTTAACTCCAGGCTTCTCATATCTGATCACAATGTGTTTTGTCTTTCCATTGTTTCTTGTTTTTATGTCCTGGACATAATCGTCTTCATTTGGATCGGTTGCTTCAGTTGCCCATTTCAGTGAGGCATCACTACCCATGAACTGGCCTCTGGTATTGCACATTGCTACGTGGAATAGACAGTGTGCTGTCTGGACATCAATTTCTATGGCTACAAAGATCTTTGACTTCCCCATGCTGTAACTTAGGAGTGCACAAACAAAGCATTCCCCCTCTGAACTTCGTCTTCCAACTTCTTTCATGTGTGGGTACCAGATTTTGTTTTCCAAATGTGCTTTGCTGTCCAGGGGCCTCATTACGACCCTGGCGGTAAGGGGTTAGCGCCAGCGTTAGCTGCGCCGACCCCTTACCGCCAATTACGAGGTCCCTTAGCGCCATGGCGCTTTTAACACCTGCTTTTAGCGGGTGTTAAAATCCATGGCGCTAAGGGACCATGGAGTTAATTACGCCACCGTAGTTTACGGTGGCGTAATTAACGCCTCCCCCACTCCCATTATGCCCTATGGGGCAAAAATGGGAATGGGGAAGGGTAAATGGGGATTGGGGACTTACCGCCCCGCCGACCTCGGAATGGGGCGGTAAGTCCGCCAACCACCATGGCGTAAACGTAGTTTACGCCATGGTGGTAAAGTCACGGCCCAGGCGGTAACTTACCGCCTGGGTCGTAATGAGGCCCCAAGTAATCGTTTAGTTCATGTCATCTCCTTGTATGCTTTCCTTGATTCTTAAGGTTTTCATGTAGTTTGCTGCAACTACATCCTTGAATGCATCTGCATGGCTTCTTCTTGCTGGAGGATTCTCAGGTATCCTGATCCATGATGCAGGTACCTTCATCTGTGCCAGTCGAGTGGAGGAAAGTCTGGCAATTCTTTCCTTCTCCTCTTGCATATTTTTTCTTTTGGTTAAAAATGTCCATATCCACTCTGCCATTAGTCCAGTATATGGCTGTATTGTAGAACTTGTACTTGTCCCCTTCATTGGATCACGTGTGCCTGTCAATGTTGTCTCTGTTGGTTTATTCTCCAACTCCTCTTGTTTCTTCAGGAGCTCAGCTTCCTTCATGTGACTCTTAACTTCGCTACTCGTGGAGCTTCTCATTGTTGGTGCTCGAACCTTCCTCTCTTCCTTGGCCTGTGGTTCTGTAGTTATTGACACTAGGACTGGTGTGTGTGCATTCAATGTTTGCATGTGTGTGGTTGTCAGTATCCTTTTTACATTCATACTTTGCCGATCCTGTCTCCGGCTTTTTGATTTGCTTGTTACCATAAGTGTGTGTGTGTGTGTGTCGTTGCTAATCACATCCATCTCAAGTTTATTCATTCCACCATCAGTCCTCCTAGGGAATGGAATGACTACGTAAGGTATGGGTGCCTTCGTAGGCTTCATGTGTGCATCATTAAGTGGGTGCACTGGAATATGAATGCTTTGTGCACCAATACAAAAATGCAGTTCTGTTCATCATTGACAGTAAAACAATGATGAATATAATGCATTAATACATAATACCACTATAAGTCAATCTACAGCATTTACTTCCAGAAAAATGCAAACGTCTCTCCTCCTGAGGGAGGACGAGGTTGCGGCTTTGAATCCCCATCTCGATCATCCGTTGAAAGATGCTAACTTTTAATACACTCTTAAACAATATTATTTCCGGATTCTGCCAGTTCTGTTTGTGAGTTGCAGGTACTAAAACTAGTGTCCATCTTTGCTCGAACAATGGATTGTCTTATTATCTTTGGAGAAAGTTCTCTTGCTAGGCTATAGGAAGTGTCGAAATCAGGCCATAATTCAGCAAGTCTCTTTACTGTGCATGTTCAAAATATAGAGTTCCCAATCGGTGCCTCTGATTTGCTTCATTCCCGAAGACATGTTTTGTCCTTGTCAGTATAACAAAAAGTGAAGTCTCTTGCACTACTTTCTCGATCTGTCCCTCGGCGGAAAGTTTTAAATCTTCTCCGAGCGTTCTGCTGATGGTTAGAAAGTTTGACTTGCATCACGATACCATGCAAGAGCATGCTCATCTGCATAGAATTAGCTGGGTCTCTGATGAATGTAAGGACATCAACACTGGCGGGTCTCCCCACAAGTTCTGGGAAATCTTCGATTAGACGAAAAAAAATGTTGCTTGCTAGTCTTCTATCTTCTGGTGACAGGGACATTTGTCCTGCCCTTATTGAAGTTTGGACCTGTTTGGCCCTCACTCACTGTGAACAGTTTCTACAATTTTGTGTGCGTGGTGCGCAACTTGAATAATAATTCTTTTCAGATTCATACTTAAACGGTCTGTGTTTGCTGGATCTTGAAGAAATGTCAATATGTCCGTGGTTCTCCCGACAAGATCTGGACAGTCTTCAATTAGGCGAAACAACAGTACATTAATAAGCCTATTCGCTTATTCCTCCGCTGGGGACATTGGTTTTTTCCTTGCTGTATTCCGGAAGCAGGAGGAACTGCTCAGCAATTATAGTGAGCAGCCTCCTTATAGTCTTTTCGTTTTCAGGATCTTGAAGAAAGTCAGTGATACTGGTGAGCCTCCCCACAAATCACGGGTATGATCTAAGTACTAGTTTGAAATATATTAATACGTCCTTGTTGAAGTCGCTTCTGTGGGACACCATTATTGATTCTGAACAAAGCCTCTGTGTTGAAAGAATCTGGATGCTGTACTTTCTTGCAATTTATGTTTCCCTGATCAAAATTTGGCATATTCTTTTCTTGTCAAGGCTTCAGTGTGCCTCAGTCCAAAGTTCAAAGTCGACAGACTATGTTGTGGCTTATAAGTGCACTTTTCTTCTTCACCCTGCAATTAGGATGCACAGAGTGTCCGTTTTTATGTCCTTAATCTCTTTTTGCTCAGAGGAATGTCTCAAAGGGAGCCACAACATTGTACAAACGTTCTTTGTCTTTGCTCTGCTGCTGGTCATGCATCCTTCTTCCTCGTCATGGATCTCATCTGCACATGCTGTGGTTCTTCCCCGTCGTCCGTAGTCTCTTTGCGTTGGGGTGCAGGCAGGGGACCTTCTCCGATGTATGGCTTGATGTCACCCAAAAAGTTCCAAGCTCTTCTTCCTTGCAGCTTTACTGCAGAGGGAGTGCAGTCTTACACTGTAAAGGGACCGTTAAACCTTGGCTCGTCCCACTTTTTTCTCATGTGTTTTTTTACCAGTACGGTGTATCCAGGGAAGATTGATGGAATATGTAGTCCTTGAACTTGGTCACTTGTAGTATCTCCTTCTATGTTCCGTGCTGCCTTGCACCCTTTTCGTCATTGCCGCAGTCGCCGCAGCAGGCCTAAAATTACAGTAAGACAACATGTCATGCAATTCAAGTAATTTTGCATTTCAGGCACTAAAATGTCTCTTGTTGGCTGGGCATCACATCTAGCTCTGTCTCGGGTGTCAGGGGAGTGCGCATTCTTCTTCCTGTTGCTATTTCGTGCGGTGCAAGATGATGGTCAGAACCAGGCTGGTTTCTGAGTGCATAGAGTGCCAAAGGAAGGCAGTGTAACCATCAAGTTGGCTATCCTTTCTTTTAACAAGCCATTGAGCCTCTCACATAATCCGTTACCTTGCGGGTGATACACCAACGAGAACTTGTACTTTATACCAAGCAACAAGCTAATCTGTTCAAATACTTGATTGACAAAGTGAGTCCCATTATCTGATCTCACAACTTCACATACTCCCCACCTGGAAATATCTCTCTCACAAAAAATGTGGCTGCGCAGGGAGAGTCTGGATGTGTACATGGACCTGCTTCTATCCATCTAGAGAATGGACACACCACAACAATTAGATACCTGTACCCGTTACATACTTCAATCATATCGATGTAATCGACATGCAAGTGCTGAAAAGGTCCATTGGGCCGTGTGATGACTCCTCTAATTACCTTTAGTGTGTGCCCAGCCGTGAACTGTTGGCAAATTATACAGTTCACCATACAAAATGCAACCTGCTCTGCTAAATTTGGCATGAAACAAATCTTCAGCGAGTGTTGCTGCAAGATTCTCTTTTGTCATATGCGCTGGATCGTGTAACTGTTCCAATGCTATTTTTAACAGGGCTATAGGCATCACTGGTTTACCAGTGCTGCCTTGTCACCACAAGCTTTCGGAGGGGTTTAAAAAACACCCTTGCCATGTCTAAAGGTTTTTCTCCTCCTGTGGTGCCTCCCATTGGAGTTGCAGGTATATTAAATAGGATTGCAGCCGGGTTAGGGACTAAAGGGAACTCAGCCTCAACAATATCATTTATTGGACGTAAATCCTGAATTAAATGCCAAGACCCCCTCTTTGATTTTTTAATCAGGTAAACCGCAGTGTTAGATGACGATTCTGACGTCACTAAGATGCCCTGCTCCATCATAAACAAAATTGTCTTAAAAATTCCTTCATCTGCCTCCCAAGGCATGGGATATTGTCGTGCTTTTGGAAGAATTGCCCCTGGCTTAAGTGTAATTCTCACTTCTCCGACTCCTTTCAATAAGCCTACGTCATAGGGGCCTGTGGACCACACTGAAATATTCAGGACAGTTCTTTGCCAACATCATTCTCTGAGGCACTTCTCTTTTGATCATTTTCACCCAAAAAGTGAGGTTTACCTCAACTGCTGTTTCTCGCCTATCTGCTTGCTCGTCAAACAGATCGTCATCAGTGTTGTCAGTCAATCTGTATCCTTCTTCAATGGCGATTACTGTGCACCATTGTCGGCCTTCATCATCACAAACATCAATCAAAGGTATTTTCCCTCACATTGCGACTGTGTGTCTCATCAAGGGAAATACTTTTCCTTGTGCATATGTATTCCTGGCCTAAATAGAAATTCATGTGGGGTCCTCATGGTTTTGTCTGCAAGGCCTGGCAGCCCTGCCAGTAGCACGGGTATTCCATACGCAAATATTTCTGTCTGTAGTGGTACAGCCCTCACAGTTGTGTTTCCTGCGTATGCTCTAATCATTTTGCATACGTTCAAATAGTGCATTCCTGGAGTTGAACATACTATGCCCTCCTCCGTGAACGAGTTTGTCATGTTTAACTCGTCATTAGATCTCGACCCAAGATATTTCCTGGGGTGTTTCGCGAATATAATAGCGGTACATTCATATCACATTCTCCTATAGAGACTGGAAGTGCGTCTGAAAAAGGAACATGACTTGTAGCTCCTGTGAAACTCTGAGTATTTATAGCATCATCGGACAAGGAAAACTTGCCTTCACATATACACAAACGTGTTGCACCTGTGTCATCTAAGAAGGAATATTCTTTATCCCTATAACGACATCCACCCTTGGTTCCTGGTGAGGGTCTGGTGTCACTGATAGGACAGAACACATCAGGGTTGCCTGTGAGCTGTCCTAGTCCATATATAATTTTGTCACACCTTGTCCGAAAAGGACTTCCCCCATCACCAGTTTTAATCCTCATTCCAGGGTTCACAGCCTGACCTGTACTTACTGTCTGTGACAGTTCCATCGGCAACTGTTGAAAATGTCCTTGTGGAAAACTCATCGAATTCTGAGGTTGCAAGCTTTGCTGTGCTCCTGGCATTTGTTGCTGCACCGTGTGATTCTGTCCAACTCCATTTCCTCCCTGTTGTAAAAACACATGTGGATTCACCATACTTGCTCTTGTTCCTGGGTTGTTTTGCATCATGCCTTGACTTCTGCATGTGCATGCTAGATGTCCTGTCATTCCACACAACCAACATATTGGTGGTGGTCTAATTATTTGCCCATTTGACATATCTTGATTGCCATTTTGCATGTTTTGAAAGCCTCCTTGATTACTCTGAAAACCTCCCTGATTACTCTGCCAGCCTCTTCCTCTGAACCCTCTTCCCCTGGGATTAAACCCAGTATTGCCCTGATTATTCTGTTGTGGGTTATTGACTTGATGTATGCTTGACCCATCTGTGCTAGTTATCATTGCCTCTTCAATGGCATATTTTGACAATTTCTTCTGCACTCATTTTGCTTCTTTACCCTTTCGTGCGGCCTCTTTTTTGCAATTCTTTTCTTGCAGCAGCCTGCAATAGTCTGCTATGGTCAACTGTATTTCAGACCACGGTTTGGCCTCGATTCCTACCAATTTCTTGAGTTATTACTGTACCTGCTGTGGCAGCCCTTGGCATAATATATGTTAAAACACGGGTATAGATTTCCCCCAAGATTCCTGAGTCTCGAGTACCCACGCGTCTTGGAAATTCTGGATGTAAAGCAAAGGGTCCTCTGACTCCTTCATCTTACATGTCATTATAGCTCCCATGTCGGAAGTATCTGAAGATAGCAATCGTAATGCTTTCCATACCGCGGCTCTACAATTGTTAAACAGTGGTACGTCAAGTGCAGTATTAACTGTGGTCACACAAGGGTAACCTACCCATGTCCACACATCGTCTGCTCTATCACCAAGAATGGTGATTAAAAGTCCTTTGATATCCCCTATAGCTAATTTGTTCCCTCCCGTCATTTTTTCTAGCTCGTGTATCCATTTTCCGGCTCCCGATGTCAACACTGGAAGCTTATTTTTCAGGTTCTCCCGATCCATGGGTGGCCATGGAATATACTGTGGTCTCATTCCATCTTTCTCGAGCAACGGAAATTGGGACACATGGCCCTCTCTCTCTTCCCTCATTGTTCTTCTGTCAATTGCAATATTACTACATCGCCACCTACCTGGCAATGTCCGTAGCTGGCTCACATAGGGTGGTGGAGACACCCCCCTCTGACCGTGAGATACTTCTTCATGTCAGTCTTATCCCTTTCCCTCCTGAGAATCGTTTTTCGCATCTCTCTTCCTCCTTTTCCTCATGCTCCTCTCTTTCTTTGTCTGACATTGTCTGTGCCCAACTCATGCAACTTCTCGCATCCTCTTTGTTCCTACTGAGTTACAACCTCTACACGGACAGTTCTCTATTCCTACTACTTTGGGAGGTGTCCTCAGCATCGTAAAGCCGAGTGCTCTCCAGGCACCCTCCTTCCCCGTCCCCTTGAATACTTGTTCTAGCACCATTTCATCATATATTCTATCAATCGTCTCTCCGATGTTTCTGGTGTCGAAGTCATCCTCAATATTTGCCCTAGACATGCCTGGTACTGAATCGTACTCAGGAAAGAATTCTTCTATATCTTCCCAATCTAATACTAGCTCAAGTTTTTTAACCTCACTTTTCAGATATTCAAGATCACGTGCTCTCTGTGTTCGCTTACGTTCTACATCATCATCGAATTCTGTATTTTTCCTCGCTTCTTCGGTGACCTCGTCTTCTTCCTCTTTCTTTGTGTCTCTA
Organism: Ambystoma mexicanum; assembly: GCF_040938575.1. Classification (NCBI taxonomy): domain Eukaryota; kingdom Metazoa; phylum Chordata; class Amphibia; order Caudata; family Ambystomatidae; genus Ambystoma; species Ambystoma mexicanum. The sequence continues at coordinate 394,579,516 of NC_090930.1, read as the reverse complement.
CATTCATTTGCCCTTTGGATTTCCTCATCCCTTCGTCTCTTTATTCTTTTCTCCCGTATCCTTTGTTCTTCTTCTCTCCTTCGCTGCTCCTTCTGTCCTGATCATTGTCTGCTCTCTGTTTACGATCGCATTGCCTTTCTTGCTCTTTGCGATATAACTGTTCTCGTCTCTGCCTATCTTTTTTCCTTATTATTTTGTCTCTCAATCATTTTTCTTTTTCCTTCTCTTTTCTCTATAATCATCTAGCTTCTCTTTTTGTTTCACGTCATCTATGCCTTTGCCATTGAGTTTTAATAAAATCTGCCCTCCCATCCATTCATTCTGTGTGAATGCTATCTCATCAGTTATATCCTCACTTCCTTTCCATCTTTTGCCTTCTCTCTCCATGTCGAGAGATGTACTTGCTTCTGCCTGGTCTTTTCTCTCATTCTCGCATCTCTACGTGGCCCTCTGGACTTTGGAGGTAATATTTCTATCTTTATCCTTGTCTATGTTTTCATCACTACTTTGCACAGGTGACTTGTATGCTGGATTGCTATACCCTGTAGCTGCTTTAAGTTCTCCAAGTGGGTGTAATCCTTCATCCTTACTGCCCTCAGTTTTCATTTCAGATGGGGTGTGTGGCGCTGTGCATACATTAAGTATATAGTCTAATGGCGGCTCCTCCTCCTTATCCTGTTGATACATCTTCCAAAGCTCTTGACTAGCTAGGCGTTTGTCTAACTTTTTGCCTGTGTATGTGGCATGCAAATATGGCGTCATGTGCTGTAGGACTGTTTTAGATAACGATCCACCCTGGGGCCACGGCATAAACATCTTGTTTGCGGTTATTTTAACCCATTCTGCACTGTACATTTTTCAGCTTAGGTACAGGTTTTGGCAACTGTTTGCACAGATTTACTAATAGAGTCGTGTCTTCCATATTTAAATCTGTTCATTTTCTCTTTATATAACATTTGTTAATGTCATTAGTTTCTTCAAATAACTTCAACATTCTGAGCGAGCACCAATCCCATTTCTGTCATAAAATTTAATATTTCCTTTTTAATCAACAAACATCAATTTGTACTCTACAATATCTTATTTACTTGATCACATACTTTTTATGCTTGTTCCTTGAAGGAAAAATTTCATCCTATAATGTCACAACAAATAACACATAAGACAGGATGCAAGTTTCTTGTAGCCGATATATTAAAGCGTAGGATTTATGGGCATATTCTCTTTCTTCTCGGGTGTCCTCCCCAGTATCCTCTCTCTTCTTGGGTGTCCTCCTCGGTATCCTCTTTTGCTACTTAGTCACCCTTTGAGTCACTGAGTCACTATTTCCTTCCCCATATATATATATATATATATATATATATATATATATATATATATATATATATGCATTCTACTCTACTTCTGACTATATTTTGTTTTCCTGCCTCCCTACGTTACCTTTCCCTCACTTGTTCTAAGGCATGCACTTTTTGCCAAAGCATTTAGTCTTTTTCACTCACCATTCACATGTTTCCACTCTGGATGCTCGGGATCAACACCTTTGTCACCAACTCTCCTGCCGTTCGCCCGCTCAGCTGCCTGTAGGAGTGGGAAGGGGTTATGTGGGGAAACACAGGCCCTTTCAGACCTCTGCCTGCAGGTTCTGCTTTTTACTCTAACCACTGTCTACTGGGAGCTTCACGGTCTACTCAGCCAGATGGCAAAGGACTTGTGATATTGCCGAGACATAGAGTTACTTTATGTTGACGGTCATTGGGTGTCTTATCTAATCGATAATCGATAAACAATCTGATCTCTGCTACCAAGTGTACACTAGGACCCCCAACTGGCCCATAGAGCTGGGGTTTGCCCAATAGCACTTTAAGATAAGATAGCAGCACCCGTGAGATGGATGGGGTGTAGATTAATACTCCAACACCAAATCAATAATGAAAACTCAACGGTTTGGCAAAGGGAGTCTGTTTAATGACAAGTACAAAAAACAGGGAGTCTGATGAATATCAGCGGTTGCGTGATCTTCTCTCTCGGTTCACAACTCCAACAAACTTCAGAAAAAACACATCATTTATACTAAAAACTCGTCATCACTGACGTTTAACGCTTAAAAGTTGGCATGCAATTCTATTGGTTCTAGAAAGGTAACTTTAATATATGTACTATATCTGTATATGGTAACGGAGTAAGGGGATTGGCTAAACACTGTCAGGTGGGGCATTTAAGCCCTTCCTTCAAAATGGATATTGTAGACGTCACTAAAAGTATGACGTCTCATTGGTTCTACTAACTATAGGACCCTAGATTACTTGGTCCACTATGATTGGGTTGGCATCAACCCCTCATACTTTTCCACTTTGCCTAGCAGTACGCATAATGGTCAGCCAGGTGCAGGCTGCCCCCCAGCTCCACCAGCCTTCCTCCAATTATTGTTACAATCAATCATCTCTTTAGTGGCTATGTGTCAATTATTTCACTGTGGTTGGCCTCAAGACTGCATCTCCTGTCTGGAAAAGTTCTGATATCTTTGTCTGGCCCACTGCCATGCATAGGTGTGAAAGTGTCACTTCTTCTCGCTCGGCTGGTCACGTGATTCACACACCATGAATTTGCCTCTTCTTTGTGTAATTCATGTATTTGATTTTCATTTTCACCCACCACCTGCATTCAGTTTCTTATCTTGACCTTTTTCGAGCAGGATATTCTGTTCTTTGCTTTAATTAATTGTAGCTACTGTTCGTCTATTTCAACTGATACGACCTTGGCTTTTTTGGCTTTTTTTGGCACGATTTGCCTCTGCTGAGCTTTGTTTCTGCCGCTTATTCTCTATTTGCTAAATATGAAGCTCTCCTCATGTGGTCTTTAATAACCTTTGGTTGATTCTGCTTCTTGTGTAACGTGGAAGTCTTCTACTAAGCATGGCAAGCCGTACGATTTTCTTAGCTGTCTTTCACTTCCAAGCATATGTACAGGCGTAAACTGGTCTTTATCTTCATCATGCTCATGGCATAAGCTCCTTAAATTTGACATTGTCCTTTCACTCTAGGTTCACGATGTCCGTTGTCCATGGCGTTTCATCTCTTTAAGTCATTCTCTGGTCGTCGTATCTTCTATATGTGAGTCAATCCGGGTTCTTGTGATGTCACCATTCGTCTTCCATTAAGACCTTTTTGGCTTCTTCAGGTCCTGTACTTAGACAATCTTAATTTCATTTCATTTGTTGATATGGTTTTCTCAATGGGTACCTTATTGCCCATGATTTCCTTGGTATCGGTACTTCAATAGGCGGTGTCCTTCTGATGGGTACTGGACAGAGCCCCACTGCGGTTCTTTCCTGGTTTATTTGCATTTCATACATCCCATACTTTGGCGTGAAAATTCCTGGTACTTCAGAACGGATGGTTGGAGTGCGGGCTATACTTGGGACCTCCTCTACACAGCGCAGAGGTGGGTTTGCATGTCTGATTCAGGGGTGCATGTACATAACCAGGGGTCAGATCTAATTTAAGGGTGCGCAAACGCAGTTTAGTGGTGTGTAGGAATGGTTTACGTGGGTTTGCACTCAAATTTTCGAGTTTCACCTGCGCTTCAAAGTATGATGCTCATGTTGTCGGGGTGCCGGCAATGGTTACGGGGGGACCCTATGCAGGGTCCCAGAGATGCAGGCCTGTTTGTGGGAGACCCCACACACTGTTTGAAGGTGCATCTATTCGCGCAAGGGGGAGCATGCAAAGGTAGCTGTTCTGGCTGTTTGTGCTTTGCATGGTGGCATGTCGGGGGCCTTCGAGGCGCGACTTGCGAATACAGTTACTTTGTGCAGTGAATTCCATGAATATGCAGGGTGCGCATTATTTATTCTGCATGCAGGCTCGCACAGTGTCTTTCTCTGTGGGCAGCAATTGCAGGAGAAATGCGGAAAGTTCCACCTATCGCCCCGAAATCTTATAATAGCATATGTGATGTCACATAGTCACATTTTCATAACTGAATGTATTACATCTAGTCCTCTTTTCTCAAAAAGAAATCTCACTTAGTAACCATATGTCACCTTCCATAAGCATGCCATCATTCTCAAAAAAGGGCCACTTGCCAATTGGTACCAAAGCCATTTCCACGTACCCTGTAGATATTATGAGTAAGAAGTCGGAAACATGGTATCCTTGAAGGGATTCATCTACATTAGTGCTTTGCAAACGTCCAACTCTCTATATAAGGGCCTGCCACTGGCGTGATCCAGACTTTCTAATGTATTAAGTGCAAGCTATTGTGGGAGACAATAGAAGTTGGATTCCAGCAATAGAGCTGCCAGATAGTTGTTTCATTTAATAGATTTAGATTTTACTGTTCTGATGCCCAGGTATTAGAAGTTCAGGTTTCTTGGTGAATAAAGCTGCTTTTTTTAATTACTAAACTTTAGGTGGGAAAATTAATTGCCCTTTATAGTGGCTTTTAGTGATAACAAAACATGCAGAGAAGATAGATGGCATATGGTCCTGAGCAATGATGTGAATTATTGATAGAATAATTAATGCACAAAGAAAAAAATCATTCTGAACCCTGATTGTGCTATTGACAATGAATGTCACCTATTTAAATTATGTCATGTGGCATGTTTGTTTTACATGCTTACTTAGATCCCAGAAATGAAGTGAGATTGCACCAATAACTGACTGTAGAAAGGTACTCCACCCAAAATGTATTATAACATTGTGTTTCTGTGCGACTGATGTGGTGGACATTCAGTGAATTCCCCTGGATCCAGATACTGCCATATGTTCCTTTATAGATCTCATAGCTTCGAAGTATGCTCTAGCAGTGAGTTGATTGTTTCAGTAGAATGTCCATTGTTTATTAAGTGGATTTTTTCATATTGTCCAAAGTCTCAAAATAAAAATGCCATAACCGTATTGCGTAGAGACATTTGATATATCCAAGTCTTACTATAACTAGCCTCTGCTGTCTGAGGTTCTGCACCTGAAAGCATAGTGTGCTTGCATGCATTCTGTTGACTTTTCCAAATGCTTTCTACTGGATCCAGTTGCTCACACATATGTATTTGCTGTGCTGCAATTGTTTGGGGTGGGTAATAATGTTGCACTGATGGAGTCACCGTGACCATATGGAGGGCACCAAAGTTGTAAATTATGCCCCACACATTAAAAAGAAAACATATTTGCCTACTAGTGGCCCACAGGCCAAGTTCTGGTCCATGGGCAAAATCCTGTTCTTAGCCCCAAATCATGAACCGTGGACCAGAGTGGACCCACATTAGGGTCAAAGGCCTTGTCTCCACTTTCTAGGGTTTGATATATCCCCGAGAATTGCCTGGGCCCAGTGTCAATGCCCAATATCCATATTTGGGGAAAAGTGGTCGAAAGCATTGGCCATTGGTCCATTCAGAAGATTGGGGGTGCACACATTGTGAAAGGGTACGTCTCTGCTCTCTGGGCAACTGGTGTTTGGTACAGCCTATAGACAGTGTCCACAGGAGGGCACAGTGGCCAGCAGCCATGGCTGCAGGCCATGGTCAGTGGCCACTTTCAGTGGTCCTGTGGAGACACAGGTTCTTATGGTCTACAGCCATGCGGCAGCAGCAGGAGTACTGGCTGTGTCCACATGTTATGGACACTAGCCATTTTGGGAACAAATGGGTAACTAGAATGGACCACATACCATGACCAATTGCCACTATGCATGACCTTTGGGATTTCAGGGCAGGTCCAAAGATACTTCTCCGGGCAATATTCCCACTGGCCATGGTCATGGGAAATGTCAAGTATCCCCATTGGTTTGCTTGTGGGGGCCCATGAAAGCCACAGGACATGACATGTGGGTTCATTGGGTGGTTTGGGGTTTCCTTGGGCATGGTCCATCAATATTGACAATGGACATAGCTATAGACCGTGACTAGTGGGCCCACCAGGTGTTTCAAAGCTTAATGGAGTAGACAGAGTGACAACTAGCTGTGGCCACCAGCAATGTCAAGTTTGTATTGTAGATACAATGTTATGGTTCCATGCGATTATAATGAATGAAAATATAACAAAACAATTTTTTTAAATAATTAAAAATAACAAACAAATATTGATTTTTGTTTTTTTTTTCAACTTGTGGTGGTCCCACAAACCTTCAGTTTTCCTTGCTTTATTCACCCCCCGTTATTTACTTTTTACAGAAAATGCAATATGTTATTGTTATTATGAATTCGTTATTAAAGTGATTCCGTATTCTCAATTACTTAAATTCACTGCATACCCAATATTATATATATTTTTTAAATTTGTTTTATTAAAAGTGTTTGCCAGTGTACAATAAACGTTTACACTGTATCAAATTCTTAAAAATGAATGTGGGATATAACAACAGAAAAGAAAGTAAATTAAGGTTTAAACTTAATAATGCCACAATATCCATTTACCATATTGTCATGGTTTCCACTGAATAAAGTGAAATACTTCGTAAAACATTTTCCCTTGTAAGACTCCATGTGGGGTTAATTATGTCCCAAACATGTGCCTAATTCACCCATACAGATTTCACCAAGTGTTACCTTTCCAACCTAACATTGTGGAGAGAAATTACACTTCCCAAATCACTTTCCATTCCAGTTCTCCCTGTCTCATTTGTTCATTCACATCCTCAAAGATCTCCGCAAGCAGTTTCACCAGGGCTATTATGAAGGCCTCATTTGAGGTTGTCATAAGCCTAGTCCAAGGGCGATTTGTCAATATCTGAGAAGTCAAATGAATGAACCCGCCCAGAAGGCGGATTCTCTGTTTTGTAAAAGTTGGACATTCTAATACAAGATGAAACAGAGATTCAATCGGGACCAGCCCACTTGCCAGACAGCCTTGCATTTCTTCCGCTAGTAGGAATTTAGGTACCATTGTTTCCAAGGTTGGAACAGCATACAGGTGACATTTTCGGTATAGATCTCTGTACATTTTCGGCTGACATTTTTGTACATTAGACCTCAGTTTTGCTATGGGAGCATGTAGATGTTGATTAACTGTATAGTTTTAGTCTGTTCTGATCTTTGTAGTCAATATTCCTGTTCCAGCATTTCATCTTATGCTTTACTATAAAGGCACTACGTGTGTTATTCACTTGGATCATACTCAGTTAGTTCTCACAGTTTCTGTGGAACTTATACAAATAGGACGTATGGTCCGGGCCATTTCATAGACTTTCCTGCAAGTAGGAGCTCCGGGTAAACTCCTCCCTTCCCCTATTTTTGTTAGAAGTGATAAAGATCTTTTTATGTATTGAGCCCATCATGAAGTAAGCCTCAAATCCATTCTAATTGCACTAATGGGAGTGGACTTTGGAAGGCCCAGTACTGCTTTCTGGATTTTACCTTCCAGTCTGTCAAGGAACTCCCTGTTATGAAACATATTTAGCTCAGAACCATATAGTATCATTGCCAAAATCTTTAATTTATATAGCTCACGTCGAGGTAATAGTGAACACGCACAGAGCTTGGTTTTTTAATACTTTCATCAGTGAAATACAAGGAATGATTTTCGATTCTGTTTTCTTCTTTTTTATACAGAGATGGTTCCTAGACAGTATCAGAAAATCAAGGTAGTTTATGGAAGTTACTTGATTGATCGCTGTTTGGTTTACTTTCCATGTATACAATCTCCCTTTGTGTTTTGTTGAAAAGGTCATTGAATATGATTTATGTGGATTAATCATTAACTGGTTCTTCTCCAAAAAAGCCTGGACCCCATATAAGAGCCTTTGTAGGCCTGCCGCAGTATAGTCAAATAATATGAGATCATCAGCATAGGCAATGATGTTAACCCTAAGACTGTGCCATCTAGGGGCATAGCCTCCCCAGGATAAACTTTCCTTCCATAGATCAGCTAAATACAAATTGAATATGGTAGGGGCCAGTACACACCCCTGCCCTACTCCTTTCCTGACTGGTATAGATTGTGAAAGGTCCCCCAAAGTATTAAGTCTAATTTTTATGGAGTTGTTCCTGTAGAGGACCTGGATCATTCTCAACAGGCCCTCCCTTATACCCCATTGCCTTAGTTTCTTAGGATATTGATATTATCAAACGAGGCACTCAGGTCCCGTACTGCCACATATAGAGTTTTACCAAAGTTGCCACCTTGTCTAAAGTACAGACAGATAGAGCCATTGTACTCATCAAAGCCCCAACTCCCTTCCTAAAACCGGTTTGGAAGGGATTAGTATTTGCTCTCCCATTTGTTTAGGTATTTTATGGTTATCCTTTTTATGGTTATCCTTTTTGGTTAGGATATTATATATCATTTAAAACTTTAATGAATGAACATTATGGTTGAAGCACAATACAAAAAAAAGCAACCATAACTCCACCACTAGCGCTTAATAAAAGTAACTTGTCTACCACAATGTGCTGCTCATGACACCACAAATGACAATATAAACACTGTGCACATACATTGAGCAACAGAAAGAACTTGATAAAAACAAGGGGTACCCAAAACTGGTTACCATCAGTTTAAATGTAATATGTGCTGAGAAACACAAACAGCTGCACCCTAAACGATCTAAACAATTAAAGGAAGCCTGTTTTTCCCACTAAAATCCATCTCCCTCTCCAAAAGGTTTCATAGAGACACACGCCATTTTAGCAACACATGTATATTGTAAAGCAATGCTGATCAGAGTTGTGCAGATTTTCAAGAACCATATCACGTTGCAAGTGAAGGTAGCAGCAATGGTGTAATGAGGGAATAACAAAAAGTGGGCGGGTGTGAATATATAATCTTTAATAAATACAACGGACATACAGTCAAAATATGCAATTCTAAAATACATATGAGAAATGGTAAGCTTAATAAAACTCATCAAACCAGAAACCTTTACTGTACCAAAGAAATTACATTATGAAATACCAAACAATGTCAAGTATGTTTTTGACAATATAAGGGTCTGTGGGAATAACACATAAAGAGACAACATATGAACACACTATACATCATAATACACTATCTACAGGCAGACACTTGATGTAGGGTATACTGAATGGAGAAAGGAGGGAGAAGAGAAGAGCAGGAACATTACAGAGGGTAGAGAGCAGGGATTCACGATCAAATAGATATATATTACGTGCTATCAAAAATGGTTAAGCAGATAATTCCATAGTTATCTGCCTAACAACTCAACAGTCTCTATTTAGACAACACTTTGTCTTCAAAAGCTAAAACACTACATGGCTCATTTTAAATAAGTAAAAAAAACGATGACATTAAGTGAAAAAACATTGTTAAAGGGACGTTATGGTTAAGTTGCACTAATATAAACAGTTCTATGTGAAAATACCTAATTTTAAATGTCTCAAGGAAAAAGACTAATGTACAATGCCCGATTTTCTTTTGATCATAAAAACAGCATTCTAAAGGTATTTTTCTAGCCTGTGATCCTCCATTGTTCCTATCTGCCCCCCCACCCTCTTCTGCCAGATTTCAGCCACAGCCCCCTCCCCCACTGCACAAACCCCAGCCCCCACCCCCCACCCAAACCAAAATACAAACATACACACACCCACGCACTTCATTGATGACATCACTGCCATTGTCATGGATGACATCACCAATCACATCACATATCTGGGCACTTGTTTTTGTTTCCTGACATGAGTAAACTAGTTTTTTGTTTTTGTTGCCAATGGGAATTTCCAAAATGTAAAATATGCTATATATCAACACATTAACATTTTATATGTTCTTAAAGCACCTTCCTTAGAGTTTAATCTGACCTCCTAGTACACATACATGGTGCAATAAGCAGGCCTCAAACACACAATTCATTTGATTTGTGTACATGATGATTATTGTTATTTTCTTGTGCTGTTCTTTCTATCTTCCCTATGATAGTTTCCGTGTATGTGCCTCTAATTTGTATGCATTGTGAGTTTTTATATGTATTTTTTCTACTAACACAAGCGTGTGGTAAGTTTTCAATTGTTACCTATTTGTTCCATGTTTAACATTACTCAAAACTCTCATAAGGTAGCATTTATTATTTTACTATCGGAAATTACCAGATTAAAAATATTGTACTTCTATGGTGCATGCTGCAATCTTTGCCTATGTGTATGTATGATTAGGTTCCCCTATTAACAACAACATTCGAAGATAGTGTTTTGTTTACATGAGTACATTCTTTAATGCATTAAGTAGTGCATGATAGGTCTCCCAATCACCCCTAACATATTGTTACCAACATTATAAACACAACCCCTTGTAGGGCTGTTTATTAAAATATATTTAACATGTGATGTCATCATTGATGACATCAATGACATTTGTGATGCCATCTTTCAAGTCCTGGGTGTTAGTCTTAGCAGTGCACTTTGGTAGCGAGAGTTAAAGTTGCTTATCTTACCAAAACTGGTAAATTTCTGGGGCTTTTCAGTTTTACTTGTAACCATAATTTTCATTGACTATATATATGTATATATATTAAATGAAAAAACTTTTTTTTAAATAGATGTTATGGTTAAGTTCCACTAATAAAAACCTAAGAAATTCAATGAAAAAACTTGGTTAAAGGGACATTATGGTTGCAAGTAAAATCGGAAAACCTCAGAAATTCAGCAGTTATGATAAGCTAAACAACCATAACTCGCGGCACCCCCATGCACTGTTCAGACTAACACCCAGAACATCAAAGATGACACCTCGAATGATGACTTCATTGACTTAACCATAACATCCCTTTAACATTGTTTTTTCATTTAATTTAATTTCATAGGCTTTTATTAGTGCAACTGAACCATAACATCCCTTTAACAAACTTTTATTATTGAATTTCATAGGTTTTTATTAGTACAACTTAACCATAACGTCCCTTTAACAAAGATTTTTCAGTGAATTTTATAGATTTTTACTGATGCAACTTAACCATGACGTCTCTTTAACAAAGTTTTTTCAAAGAATTTTATGGGTTTTTACCAGTGCATTCTATTTTCCTACAATTTACTGATATCATACTTACCCCAATATAGCAACCCTTTTGTCCAATTTACTAAGTTTCCCCTCAAAACTTTTTCCACTGTTTTTGCTTCCGTCGATGTCTGCGAACGTCTGACATCATCGTGGACCTTCCAGACAGTGCTCGCGCGCTGCATGATGACATCTCCATAAACGCGTTTGTAATTTGCGTTTGGGTCCTTGCTTCGAGGACAGTCCGGAAATGCATTTTCTACTATTCTACGAACTTTCAAGCTCAAAATGGACCCTTGCACAGCTCCTACTCCTATTCTTACTCATTATCCATTAACAGTCTAGTACAAAGCACATACTTGGAAGAATAGTAGCAATACTGCTATTTATCTTAATAATTTTTCCTACTATGCTAATGTGTCAAGGGTTTTGACCCATGTTGAATCAATAGACTGGGTAGATTGGGGGATGAGCTGTCGCCGCCCATTATTCTATCCCAGAACCAACTAAATCAATAGACTGGGTGGATGTGGGGATGAGCTGTCGCCATCCACATTCACACCAGAATCCAGGAGAACTGCGCAGTTGGCACAAGACCACTCCAAAGATACAACCTTCTTGTGGGGGGTTCCACATCACCACTCTACTGTAAGGATACCATCAAAACAATGTTAAGCAAGGGTCCTATACTATCAAGCAAAAGACCACTCTATTGAAATGCAGTAATTCAAGACAGATCGCAAAAATGGATGCAATACCGGTACTCACCACTATCGGAAAGCCGGCATTTTAAAACCACCAGACTTTTGTGTAAAACTGAATAAAGGAACCCAAACCAGGCTGAGGAAAAACTTGCTAAGAGGTGGATACAATGTAAAACTAAATTCTGAAATGACTTGAAGGAAGTAATTATTTAATGTACATGTAAAAATTGTAAGTTTTGATTTAAACTGGGAACTAAAGTGACATTTAGCTGAATTCTGCCTGACAACAACCCCCGACAGGAGTTGAAACTTGATCAAACTGCATTCCCAGGCCTGGCTGCCTCCCGCTTCCCCGCCAAAAGGAGATCACACCTCCCTGATTGAATTAAGGGAGGGGACCTGCAGACTGCAGGAGGTTGAACAAAGCCTTGTCCTGGACTCAGGCAAATGTTATATTGATGGGGCCGTAAAGTGGCTTCCTCTTGGGAGAAGTGGGAGGAGAAGTGCCTGTGAGAGCCAGCTGAGTTTGGGGGAAGTGGATAAACCAGTTATTCCAACATGGGATGTGGGAAGCCACACCCCTTTTGACCAGGGCATAATTTTAAAAAAGATGGATAATTCATAGTACGGACTTGTCAGAATTATATAAGTAATATCATTCTTCTTGTGATTTTTCTGTGCACGCTTTAAGAGGTGTTAGGACCCTGTGGTGTATTCTGGGGGGTTGCTAGCGGAAAATAGGGTCTTACTCCAAATGTCTGCATGTTAAAAATCTGACACTTCATCAATTAATGTCCATACTCCTTGCGCACATGTGTGTAATTTTTGATAAATGTCCGATATTGGTAAACCAGTCAAAAAGTGCAAAATGTTGTCATTTTTGAATGCAAGCCCCCAGGAAGATCAGAGGCGGACAAGCATGGACCATAAGGAATATATAATGTGTACATGTAATTTCAACAAATTGTGTATCTGGGAAATATGTATTTGAATCAAATATAGGTTTGTGGGCAAATTGACCAGGGGAGGATCCTCTGACCCATAAACAGACCTCATCATGATGACAATCCATTTCCTTCCCCCAATCATGGGAGAGGGGAGAATTGGGCCAATGACAAGTAGAGAGGGGCAGGCTCAGTTATGCCACGCACACACCCACTTCCACAACACATAAAAAGAGACTGCTGGGACAGGTAGAGACATTCAATTCCATTTGCTGCGGAGCATGCTGACCGACGACTTCACATCCAGAGATCCAATACTTAGACTTCCAAGCTAAACAGAGACTACAGAACTTTGAACCAAGAAGGCCCACTGCAAGCAAAAGTATTTCTCAGCAGGCCTCAGCATCCTTAAAATCATTTGCAAACTATTCCAGCATCCTTAAAATAATTTGCAAACTATTCTTTGCCAAGAACCTTTGCCAGTACCCAGAAAGCAGTGTTACATCCAGAATCCACTTGATCCGGACCGGAAAGCAGAGCAGTACCCAGAACCAGAGGCCGCTGTATCCAGAGAGGCTAGACCAGCAGAGCAGAGCTGACCCAGACGCTGTGAGCAGAACCGCCCGAAGTCCAGTTCAGTTGACCAGATCCGTGACGAGGCCCATTCATTTCAAAATTAGGAGTGAGTATCCGCCAGAACTGTGCAGAACCCAATCTCTTAGTTAAAATAATCTAATCCAAACTATTTTAACCTAATTAGAACAGCCTCCTAGAAATCGTGTCATCTGTCATTTTTAAAGCTGCACAAGAGTCACCTGTCAATTCTGCAGCTGCAAGCTGTCACCTGTCATTTTGAGTTTTACTTTAAATCAGAAAATCCACCGTTATTAAATTGTCCGTATCTCTTGAACCGCTTGAAATGAAATTTCATTTGAAAGCTGGGATTCTAGGCTTTCCAACGAACCTAGAACCGGCTTCCTAGTCCTTATACTTTTGCCGTGATCGCGATTTACGCACTCGCAAAATTTACCGCGATTTGCGATTTGGCCTGATTTCGTCATCTGTAAAAAGATAGCCGCTTTTGCCTGAACTGCTAAAATTCGTTTGCAACCTAATAACCATCCCTGAACCATTGTTAGGGCTGACATGAACTGATTTAAAGTGTCTACCACTCACCCTGAACCTCCTATAGGGAATTAAAAGCATTTTTAGCACATTTCTCACTTCATTGTCATCACATTCAAAGCATTTTGGGCCTGTGTTTCAAACTTCTACCTGTTTCCTCTAAGCTTGCTGGGGGGGGGACTGAATTTCGTATTGTATTTGATTGCATTCCTGAGAACTGTGTGCTCCTCTTTCCATCTCCTTCCATTTCTTACATTGCATAGGGGGGGTGAATTGTCAAGGAAAAGTGAGAGAACTCCATAATTAAAGGGTCAGTACGGATGGACAAGTGCTCATGGGAGCCCAAGAGGAAAGTGCCAAGGGATGCCACGGTAGTAGACCTCTAGCTAACTCCTGGGCACAGGAGTCCCAAGGGTGGGGTACATCTTAATTGTAACATCCCTTTTACAGTTTTTTCTGTCAATATATTAAACAACTATAAACCTACTTCACCAACCATATTTCTTGCAACACATACTTATGTGTATCATTATCAGCAGTGCATGTTGGGGATGCAAATCATTGTTCAATTGCATAGGGCACAAGGCTCAATCATGACCCCACCCCCACCAAACATCACCGTTATCCACTGCACCTACCCAGCATCCTAGTTCAGCGTAAACTATAGACTCATAATGTAACTGATGACTAGTGCTCATCGCTTGCATAGCCAGTATCCACAATCCATTGGGCATGTGCTTCGGCCATGCTGCATACCCCAATAGGCAAATCAGAGTAGATAGACATTTGTCCTCACCGAGGGCCAGGCCCGCTGCCCACAGCAGAAAAGTTATATCACAATGTTTTGTCCTTCCTAATACTCTTTGCACAAGTTTGCTGCAATCCCGTCCAGCATTACGTACAGCAGCTGCAAGCAGAATGTTTTTTTCCCATTTAAATGTAGAGCTTTGGTCATGCTGCATGCCCCAATAAGTAAATCAGAGTAGGCATTCATCCTTGCCGAGGGCTAGGGCCTTTGTCCATGCACCAAACTTACATTTGGAAACTATGGAAAAATAAAACACAAAACAGATTTTCAAAAAGCATGCTTCAGGTCCTCACTGATGCTGCTCACAGAGATTAGTTGTAATTCAGGACAGCACTTCAAGCTGTAGCCGAAAGCAAAATATGTGTTCCAATTGAAACCTATGGCTTTGGCCATGCTGCATGCCCCAATAATCAAATAAGAGTACATGACTATCGAATAATTGTGGGGTGGTGGAATGGGTAGATCACAGGGCTTCATCTAGTAATTTAAATGGATCACCCTGCTGCTAGTGATGGGTTTCTTTTGTGAAGGTACTCTTCCTTCTTCAAGTGTTAGGTTTCGAATAGGAGAGTGACCCCTATTCACCTTAGTGCTGGGTTATTCAATAAGTAACTATTGTCATAATAAAGCAGTCTTGAAAACCATTGTTGGTGCTATATTTATTGTCAGAAGTCAGCCGAGACGTGTTTTAACTCTGCAGTCTTTCTCAAGGCATGTGGATTGTGGGCCAGTCATTGCTGCGAGGTTGTGGAAATGAGTCCGGCATGCAATCCCCAATCTTGTCCTGGTATAATAGCAAATAAAGGTGGTTAATGATTTGAAGGGTTAGCCTGTTGACCACGTGGGCACCTGGTTCGGCGTCCTCAGTAATTATCTGCTGATTAGCATTGTCTCGGAGTGTATGCAGCCGTAGTCATGGCGATCTGTTAATGCAATCCTGTTCAGCACTTTGAACTGTAGCCACAGGCAGAATTTTCACCAGATGCAAAAAACAAAATTCCCATTCAAACCTATCCTGATTTTGAAAAACTTAACCACATAGTCATTCCTTGGTGGGCATGCCCACTTTAACCCCATTGCCAGTCCCTTGTGGTCATGGCCAGTAGCCAGATTGTGCCATGACTCAGTCAATCTGGCCACTATTCGGTCAATCTGGCCACTGCCCATGACGACAGTCCATGACTCACACAATCTGGCAACTGCCCATGGCCACAGGCTATACCTCAGTCACCAAAAGCATACCACTACTTTTTGTACCAATATTATAACACTTTTCAAAAAATAAAACACAGACACATTTGCAATTCCATGCTTTCAGGTCCTTTCTACTTGCATTAGTTTGCTGCAAATCTGTCCATGTTTTATTTTTTGAAAAATGTCAAAATCTATGTACATAAAATAGTCAGAAAACTTAGCTCCCACTTGACAGAATACATTCAGACTTTGCACAAACATTCAATATTGGCTCTATATTCTTTCGAAAATCTTTTGTACACATTCGTCAAACGGCAATAACCCGCTCAGATTTTTCCCCATCTACACAATATCCCATCAAACTCTGCAAAGGCATTTAAATCAGGGTCTAAAATCTTTTTGCAAACGTTTGTGCAGATTCATGAAACGGCACCAAATGTATAAGCCTTTCAAATGTTTTGGGACCCCCCTCTAATTTTGTTCCCTCTTGACAAAGCAGCACCAAACCTGGTAGAACCATTCAAAGTCAGATCTAGAATTATATCACAAAATGTCATGCAGTTTCTTTCAGTGGCCCCAAAGTTATAAGACATCCAAAAACTGCTTCTCACCAACCATGTATTGCTAAAATATATATATACATATATATATATATATATATATATATATATATATATATATATATATATATATATATATATATATATATATATGATGTTCGCAAACATTACAGGGCTGTCCTGAACTGTTTTCGAACTTCAAAGGTCGGAAACCACCCGTTTTTGGGCTTTTCAAAGCAGTAGCCCACCCCATTCTCATCACATTTCACCTCCTCAGAGATAGTTTAATTAGTTTGACAAGTAAAATGTTGTGTTTTTGAATATGTTTTTACTGTGATGTCCACGGAAAACTGTGTCTGCCTGTGAATCCAACATGGCGACCGTTTCAAAATATCTGACAGAGCTCACATTTTTCACCATCCAATCAGCAGGCGCGTCTGATGTTGCTGATACCACGCCGCACCCTGATTGGTGCAGGAGGGTGTCCGCGGACCAAATAGGGAAGTGAGTCAATGGACCGGATACAGATATCACTAATTTGTTTTTACCTACTTTTTGGGCATTAAAAAAATAAATACTGGACAGATGTACACCAAATTTACAAAAGCACGCCTTCGGGACCAAGCTGCTGCTCCTGCTGCAAATTTGTTGAAAGTCCATGCAGCGTTTTGGATTGTAGACATGAGCAAGATTTATTTTCTATTGCGTCTATGAGGAAAACCACACATTTTGGGACCCCCACAATTTCCCCCCCCACCCCTCTGGACAAAACCTCACCAAACTTTGCAATATAAGTTTGAGGGGGGCATTTACTTTTTTTTACAAAGCTAGGTGAAGATTTTTCTGTGGGGAAATGTTATAAGCCACCCAAAAAGTGCTATTCCTATGGGTTGAGCAACTTAACCATAACTACAGCACTGTTATCACAAGCCGTGTAATTAGATGGCCTGCGGTTGCGGCCGTGTAGTCACCAAACAATATTTTTGGCAAGTTTGGTGAGGTTTAGTCAAGGGTGGGGGAAATTATAGAGGGGGTCCTAATTTTCTTTTTTTCCGTAGACTGAATGGAAAGGAAATTTGCTCACGCCTACAGCCCAAAGCGCTGGACGGATTTTCACCAGATGTGTGACAGGAGCCGTGGAGTGGTCCCAGAAGTGTGTTTTTGTAAATTTGGTGGCAATCTGTCAAGCATTTTTTTTTTAAACGACCAAAAAGTAGGTGCAAAAGAATTAGTGATATCTTGGTTCGATCCGCAGACCCATTTCCCTGTTTGGTCCGCAGCCAGCATTCGATTGGCCTAGAAGACGATGTGATGTCCGTGGACATCGGACGCGCCCACTGATTGGATGGTGAAAAGCATGAAATGTATTCGATTTTTGGAAACACCCACCATGGTGGATTTGCAGACAGCGGTCGGTGTCTGTGAACACAGCGGTAAAAACATATAAAAAAATACAACATTGCACTTGTCAAACTTATCAAACAATCTCTGGAGAGGTGAGGGGTGATGAAGATGGGATGGGGTCTGGCCATAACACCCCCCAAAAATTGGGGTGGGCTTTCCAACTACGATGTCCACGAAACAGTCTACATGTCCGGGGTAGTGCTGTGATGTTCACAAACATCTCACATGTTTGGGTACACACATGCATATTTCTGCACGGGGTTGGTGAAAAGCAGTTCTTGGATGGCTTATAACTTCGACAAAATCCATTCAGACTTTGTACAAACATCCAAGGTCGGGACTATAATCTTTCTGAAAACCTTTGTACACATTCGTCAAATTGCAACAAAGTTATAAGCCATCTAAAAGCATTGATATGCCCCCTGTAATTGTGCCCCCTCTTGACAAAATCCCTCCAAACTTTGCAAAAACATTAATATCTAGGTCTACAACCTTTTTGCCATCTGATGTGCAGATTTATCAAATGGCATCCCACCTCTAATTCTGTTCCCTCTTGACAAAACAGCATCACAGAACCATTCACAGTCAGGTCTAGAATGAAATTCCATGATTTCATGCAGTTTCATTGAGTGGCGCCAAAGTTATAAGCCATTCAAAAACTGATTTTCACCAACCCTCTAATGCAAAAATAAGCATATATGTCCCTGAACATCTCTAATGTTCGCGAACATCACAGGACTGTTGTGGACTGTTCACAGACATCAGAGAAGGAAAACGCCTGTTTTTTGGCTTTTCATGGCCATATCCCATCCCATCCGGATCACCCCTTACCTCCCCAGAGATTGTTTCATTAGTTTGACAAGTGCAATGTTGTGTTTTTCAATATGTTTTCACAGCAATGTTCACAGACACCAGCGGCTTTCCGTGGATCCAACATGGCGGGCGTTTCCAAAAATCATATGCACCTCATGCCATCCCAAAAAATTACTGGATGGATTTACACCAAATCTACAAAAGCACACTTTTGGGACCAAGCTGCCGCTCCTGCCTCAAATTTGGTGAAAATCCGTCAAGCAGTTTGGGCTGTAGGCTGAGCAAATTTGTTTTCCATTGCGTCTATGGGAAAAAAAACACACATTTTGGGACACCCCTTATAGTTTTGTCCCCCCACCCCCTTTGATGAAACATTTTGACAGGGTCATAGAGTTATTTTGCAAAGTTTTGCAAGGATTCGTCCAGGTGGCGGGGCGGGTGGCAAAGTTATAAGCCGACCAAAAAGTGCTCTTCCTATGGGTTGCGCAACTTAACCATAACTACAGGGCCACTACCGCAAGCCCTGTAAAATATATATATATAGCATAGTGTATTGGTTTAACCAACAGCACTCTGTGAACTGCATCCAAGAGGGGATCACATAAAATCCACAGTTAAGAGTGCTATTTACCACAGAGCTTTTGTGTCATAGTGGAGTATATAACATATCTACCTGTAGAGGAAGTGCTATTTCTTAAATTAAAATTGTTCCACTTTTGTCCATGTTCAAAACGTGTTAGTGTAAGAAGGTGAAACGTTTTACCATTGTCCAATCATTGTAATGCTTTTAATTTGTATCTGATGCTTGTACCACAGACGTAATCTATGGCTCCAAGCCAGTGCCAACCTTTCCTTTCTTCAAATCATTATTTCCCTACCCTTCGAAACATCATTGTTCTCCTTTTACTCACTTTTTTGCAAACTAACCTAGTCCCGGGCTTCTTTTATTTCGCATCCTCTTTCTTTCTTTACTTATCTTCGTCTCTCCTTTATTCATTTTTTTTTTTTTAGATCAGAAGATTGGAAGAGAATGATAAATGGAAAGGAAGGGAAAAGCTATCCCAAACTCTGGGCAGGGTAAATCTGTGCAAATGAATGGCAGCAAAACACAAATGCTATGTGATATGCTACAAAATGTGCACTTACTCTAAATTGTCAACCAAAAGGAAACATGAACAAAATGGTTTGTGTGATCCAGCCCTTGCATTTTGATCATAGGTCAAGTGAAAGCGGATGGATTGAAGGTGCTGGAAAATATATATAATACTAAATTACAAGGGATGATATGTCACATTGACAAAGCGTGTACAGCAGACCTTCATGTGGAAATGGAGCAGTACTGGACTCTGAAACAGGGTCAGAATTGGAAACAGCTTGGGTGATTGGACGTTCTTTGTAGTTTTGGTATACAGTACCAACCTTACAATTACATTGATTAAAATACGTAATTATGGCGGCACTCTTAACACATAGGGCCTCATTACAACTCAGGCGGTAAGGGTTTTACGGCGGCGTAAACAGCGCCGACCCTTACCGCCTGAGTACGAGGTCCCTTAGCGCCATGGAGGTTTTAACACCAAAATCCATGGCGCTAAGGGACCATGGAGTTAATTACGCCACCGTAATTTACGGTGGCGTAATTAACGCCTTCCCCACTCCCATTATGCCCTATGGGGCAAAATGGGAATGGGGAAGGGTAAATGGGAAAATGGGGATTTACCGCACCGCCAAGGTTGCAATGGGGCGGTAAATCCGCCAACCACCTTGGCGTAAACATAGTTTACGCCATGGTGGTAAAGTCACGGCCCAGGCGGTAACTTACCGCCTGGGTCGTAATGAGGCCCATAGATCGTAGACTTTCACTTGCAAACTTAGTTAAATGAGGTGATGGAGAGTGGTCTGTGATGTGTTCTTGCCATGGTCTCACTGTAGGTAAAAAAGACATTGGGCCTCATTACAAGTATGGAGGTAGCTATGGCTATCCCCATACAGGGTACCGGGTTCCTTGAATGGGGAAATACCAGGACATTCTGACCTTGGAGGGCCCAGTATTTCCCCATTCAAGGAACCCGGACCCGGTACATCCCCATTACCATTTGAGCCCTCATAGGGCTCAATGTGAATGGGGAGGATGCTAACAACGGGCCCGTTAATGACGGCCCCATTGTTAGCATCCTGGTCTGCTCGCGGGACCCACTAAGGACGCCTGGTTTTACCAGGCGTCGTTAGCGTGACCCACGAGCAGATCTCGTAATGAGGCGTTAGGGGGTTAACAGGGCCGGCAGCTCTACCGGCACCAGTAACCCCCTACCGCCTAACGTCTAATGAGGCCCATTGTGATTAAATGATTCAAACAAAACCTATTACAATATTTAACGTGTAAACTTGTAATAATGAAATGAACATCAGAGTATATATTTACACAATACAAACAAGTAGCTATGGAGTTCATTAAATAATGATGTGAGTAGTACCAGATGCCATGGATTACAGAGCAATTAACTTATAGTAATGACATCCTTACAACTTTGGTTTGAGAATCACAGTGCATGTAACAGGACAGCAATGCTGAGAGAGTGGTAATTATGGTGCGATAATATCTTGCCACCAAATTACGTCTGAAGGTGAAGCTGAAGGCCATAAGCTGTGGAAGGGTCAGTATCCCAAGCAACAATGACCCATCCCGGGATCTATATTTGGGATAATGTACCCCAAGCCATACATTATAAGGATATTGCAAGACACCCAGGAGTTTCGTGACCAAATAGAGAAAGGTGACTGGAAATATCCTTTTAGTTTGAGCTAGTAGGTGTCAGAACCATCTATAAACCAAAACTATTTCATTAGAGTACTGATAGGGAAACATGGCATATGCGGAAGGACACACAGCTTGAAGGTGTTGTTTGGTATATTTGTCAACCCATTGACTACTCATAGCCATGCTCATCCCTATGAGCATTGCAGCTCAGTTCATGCACCTCCCCACTCAAGACACCTTCTCATGAGAACTCTTTCAGCTTGCTTTAATCAAGGCTTAGCATCAGCCTTTGTGCTCGAAGTGCCTGTTTGTGTTTTTTCAAAGCAGTCTGAGAGTTAACGACTTAATTGGGGTTGTAAACATGCTACTGGTGTCATAAAATGTCTTTCCAGGTCTGACATCAGCCACTCGATTTATAAGCACTACGCATGTCCTTCACTGAAGTCCTATTAAAAACAAGCATTGGGAAAGCCAACAGTTTTGGCTTTGTATACGTATTAGGCATTTGCCAGGCACTGCTTTTGGATGATCGGGTACTCACACCATGTTGCACCTGCTACCATCAATGGGCAGTTAGTACCACTATGACAGTGCCTGGCAAGTGCCTTTCCCAAGCCTACGCAACAGCCAAAATTGTTGCCATTGCCAATGCTTTTAATGTATGGGAGGGGTTATATTAGTCCTTATAATAAATGGCCACACACTGTCATTCCCACCTCGTCGCTTGCTTAATACAATGTAAGAGATCTTCCATTTTCTGATCCATATAAACAATATAGAATCTGTTTGGATTTGTTTTTTTTAAATGCAACTCCTAATATGTTGTGGAAAAGTAGTTCAAGCGGTTTAATAAAATGTATTTAAAAAAACGTTCATTTTATGCTTTAAGGTAACATGCAGATTCATGCTCACATGAGTTAAACTCCAGTAGTGCATACATTAAACATTGTACCATGAACAGTTCTTCGTCAATTAACGGCTGCCGTGTGTCACAGAAAACTACTCTGCAAACAAATAATTTGGAAAGCTTTTAGTGGCTTTAATTAAGTGCTGTAGTGACAGCTGAAATTTTCTCTGATGGTTCAAGTAATAGCCCTTGGGACGTCACAACCAAAGCCTAATAACTGATTACAGAGCAGTTGTGATGTCAGTTTCTTATTGCAAGTCAGTTGTGATGTACCAACTAGCCTGTAATAAGAACATTATTTCCAGTCTTTTACACAGATATTGCAGGCTGCCTTGTATTGTAAGGCTATTAGCATATAGTGGTAGTAACAATACAAGTTTTGGAGGTTTGGTGGTGAAGAAAAAACGTTACTTTAATGTCGAGTAAAGCAAATAGACAACCTGAGTTATCAAATTAAATATGGTTTTATTTTGTAGTGTTTAAATAGAAAGGTTGTCTTCATAAGTTAAGTATTTTAATTGCAAATGCGATGAACTGGAGTGGGTTTAACATGAACATGCATTAGGTCTCATGCAAAGGTAAACGGTTTATCTATAAGAAAATGAAATCATATTCCTATGTTTTAGCTTTCTCTCTGGTGTATTAAATAGGATCTTGTCCTAAGAAAGGTCCTTCTAGAAAGGAAGCATTTTGTTAAAATTGAAACCTTGAAAAAAATATGCATTGTCGTTTCCCTGTCTGCTTTTGATGTTAGAATGATGAGAATGTTGTCAATACCAGTAGTTATGGGCTGCACTCTGAACAGTCTGATTGGTTGATAGGATGTCAATAATGAGCTACATGTGATAATATTGTTTATTGGGCCGTATACAGGCTATTGGTGATTAATTAATTGATTAATTACTCAATAAAAGAAAGTACCAGTAAATAATTTCACAAGGAAACATACTTGTTCATTATTAACAATATATCTATGTTAGCTTACTGTTGACTGTGTGCTTAGCCACAGTGAAATCAATTGGGCAATGTCTTGTTTATTTGACCCAAACAGAAATCTATGTGTGTTTACTATGCTGACCGAATACAGTCATGCAGGAATAGTGAGGCAACACATTTGCCAAGCCCCACCAGACTCTGAGCACTTCCAGTTTGTAAAAAGAAAGCCACGTGGATTGCTGTTTGTAGTATTCTGATTAACTGGGAGTTTTATGTGTGTTTTAGAAAAGGAATATATGAGCACATCTGACATACAAACCAGCTTACAATTAGGGATCAGGACATTGTTCCCAACACTTGAATATTATTGCAAATGAGTCTTTAGCCCAGTAGAATTGCTGTTATTTAAAAATGTCTTTCCATGTAGGTTGTGTTCTGTTTTTTATTATTGAGCTAATATGTAATTTACTCCTGTGAAAATGTTTTCCTGGTCATCCTTACTTGATGTGTAGGGGTGGACTGGGAACTAAAAGTGTCCCTGTTCATATTTTTCAAAGTAGCCCGATATAACACGGTGTGAGCACTATCAATACACTCATGCTTCTCCATCTGTAAGCATAACAAAGTGGCTAAACATAATTTAATAAATGGCATATCATATTTGTTAAGAGTGAGGCATGCAATACTGGACGTTTTATAACAAATTCATTACTTTGAGGGATTTGTGGAATGATGAGAGATGGAAGGAAGGGATTAGGCCTGGGTGAGAGTGTAAGAGGAGCAGAAAGCCAAGGTACCCACACAAAAGAGTCCCATGGTGCAGAGGCCCAAGAGGAAATCTCTAGAGTTCCCTATGGGCCAGTCCATCACTGTTGATGTGGGAATGTTGGTGACTGTGAGTGAATGACGGCTCATTGCATGTTGGATGAGTGATTCTGAGTGTTTTAGCTGTGACCCGAGCTGGTGTGCATGACGATGGCTTGCGGATGTGCTTCTGTTTCCCTATGAATATTAAGATTAACTGGAACCTTTGAAACATAATGCAGAATTTCTACATCTGATCCTGCATCATCCATGCTGATGGTCCACAGTACATGCATTGTAGCAAGTATCTTTTCCTTTCTTTGCACCAGATTTTCCACGCAGAACTTTCCGTCCTCTTCCTGTTTTTCTTATAATATATTTCCATTCCTTGTAATCCACTTGTAGGTATAACGAGCATGCCTGTGCTCCTTTTACTTAATGTTAACATTAATTTGTATGTACCTGAAGTACACTATATGCGAACCCATTTGAGGTTATCTTCTTCTGCTAAATCCATGTATATTCCTTCTACAACCCAGTTCAGGACCCCTCAGACACTCGCAACCCCTCCCATGACAACATTATTGTGCATCAAGCCTGGAGTTCTGCCTAACGCCTGATATCATATGTTATGCCTTCTCCTTCAACTTGCTACCTCCATGGATGTCATCTTAAATCAATCATTCCCTATGCAATGGCCTTATACTTTCAATGCTGAATTTCCTTTTCTGTCTGCTGTGCCCTTGATTGCTTCTCCCACTTCAACCCTCTCTACTACCTTGGTTAATATATCCTCTCACCCCAAACATGGCATGAAAGTGCATACATTCATTTTCAACTTTAAACCTGATGGTTGTGTGATTCTACAGGTCCTCTGGTTGTTGTAACACCCACTGGGTTTAAACTCCTTTTCACTGTTTGGATTAGAGCCAAAGAGTACGACAGCTATCATGTTGGAAGACATTTTATTACCATCACTCCACCTCAGCCAGTTATGAAATTTTTATGATTACTTGTGTGGTCTCTCTTGATTTCTGATTCACAATCCTTTTGGTCGAACAATCTCCACGATACAAACCCCTTTCTGATGCCTACCCATACCCCTGGTTAATATTGCCTCTAGCACCCCTATTTTGATACTCTTGGGAGATGGTAATATATCAGTAGAATGTCCAAAAACATCTCATATGAACAGAGTTCTTAACACCATGGTGGCCCTGTCCTTCACCAACATTTCTCAGGCCAGATATGCTCTTCATTTGTTTTTTCAAACTCCACTTTGCTTTCATGCTCATCTTATTTTTCTCTCTTTTGGACTTATCATGCAGCCCTCCCTTCACTATTTTGCATGGGAATACTTCCCCTCCCCGTTCCAATGGCAATAGAACCTATTCCGACACAGGATCTTTGCAAAATGTGTCCCTACATCTCTTTTTCCTTCAGCTTCCTTTTCCCTAATTTTGGTTGTTGCAGTTATAGACCAATGAGTGCAATCTGCTCCCAAATCTTTTAATCCTCTTAGGGCACATGTTCTGACCCCCGAAATCTGTAAACATAAATGGTGTATTCAATAACTTACACAAATCAAATCTCTTACTAAAGCCAGAAAAAAGAAATGGTGATCTAACCATGCACTTGAATTTAAGCACCTTCCTACTGTTACTATTCTGGGTGTTAAACTGCATCAGAGCTTGTCACTTATTCCTCAGATAGCTTTCTCTTGTTTTTTCCATCATTGTGTTCTGAATCAGATGTTTCAGTTTCTAACATCATCGTCTCAAGAAGTGCCATCATACAATCAAGATTAGATGACAATAATGCTGTCTACCCTGGGTTGCTCGACTGCAACCAAACTAGAATATGGCAGCCAGCCTCTTTACCAATGCCAACTACTTGCAGTGCTTTACTTAGGTTCGTCATTTTCTGCATTGGCTACTAATCTAACACTGTGTCCAGTTTAAGGTTAATTGAACAGTCCACAGGTCCTTCTATGGAAAATAACGTTCCTGTCTTTCCTCTAAACTCATCCATTACCTGTGATTTAGAGCTCTCTTGTCTAGGTAAGCACATAAAGAAAGTGACCGCTTCCATACGAGTCCGATTGGTGGACTTTCTTTTTGGGCATTGCCCTCTCTTCTGTTGTCTATCTGACCCACCATCAAATTACTTTGCTTTTGGAAACTAGTTAACACCTCGTGTTTTGCCTCCAATTTATCTCAAGCACCTTGAAAAACATTATTTTCTGCTAAAAAACTATTTTGCCGTAGGGCAAATAACCACTTATTTTTTCTTTGCATGGCATCAGAGAATGAGAGACTGATATGATCAGCAATCCTCAACTATAAAGTTATGACAATTCACAGGCATTCAGAATGACTCTTGCTTAATTTCCAGTTCTCCTTCTTTGAGCAGTTTAGTCCCAGGGTTTCCCACCATTGGACTGGCCTTTCTTTGTTTCTTGTTTCTTAATTCATTTTCTCACTTACCCCTTCAAACATTTCTTCTCCTTAATTTCAAAAGTGCTTTTCCCCCACTCTATCTGAAGCTGGCAGAGTAGGCCAATCCGATTTCTAAATCCCACTACCACCAACTATATTTAACACCCACATTGGTTGGTTGTACATTTCTCTGACTCCACCGTCTAGGTTGTGTTCTTCATAAAAATTAAAGGGCTGTTAGGCGCTCAAATTATATCTGCAATACTTTAATTTCTTCTTAATTCCTTGCCTCTGCAAATTAATTATTCTTTTCTTTTTTTTTCTTTTTTTTAATTTGTTTATAGCCATATAGGTTTTTACAAAATAAATTCGTATTTTTGAAGACGATATGCTGTTTATGTTCTACCTCACAACACCACTCGGGGTAGTTCAATTCAATGTCTTTGGGATATTGCCAGTTTTACAAGGGCTCTGCCTCGCGGGCCACTGGCGGTGGCTTCTCTGCTGGCGTGTTTGCTTTTTGCAATGCCACTGTCAGGAATTTGGCAGCAGTCCTGGACCATTTGGCTGAGTCGCCCGCTATCAGCCGCGACCAACAGTTTTCCTCTTCCAGTGTCGAGGGTTGGACGATGAGTGGTGTTAGGTAAGTTTATCTTTCCAGTGTTAGCGCTGGGCATGACATGAGTAGGTGTCGCAGTGATTCCACTTGTTCTGGAGCTCTGTACAAACGGCAGTCTGATATCGGGGATAGCGATCTGATGGCCAGAATTGCCCTAGTGAGGAGTAGGTTCAGGCGAGCACGCATGAAGGTTTTCCTTAGTTCCTTTTCAGGGAATTTTACACAGTACTTAAGGGGTTCTTTGAGTCGGTTGTGAGATGGAAGAAGGTGCTTTAGAGATTTGTACAGCTGGATTTTGTCATTTGTGCAGATCCAATCTTGTTGTTCCAGTTTGGTTTTTCCCGACTAGGGTTTGCGATGAGCGTTTCCTCGTCGCAGGCAACTTCTTCTAGTTTGCCCTGGATTATTTTTGTCCAGGCTGTTAGGGCTTTGCAGGACCCTTTTTGTAGTTAGGATGCTAGCATTTGGAAGATTGGAAGGGGGTTTGGAAGCAGTATTTTTCTGTAGAGTTGGACAGCACTTAACGTCACCACCAAGGCTAGGGATGTCAGGCCCATATCACGTCAGATTGCTGGTAGCGGGGCTGACTTGGGCAGACCCAGCACTGATTTCCACAGAAATCCTTCCAGGCGGGTCCAGAGTTCCTCCGGCAAGCTTAGATTTGCCACCGTTCCATAGGTTATGGCCGGGACCACTTTCGCTTTGTAGAACTGTATAGCTGGGTACAAATTTCCCAAATTTCTTGTCCACTGCACGAGTTTGCACGGTTGGGTTTCGCATTTTTACCCATAGGGAATTTTGGAGGGAGTTTTCTTGGAAGGTATTGTCGAGCATGACTCCCAGGTATTTGTATTCAGTGATAACTTCGATCTTAGTCTGTTCGAGGAAACAAGGAATGTTTG
Organism: Ambystoma mexicanum; assembly: GCF_040938575.1. NCBI lineage: Eukaryota > Metazoa > Chordata > Amphibia > Caudata > Ambystomatidae > Ambystoma > Ambystoma mexicanum. The sequence goes on along the minus strand of NC_090930.1, from coordinate 394,551,657 downwards.
TCTTGCCTTTCTTTGTTGACTTTGACAGTATCAGAATTTTTGTTTTTGTTTTGTTAATTTGAAGGTTGTTGCTTTTCATGTAGATTGATAGATTGGTTAGTTGCCGTTGTAGACCTACTGCCATCTGGTCCAGCAGGATAAGGTCATCAGCGTACCAGAGCCTTGACACATTTGTCGCACCCACTTTCGGTGGGAAGGATCTCACTGTATTTTCTGATTCCTGAAAGTCTCCGATGTACGCGACGAACAGGGCCAGGGCCAACGGACATCCTTGTTTGGCTCCTGGCTCAGTGCGGATCTGTTCAGAGAGAATCCCTTGGTGACTTAGACGGACCCTCAAAGATGTTGAAGTATGCAACACCAAGATGGGTTCAAGGACTGGTTCTGGACAGTTCCACTCAGATAGTTTAGACCATAATTTTGCCCGATCTACTGTGTCAAAAGCTTGGGACAGGTCTACCATTGCCATGTATACTTTTGTCGAGCCACTCTTTACTGTCGCTTTGACGATGTTCAGGATTAGTAGGTTTATTGCTGTCCCTGTGCCTTTTTGGAACCCAGTTTAAAAGTGGTCTGCTGCTGGGGAATTTGAGGACCATTCTTTGATGTGGGGTAACAGCAGTGACGTGAAGATTTTGCCAATTATGTCTAAGAGGACAATAGGTCTATAGTTTGCCGGGTCACTTCTGTCCCCTTTTTTGAAGATCGGGACTAGGACTGCTTCGGTCCAGGTTTCTGGGACTTGTCTCAGGCTTTGGCATTGGATGAAAAGCTCGCAAATTGCGTTTGTCCATGCTGTCGCATGCTTTTTAAGGTCCACGTTGGTCAGCCCATCAGGACCCGGGGCCCTTGAGGTTTTCAGGTTGGCGATGGCTCTCTGTATGTCCTCCACGTTCGCTAAATTGACCCATGGCACCGTAGATGATTTTCAGTACTGCATGCCTGTGTGAAGGAGGGCAGTAAAGGTCTGTGCAGTGGTCGATCCAGCTTTGCTCCGACACTGCATTAGAGAGCAGGGGGGCTTTTTGGCCTTTGACGTTTCTGATCAGCGACCAAAAGTCTTTCTTGATGTCCCAATGATGAGCATGGCTTCAGCGTCTTTTTGATAAAGGTGTTGTCTTTGGTGGTTGAGCCATGCTTTGTATATCCTCTCCCCTGTGCGGTCTGCCGTCCATGATTCCAAGTCCCCTATTTTGATTGCTCGCTTTTTTGCCTTTCTCAAATCCCGTCTCTTGGTCACCACCTTGTGGTGGAACTTGTGTGTGTGGTTAGGTGGGTTTTGCATCTTGCCACCGAAGCTCCTCTTGTGGGCCACTAGTAGAGACACGTACTCGGGTCTGTTCTCAGTTGCCCTTGTGCAACTGGCACCCCGTTTCCTCCTCAGATTGTTTTCAAAGGATCTCACGTTTTCTGATGATAGTCTGAGTCGGTTTTGCTGTTTGTTGGAATCTACCATGGGTAGGTAGAGCGATCTTTCTTTTGTTAGACCTCCCCATGACATCTGAAGCAGGTTGTGGTCGCTTTTGTTCGTTCTATGTACCATGAAGTCGTCGAGGAATGGGATCAGGTCTTCTGTGAAGTAAATATAGTCTAGGGTCGCTCCAGTACCCGACCTTTCCCAGGTTGGGATTTGTCTTCTGGGCTCCCCAAGGACTGCCACGTTGTAAAGCTTTCGCGATTTCATTAGCTCAACCCAAGCTCTCCCTCTCTCATCCATCGGTGTTGGTATCGGGTCTTGGTCACCTTGCATGAGTGCCCCACATTTTGCGTTTAGGTCACCGCATATTATCATGTTAGGGACGTTTAAGTCAATTGTAATTACGTTGATGGTATTGACTATGGCGTTGCAGAACTCTTTGGTTGTAGTTCTGTCCAGGTTCCAATATAAATTGATTATTGCCAGTTCAGAGTTTGCCACCGCTTTTGAGTCAGGGCTATAGAAATGCCATGACGTGAGTGTCGCTAACAGGCCGTAGCCTGCTGCTATGTTCTTTTTTAGGACAATTCCTGAGCCCACGCGGATGGCAGTCAGCAGGCCCGTGGAAGGTCGTCCCAGGGTAGACTTTGTTGCTGGAGAGGCTTCGATTTCAAAACAGTCGAGTGATGGCTTTCCTACAAGCCAAGTTTCTTGCAGGCATATGAGGTCGAAGGCGCCTAGATTTACCTCACTCTGTTTCGTTAGATGTAGATGTCCTCTGGTGTTCCATGATGCCATTTGTAGGGGGCTTTCCTTCTGCTGCAGTGATGGAGTCCCCATGTTGACTCTAGAGGCGTTGGAACACTGGGGTTGTTGCTATTTTTTTTTGGGAACGTGAGATGATGTCCTGGACCCACTTCCACGGTTTCGGGTGGTGTGTCTTTTTCTGTCCCGTCTTTGGGTTATGTTCCTCCAGTTCTGAGTGATGTCTTTCTGAACTGGCTGCTCTCGCCCTTTGTGAGACTTCTGGGGGCAGTCGGTTTCTTCCAGGCCCTATTCTTTTTGATTATTATATGGTTCATCCGTGAGTCGTCTCGTCTCTTTTTTTGGGTGTTCCCATTTTGTTCCGGGACAGACTTTTCTGGAATTGAGTTCGCACCACGACGGCGAGCAGAGCCTCTCTTCTCACTTTCAACGGTCCTGTGCGGCGATGTAGGATTGTGGAGTTTTTGTATTTTTAGTCCCAAGCGATGTAGCTCCTTTGTCAGATCCGGGAGAGATCAATTAACGCTTTTTTTCTTATGTGTAAATAGGCATTGGCTCGGTGTTCACGATGGTAAGGTTCCACAAGTGCCATGTCGTTTGATGTTAGGTGGCGTAATTTGTTGGACTTGCCCAGAAGATTAAGTACCGTCCTGCGGTTTAGTACTAGGTAGCTATCCTTAGCTGAGGTCTGTTCCACTTTGTAAAGTGCTGTATCATGCAATTTGATATTTAGCTTGATTTTTGTCTCGTTTTGTCTTTCCGCCCTCTTGTGGGATTGCACTCAGGGTCTACCTTTCTGATGTGCAGGTTCAAGTCTTGAGTTTGTATACCTTTCAGGTTTGCGGATTTCTGGTTTTTCTTGAGCCTTGAGGGCTTTTAGTGGTTCCAGGCCAGCACTCAGTGAATTTGAACGTGATCTGTGAGAACGTGTCCGTGAGTCGCCATCCTTTTGGTTAGTTTCCTTCCTCGGGACTGGCGGCTCGTGGTCACGTGCGATTCTTTGACGTGGTCTGGATGTGGCTCCTGAGTTTTTCGAGGTTGACGGTAAGGTGGAGTTTGGATCTAGGTGTTGGGAGATGTTTAGCAAGTCCTGGTCGAATTCTTGTTCGCTACTTCTTTCTAGTACTAAAACCGGCCTCTCTATGGTTTGGGTTTCTGCCAGTTGCAGGTTGGTGTTTGTCGATGGTTTTGGCCGCAAGTCCACTGTTTGGCTCTGAACATCCGCTTGGTCGACGTCTACATGATTGTCTTGTGGGCCGGGTTTTGGTGGTTTTTTCCCTTTAGTCTGTTTGGGATTATCAGTAAGCCGGCCTGGTATGTCCTGAGATTGTGCCTGTACTGATAGTTTTTTTGGTGGTTTTATGATGATTGAGGCGGGTTCAGTGCGTTTTCCATTGTCTGATGTCTGGGTTGCTTTTGTTGAGACGGTGGTTGCGTTGTGGTTTAATTTTGCTTTGGCACCTGACGGGTCAGCTATCAGTTTATCAATTTTTGCCTCCAGGTTCGTGGCTATCCTGTTTGAGTTTAACTCGACAGCGGTTAGGTAGCCTTCTATGAAGGTCAGTTTTTCTCTCATTGAGTTTATCATCGACGTGTTGTCTTTTAGGGCTTCGTGGATGGATTCATAAAGCTTGCCGAATGGGTTTAGGGCTATTGTCAAGGCCGACATTATCGATAGTAAGTCCGCTTTTTTTTTGGACGGGGTGTCCTTATTTGCTGTGCTCGGGATTTCACTGAGCTGCCTGGATCTTAAGGGTGTTCCAAGGTCTTTTTCATTTGGGAACTGTGCAGTCTTTTCAGATAGCCTTGTTTTAGCTGGCGTCCGCTTTTCGTTGCTGGCTGGAGGGATATCTCCAGACAGCATACTAGGGTTGCCTTTAATGTAAGGGCGCATCCACTCGTACTGATCATTTGTGAAAGTTATGTTCTGGTCCTGGCGGGTGTATGGTCACTCCTTCACACGGTGACTCTGGCGTTGATTCGTTTGTCTCGCGTCTCTTGTCAATTTCAGCGTGGTGGCTTTCTTTTTCATTACGTTTGGTGTTTAGGAGGGGAACCAAGCTCTCTGGTTCAGTCCTTCCAGCGGTGGCTCTGTCAGGCTCTGCGTCTGCTGTGCTGCTATCTGCAGGGCTTTGCGGGCTTTTATCGTTTTTTCTTGTTTTCAATCTTGATGAGGATTCACGTGTCGCCTTGAGGATTTCTGCGTCCGAGAGTTCCGGGTCTGCATCGTGTTTTCTTTTGTGCTGCTTTATGAAGTATTCCTTCAGTGATGCAGATATTAGTGGGGTGGCTAAGCGTTTCGCACCTCCTAGTGCTTTGCCCTGGGCTTTCTGTGGTTTCTTTATCAGTGTTTTCTCTTGCCTCATTTTTGATTTTATGATTTCCTTGGCAGGTACTGTCGTAGGGACCATGGCTGGGTGGTCTGCCACGGAGTTGTTCCTCGAGAGACTTGGCTGTCTTGATTCAGTATGTGGGGCAGTGGCCTCCACTACGTTGTTAGAGGATCTTTGCGATGAAGATACATGCAGCGTGACCAACCCTTCTGCTTCCGCCTCCGTGTGCGAAGAAGGTTGGGGCGGGTACGAGTTGTTTGTTGTTGATGTGTCATGTCGGGAGGACTCCTCCTGCGACACTTCGAGCACCGAGTCCTCATCTTGACTGTCATTGACAGGCGACAGATCCTCTTCTTCTTCTGTGTCCGAAGAGGCGTTTGCGCTGTTTTCGGAAGGGCCCAATCTGTGATTTGTCTGCTTAGACTGCTTTGTGGGATTTCTTCACAAGGATGAAGTTTGCTGTGGTTGGTGCAATTTTGCCGCACTTGTTGTGACTTGGAAGGCCGGCACCGGTAGCTGCTTGTCCGTCTCGTCTGTGTTGGGCTTCCGGATTATGGCGTGAAAACGCACTCCTGGGGCTAATAGTCGGTTTTGTGCTGTGTCGTCTGTAGCACATTTCGAGGACGCTGGTTCCGGCCGTTGAGGCTCCCGCCGCGACCGTCCTCCGACAGTCTCCGGCTGGGGGTCACTTGTCATAACGGTGGAATGGCCAGACACTTTGGGCGTTGAGGAGTTTTCAGGCAAGGGAATGATCTTCGTGGCTGGTGATTTTTTCTTTTCTTCTCCGCTTCTGACTGGCGACCCTTCTGGCGTTGGTGGGCTCAGGGTTCCGCTATGGACCCGCCCATGTGGAATTTTTGTTGGGGAGGGGTTGCCTCGTGGGGGAGTTGAGCTTTGAGGTCGAGGGCTGACTGAGTCTGCATTCTCCGCCGTCAGTTTCTCCGCTGGCTCGGGCGGGGGACCTCTACAAGGTTTCCTGAGGTGTTGATTAGGATAGGGCTGAGGGACCTGTGGGTCTGGTTTTTCTTGTGTGGGTTTGCTGCTACGCAGGCGACGGCTTATGTTGTCTTCGGATGGAGAAAGAGGAGCCATAAGTCCCTTTGAGTCCCTTTAGGTTCAGTGAAGGTGGGTAGCGGGAGACTGGTGACAGATAAGTACCTGAGTAAGTAACTGAGTGACTGATGAGAATTGTGCACAAGGGGGAAGGGGAAACTTTTCTTCGATAAGAGGGATGGCTTACCGCTGCCGTCTCCCGGCACCTGACACCGCACACACTGCTCCACACACCGCGCCGCACTCCGCGCCTGCGGGATTACGTAGAAAGTCTTCCTTTGGAGCACTGGAAGTAGAAAGTGGACCAACTGGATACAGTCCTCAGAGCAGAAAGGCAGCAGCAGTCCGTCCCCACGACACACACCGGACACCCAGCTCCACTCAGAAATTGAACAAATATTCTACTCATGATTGGAGTATTTTGGCAGCATCATTTAGAGTCTCATTTGAATTATACTTTGAATGTTATTAATATTCCCTCAATTTAACATGACTGGACAATGACATAAAAATGAAGAACTTTGCCCGCTCCAAATATTCTAAATGCCAGATTTTTTGTATGTCGCTCTCTGAGATAATAACAATAAGCTGGATGGTTGTAAAGCCCCTCACAAGGGCTATCCCACTTATCATTTGCATTTTGTTCTGTCATTAGGCCATATACAACTCTTCTAATATGAACCCTTAGCAGCAGACAATTCTTTTAATGAAGATTTGGCTCTACCACAAGAATGGGACAGGTTTTTGGTGCAGACAAATCTCTGAAGTACTTGTACTGAGCTTCTGTGTCTCGGGCAATCATTTGTTTTCCAATAGAAAACAGTGGATCTCATAACGAATACGAGATTTATATGTTGGGTTTGTGATGCCAATCAGGGGCCTATCAGGTGATTTGAAAGGTTTTACCACGTTTGTGCAGCCAATCAGAGGCCACAAATATTCTGAAGAAAATATGGTTCTACTATATAAGGCTCAGCTCTGTTCCTGTTCCGGTGTTGCTAGACTGGCACTTGGGGATTAGTTGGTGCATTTTGTAGCATTTGAGAAGGTTTTTGAGGAGTTTGGTGCAGTGCCATCTATTTTTTGTTGGTCCATTGTGAAGTTTATTGCTGTTTGGCCTATTTGTTAAGTGATTGTTTGTTCCCTTGTGTCTAATTGTTTCTTCAGTGTGTGATAGTGTCTTCAATAGTTGCCTCTTATAAAAAAAGAAAAAGAAAGTGTGTCTTTTGCCCTCATAACTGTCTCCTTTTGTGAGTCATCATCAATACGTTTATTGGGAAACAAATTTCAATAAGCAACAATGGAAGATAAAATACAATACAAAATACATGACATAAGGATAAAAACACATTAGATAGAATAACAAAATTATAAAAAGTGTGTGGGTGTATGCCGATTAATAGAGGATGCCTGAGTAATCATTAGATTATCAATGTTCAGTCACATTTTTCAGTGATGATTTTAGTTCTCCGATGCCAGGCCTTTCTCAAATAGTCCACCGAGCCCCGTGGCAGCTGAGAGTAGATAGCAAAGGGCCGGCCTGGCTTGAGACATTCCAGCGGACTTCAGTAATAGCAAGAGTGTTTTCCTCCTTAAGTCCATGTATGTTGGGCAAAACAGCACAAAATACAAAAGGTCCTCCACAGGGCAGTGACAGCAAGGACAAGCCTGAGATTGAGCATTGTGAGACCAGTTTTTAATTCAGGCCCCCAGCCATAGACAATCAAATTGCGCTCTTGTAAGTGCCCAACGGTCATAAGGTTTATTACTATATAACAAATATGGATGAATAGTATCTGCAATGGTTAAAGCAACATGCCTTCTATTTGCGCAGATGCCTAATGCAGAGGACTCTCTGTTTGACTCAAGGATGGATTTAAACAATTGCTTGTGGGCCCTCATGACACACATAGTCAAAATGGCTGGAGGACAGGTACGGCCAGCACAATTTAACTGACTCACACATTTCTGAATGTAAATAAGCCACAGTATTTTCTTTGCAGCCGGACTTCTCACCAGTGCTATTATGATTTTATGTGAAAGAACGGCTTTCTGGTTTGACCATAATGCCAGCCAATGCGCGAGGGGGGCCGATAGCCATTCATCACCAATGTGAGGGAACCCAAGTTCCTATTGGGTGCCATAGTTTGGCGCTGACTGTCGCAGCCCAAGTAGTTTTTTTAGAAAAATGTTCTCAACTTTTTCGATACTTGGAAAATTTTCAATGCCCCACAGTGCGGCTCCATAGTTAGTGGATTTTGTGAGTCTTCATACAAGTTTAAAAAGCCACAAATGTTTCCCCACGCCTATTTGTAGCCACATAAAAAACAAATAAACACACAAATAGTACACATTCCCTCTGTTTATATTTTTGGGTACTGCTTTGTTTATTGCATTTCAATAGTAGTATACTGTTAGCATTGAGTATTTCTTTAATAGGTAGATGTAGCTTGCTCCTTAGTCAATAGTTCAACGTACTTCTCATCATAACTTGTGGTCTGGTCTGCTGCCATGTTTATACACTTACTTTATCCCAAGCTAGTCAGGTATAATAAAGTAGATCTGACAAAATCTTTATGAAAAAACGTTCTAAAAGACTTCCAGAAAAACCTCCCTGAAAAAAAACATCTGGTCCAACACTTGTAACCCATGGAAGAATGATCAATGATTTAGTCCCATGATCGACAGCCGTGCTGAACAGGGACTCCAGGGATTTCTGTTTTGGTCAATCCTGTTTATACCATCAAGAAAATACAAAATACAGACGGGGTGCTATAGTTCACTACTACAGGAGACCACATGAGAAGCAGTGTCAAGGGAAAATGAATTCAATTTGCCCTTGTTTGTCAATTTATACAAATCTTTTGTTTTGAATGCAGTCCTTATGCTGCTGTCAATTAAAACAACAGGTGAAAAAAACTAATGAATAAATAATAAAACATGTTGATATTTCACATATAAATAACATAATATTCACAAACTGTAAAGACAATCGGACAAACAGAACAAACACAATCAATAATTATTAATACATATACGAGAGCTTAATTGATAACAGCTTTAAAAAAGATTTCTAGTTTAAAACTACTATAAATCTTCAATCCTTCAAAATAAGGCTACTAAAACCCTACATGTTTCATTCCTCTCAAAGGTTTTGTGCCAATGAAGGAAATTCATCAGGGGTTTCTGATTCTGATTCAATTCTGCATTGTCAACACACAACAAAACTTCCAAAATAGATGTACCTTGCGCCTTACTCATTCATGGTATCCTGTACCATGAAACAAATCGGAGCAACTCTTTAATCGTTGTTCACAATCATTTACTTAATACTTAGTAGTGTGAGCCGCTCTTGGCCTTAAATTAATATAGTGCCATTAATAGCCAACTAACTTACCCATTGTATTTACTTGCAATAGGACTTTTTTGAGGATGTAAATCTACATTGTGGCTTCCTTCCTAAGGCAACACAAGCATGTGGACCAGGAATCAGTGACACTGGGTCACGTTTTCTTCCCTGTTATTTACAGGACATGCAAAACAAGTACTTACTTGAAAGGATTGCACATGGACTTGAATGAAGTCTATTTCCACGGGATGACGTCCTATTGATCACTATAGGTTAATTGCAGGACATAGAGCCTGCCCAGAGATCTGCAAAATAATTGAAGTTGCAGTTCAAATAAAGATTTAAATAGAATCACTTAAACTATGCACTCGTATGGAAAAGGGGCGCTTGTTATAAAACTAATGCAACGAGCATTTGATATTATGCAAACTTGCACTTTCAGCAAGGCAAAATGCTTACTTGGTTTCATTCTGTCTGGGCTTGTGAGCACTGGAATCTTAATGATAGAAAGGTTCTGTCTTGATGCAAATGCCTTTTAGAAACGGGGATTGGATTGTCCTCCGCTTTAGACTTGTGAAATAAATTAAATGGAAATTGTGCAAGTCAGCTGACTGTTCGAGCACCAATATCGCTACATTTCTTAAAGTCATAAACATGGCAAGTGCTAATACTTACACCGCCGACGCGTTTGCAGTTCATTCCACGTTCAATCTCTTAACTCTTTAACTAAATGGCACGGCTCTCGCAACGGAGTCCGTTGTTTTAAATGATCACGTGAGTTTATTCTGAGTGTATCATTATATGGCCATCTTGAAGTAGTAACGTGCCACTGTTGTTAATGATTGTAACTGATATAAGGAATGAGTTGTAATGTGATATTGTCAGTATTCAAACTGATGTTACACCAAATTGATTATGTGTTGCTCAGCCCACATAGCCCGTCCACAATTTGTAAAGTAGTATTCCAATCGGAGACCACTGAGATCCTAAAGTTTTGCAGTGACATCTTGTGCAGCACTTGCAGTTGGTGCAGTGTATTTTTGGCACAGTAAGCCCAGATGAAATGGGAGCTGATCTGTGCAGCAGCACTTCGTTAAGAGGCTCACAAATCACAATTTCTGAAAACGTCTGTGAACATGAGCTGAAGGATAAGCACAAAACAGGAGATGCACATTGTGTTGCCAATTTGTAAGGCAGGAAAGACATTTGATACAATGCCCGCTGCAATTTTGCCCAATAGGAAACTATGAGGCATTTGCCACTGTGCTTTCATGTCCTCCACCTTACCCCAGTTGACAACTGACCTGTAGCTTTTGCCCTGAAGCTCTTGCAATCAGAAGGTTTTCTGGTGCTGGACTCAATACACCTTCCACATCCTTGTGAATTACTCTTGGAAACCTCTTGTCTTTTGAATAAGGAAAGGCCACCCGGTGTGCTGGGGTACAGCCATGCAGCCAATGTTCTGACCACTGAGCCATATGCCAATGGTTAAGGGGCCATTTTGTCTCACTGATATAGTGCCCACTACACTGTAGCCATAATATCTTTGTCCCATTGCAGTACAGCTTTGTGAGAGAAAGCACTTTGCAGGGAACTTCCCAAATGTGGTTTACTCTCTTAACACAATCTAAAGCCTCAAAATGATGTCTCGATCCCACTTATAGAGCACTATATGTCTCTTTATTTTGACTGTGTCCCTTGCAGATTGTGCTATACCCAGAGCATGAAGCAGCCCACACGATGGGCCATAGAGTGTACAACCAAGGAAGTTCATAATCCTTATCTGAACCTACCGTCCTGATGAAAGTGGTAAAATTGACATACAATTCCACTGAAAATGGTAGACTATATCAATGTATACGTGAAGGTAACAAACACGCACCAGGATAAATAAATAGATTTACAAGGGAAGGCTCTCTCCCACTTGCATCTCTCTTTTTGCCAATGATTTATTTCTTCTTCTTTTCTTTTCTAAACAAACTCAAAGAGTTCTTTGCATTTGTGTTTTTAACAATTATTGATACAATGGTAACAATTAAAGAATGATAAAAGACCAGTTGAGAAACAATACAATTTTAGAAGTAGTTTAGATATGATATAATATGATAAGTAATTTATAACGTGCCTGTACACAAGTGTTTCTAGGTGCGAAGGGACAACCTCTTCCTGTCTTTTACCTAGATAGATGGCCCATCACCGCAAACTAGGTACAGTACACTTCAAACACAGGGAAAGTTAGAGTCTGTGCAGGGACAGTTATCTATTTGATAGGTTAACCAAATAAAGTAGTAGTTCCTCTCTTCACAGTGTTTTCAAGGAGATAGGGACCAGTGCACTGACAAGCCCTTTATCCACAAATTCAAATTATTTGGGTGAAGAATCCTGTCCTCTTTATTTACTAGAACAGCCAACACAGCAATGTGTTACTTTACTAAACTGTCAGTATTTCACTTTGACCTTTAAAGAAGATTAGCAAGAATGTTAATTGCTGTACCACCTGTGTAATTTATTTTCTTGAGCTTAACGATATTAAACCCATCAAAATAATTGTTGACCTCATCTTACATGTGTAAGTGTGCTTCGGAGGGGAAGGAAGAGTCAGGTGTCCTGGAAGTGTCATCCCTCCAAGTACACTTATAGGGGTTCAGTGCAATGAGGGGTCTTTCTTTCATTGGATGTGGCTGGGTTCTTTAGAAATCATCTGCACATCCTTGCTGCTTAGGGGTTTCCTTTTTCTCTAGACTTACATGTGTTAATAGTAATAGATACCTCAAATAATTTCCACCAACTGCAATGCTTGCCTGTCTGAATTTCTTTGGCAGTCACACTGTGCTCATAATATCCCCGTTATGTTATGTTAGGTGAATTTATAGTGTGCACATACACCCAAGGGCATCTTGGCGTGAGGAGAGACACAACAGAGCTATAGCTAAAGAGAAGAGAAAGAGCAGAAGAGAGTGGCCTTGAGTAACAACAGAAAGTACAATGGTTGTCAATAGACTTCAGTTTAAAAGAAAGACTGTTCCACATCTTACCAGCCACAACAGAAAAGGCCCTGCCACCAACTCTCTGAAGGCAGAACCCTGGATCTACAACCAAACAGTCACTATCAGAGCAGAGAATCTGATTGGGAATATAAGGCTGGAACTTGTCCCGAAAGGAATTCGGGTCCAGCCTGATAAACCGCCCAATGGCCAATACAGAGATTTAAAGGCAATCCACTGTTGCACTGGATGCCAGTGCAAGTGATGCAGTACCAGGCTGATATATGAGCCATACAGGGTTGCAGTAGCGACCCGATCTGTTAGGTTGTGAAGCATTTGCAGCAGGTGGATCAAACCAACCGTCTGGGCCAAGTAAAGAGCTTTGCAGTAATCAATCCTGCTAGAAACCAACACAGCCACCACTGGTTGACGAAGTCGAGCAGGGAGAAAAGGTCAGATCTTATGAAGAACCTGCAGCAAAAAATGACCAGACGGGCATAACGCACTCACCTGTGAGGCCATAGAAAGTGAGGCAGACAAGTAGACTCCCAAGTTTTTCACCACTGTCACCGGAATGGGAAATGCACCGGTGAAACAGGCCAAAAGGAAGGAGACCAATGGTCTGAAGTGGCGGAAGATCCCACCACCAGGAGCTTCATCTTGTCCCCGTTGAACTTAAGCCAACTAGTGCTTATCCAATCCCCCACGACTGACAGGTAGTTACACAGACGAGACGACACACCATCCCGGTGAAGATCTAAATGGACCATGATTTGTGTGTCGTCCGCATAACAATAACACATTAAGCCATGTGAGTGGATTAGAGCAACCAGGGAGCAAATATAGATGTTAAATAACATCGGGGACATGGCGGATCCCCGGGTAACCCCAGCAGAACAAGGGATGAGAAGAAAGAAAAGAAGGAAGGTATACAGACTGGCCACGACCAGTCAGGAAAGAGGTAAATCAGGCTAACACAGGACCAGATATTCTGAGCGCAGCCAACCCAGAGAGTAGAAGGGGGTGATCAACAGTATCAAAATCCGCTAACATATTGAGATAGATGGATAAGCAGGACTATAAGTAGGGCAGTTTGCCATGACGGTGGATGCAAAAAGAGATACATTCACATTACACCATTTTCTCCTCAAAATAGTACGCTTAACAGGAGCTAACAAATGGGTCTTAAGAGGCAGCTTAAAAGAGACCCCGAAGTGGTCTGTCCAAATGAGCGGTGTGACAGGGAGAACCACTGCTCCTGGAAAAGCTGAAAAAATAAGATCCAGGATACCGCCTAACTGATGGGTGGGTTCAACCATGTGTTGTTTAATCCCTAAATCTCAAAAACTGACCAGAAACTGCTCAAGAATAGGAGCTAAAGGTAAGTTGACTCTAACATTAAAATCGCCTAGGACAACTTGGTTAGAATATTTTAACTACCATGAAGCAACTAATTCCAGGAATGGGTGTAAAAGGAGAGAACATGACCCCGGAGGACAGTAAATAAGAAGGAAGTGGACCGACTGTGAAGCAGATAATGTCACGTTTACCAGTAGTGACTCCATAGCCAAACCATGAACAAAAGGTACCAGGCTAACTTTTAGCATGGATTTAAAAATTATAGCCACCCCACCACCAGGGTGAGCCACAGCTCTATCCATATGCAGGATGTTGAAGCAATCAGGTAGAAACAGTGGAAACAGGGGAGCCGAAGAATCGGTCAACCATGTTTCAGCTATCCAAAGTAAATCAAGCCCAACAGTGGAGAGTAAATCATAGATATAATTTGAATGCACTACCAACAACCGAGAGTTAAGTAGCTTAACCATTAAGACTGGTCTAAAATCGACTGGAGCCACCCTGGTAATAGGGGGGGGCCAGGACCAGACCGGCTGGAAATACCATATTCACAGGTGCCAGTTCTAATAGAACACGGCGCATGCAGTGTCCCACATGGGATGCTGTGACCGTTCCATCGAGCCCGTACGGAAACCCGACGGGCCCAGACGGGCTTAACTTTGGTGCAACTTCGGCACAAAGTAGGTTCCCCCTCTGCGCTAGACCGCTGTGCTGGCTACAAATTGGTTTAGTGGAGAAGAAGGTTGGGTTCTAGGTAATGAACACACCTGTGCTGAACTCAGTGAGTAGTTTGCTTGGATTCTATCAGGTTCTGCAAGATGACAGGTTGGAAGAGGTAAACCCAATACCTCTTGAGAAAGGAGATTATCGAGACGTCCTGGTTACCTTGCAAGAAGAGTATTAGGACCCTTTGAGGTCTTTATCAAGGCAGATTGGTAAGGTGAAAGGGATCAATTCCGTGAATTTCTCAGGCCTATGGCAGAAGTCATCCAATATGCTACCGGGCATATTGTTTGACTTCTGTCATTGGCCTGCGAAATTCATGGAATTGATCCCTTTCACCTTACCAATCTGCCTTGATAAAGACCCTCTGGGGTTTAAACACGTGTCGGCTGACCTTCTCTTTGCAGGCAATGTGTCTAGACTATGTATCAATGTAAATAAAAACACACTTGTAAAAACCACAGCTTAAAACGCGTAAAGATCCTTTTATCTCAAAGGGTCCTAATACTCTTCTTGCAAGGTAACCAGGACGTCTCGATAAATTGGTTTAGTAGTTGCCATTGATATTACCGGAGTCAGTCCACTCCTCCCCCTGAGAGGCAGTGAGAAAAGACTGCCCAGGTCTTCATACAAGTTTAAAAAGCCACAAATGTTTCCCCACGCCTATTTGTAGCCACATAAAAAACAAATAAACACAAATAGTACACATTCCCTCTGTTTATATTTTTGGGTACTGCTTTGTTTATTGCATTTCAATAGTAGTATACTGTTAGCATTGAGTATTTCTTTAATAGGTAGATGTAGCTTGCTCCTTAGTCAATAGTTCAACGTACTTCTCATCATAACTTGTGGTCTGGTCTGCTGCCATGTTTATACACTTACTTTATCCCAAGCTAGTCATGTATAATAAAGTAGATCTGACAAAATCTTTATGAAAAAACGTTCTAAAAGACTTCCAGAAAAACCTCCCTGAAAAAAAACATCTGGTCCAACACTTGTAACCCATGGAAGAACGATCAATGATTTAGTCCCATGATCGACAGCCGTGCTGAACAGGGACTCCAGGGATTTCTGTTTTGGTCAATCCTGTTTATACCATCAAGAAAATACAAAATACAGACGGGGTGCTATAGTTCACTACTACAGGAGACCACATGAGAAGCAGTGACAAGGGAAAATGAATTCAATTTGCCCTTGTTTGTCAATTTATACAAATCTTTTGTTTTGAATGCAGTCCTTATGCTGCTGTCAATTAAAACAACAGGTGAAAAAAACTAATGAATAAATAATAAAACATGTTGATATTTCACATATAAATAACATAATATTCACAAACTGTAAAGACAATCGGACAAACAGAACAAACACAATCAATAATTATTAATACATATACGAGAGCTTAATTGATAACAGCTTTAAAAAAGATTTCTAGTTTAAAACTACTATAAATCTTCAAGCCTTCAAAATAAGGCTACTAAAAACCCTACATGTTTCATTCCTCTCAAAGGTTTTGTGCCAATGAAGGAAATTCATCAGGGGTTTCTGATTCTGATTCAATTCTGCATTGTCAACACACAACAAAACTTCCAAAATAGATGTACCTTGCGCCTTACTCATTCATGGTATCCTGTACCATGAAACAAATCGGAGCAACTCTTTAATCGTTGTTCACAATCATTTACTTAATACTTAGTAGTGTGAGCCGCTCTTGGCCTTAAATTAATATAGTGCCATTAATAGCCAACTAACTTACCCATTGTATTTACTTGCAATAGGACTTTTTTGAGGATGTAAATCTACATTGTGGCTTCCTTCCTAAGGCAACACAAGCATGTGGACCAGGAATCAGTGACACTGGGTCACGTTTTCTTCCCTGTTATTTACAGGACATGCAAAACAAGTACTTACTTGAAAGGATTGCACATGGACTTGAATGAAGTCTATTTCCACGGGATGACGTCCTATTGATCACTATAGGTTAATTGCAGGACATAGAGCCTGCCCAGAGATCTGCAAAATAATTGAAGTTGCAGTTCAAATAAAGATTTAAATAGAATCACTTAAACTATGCACTCGTATGGAAAAGGGGCGCTTGTTATAAAACTAATGCAACGAGCATTTGATATTATGCAAACTTGCACTTTCAGCAAGGCAAAATGCTTACTTGGTTTCATTCTGTCTGGGCTTGTGAGCACTGGAATCTTAATGATAGAAAGGTTCTGTCTTGATGCAAATGCCTTTTAGAAACGGGGATTGGATTGTCCTCCGCTTTAGACTTGTGAAATAAATTAAATGGAAATTGTGCAAGTCAGCTGACTGTTCGAGCACCAATATCGCTACATTTCTTAAAGTCATAAACATGGCAAGTGCTAATACTTACACCGCCGACGCGTTTGCAGTTCATTCCACGTTCAATCTCTTAACTCTTTAACTAAATGGCACGGCTCTCGCAACGGAGTCCGTTGTTTTAAATGATCACGTGAGTTTATTCTGAGTGTATCATTATATGGCCATCTTGAAGTAGTAACGTGCCACTGTTGTTAATGATTGTAACTGATATAAGGAATGAGTTGTAATGTGATATTGTCAGTATTCAAACTGATGTTACACCAAATTGATTATGTGTTGCTCAGCCCACATAGCCCGTCCACAATTTGTAAAGTAGTATTCCAATCGGAGACCACTGAGATCCTAAAGTTTTGCAGTGACATCTTGTGCAGCACTTGCAGTTGGTGCAGTGTATTTTTGGCACAATAAGCCCAGATGAAATGGGAGCTGATCTGTGCAGCAGCACTTCGTTAAGAGGCTCACAAATCACAATTTCTGAAAACGTCTGTGAACATGAGCTGAAGGATAAGCACAAAACAGGAGATGCACATTGTGTTGCCAATTTGTAAGGCAGGAAAGACATTTGATACAATGCCCGCTGCAATTTTGCCCAATAGGAAACTATGAGGCATTTGCCACTGTGCTTTCATGTCCTCCACCTTACCCCAGTTGACAACTGACCTGTAGCTTTTGCCCTGAAGCTCTTGCAATCAGAAGGTTTTCTGGTGCTGGACTCAATACACCTTCCACATCCTTGTGAATTACTCTTGGAAACCTCTTGTCTTTTGAATAAGGAAAGGCCACCCGGTGTGCTGGGGTACAGCCATGCAGCCAATGTTCTGACCACTGAGCCATATGCCAATGGTTAAGGGGCCATTTTGTCTCACTGATATAGTGCCCACTACACTGTAGCCATAATATCTTTGTCCCATTGCAGTACAGCTTTGTGAGAGAAAGCACTTTGCAGGGAACTTCCCAAATGTGGTTTACTCTCTTAACACAATCTAAAGCCTCAAAATGATGTCTCGATCCCACTTATAGAGCACTATATGTCTCTTTATTTTGACTGTGTCCCTTGCAGATTGTGCTATACCCAGAGCATGAAGCAGCCCACACGATGGGCCATAGAGTGTACAACCAAGGAAGTTCATAATCCTTATCTGAACCTACCGTCCTGATGAAAGTGGTAAAATTGACATACAATTCCACTGAAAATGGTAGACTATATCAATGTATACGTGAAGGTAACAAACACGCACCAGGATAAATAAATAGATTTACAAGGGAAGGCTCTCTCCCACTTGCATCTATCATTTTGCCAATGATTTATTTCTTCTTCTTTTCTTTTCTAAACAAACTCAAAGAGTTCTTTGCATTTGTGTTTTTAACAATTATTGATACAATGGTAACAATTAAAGAATGATAAAAGACCAGTTGAGAAACAATACAATTTTAGAAGTAGTTTAGATATGATATAATATGATAAGTAATTTATAACGTGCCTGTACACAAGTGTTTCTAGGTGCGAAGGGACAACCTCTTCCTGTCTTTTACCTAGATAGATGGCCCATCACCGCAAACTAGGTACAGTACACTTCAAACACAGGGAAAGTTAGAGTCTGTGCAGGGACAGTTATCTATTTGATAGGTTAACCAAATAAAGTAGTAGTTCCTCTCTTCACAGTGTTTTCAAGGAGATAGGGACCAGTGCACTGACAAGCCCTTTATCCACAAATTCAAATTATTTGGGTGAAGAATCCTGTCCTCTTTATTTACTAGAACAGCCAACACAGCAATGTGTTACTTTACTAAACTGTCAGTATTTCACTTTGACCTTTAAAGAAGATTAGCAAGAATGTTAATTGCTGTACCACCTGTGTAATTTATTTTCTTGAGCTTAACGATATTAAACCCATCAAAATAATTGTTGACCTCATCTTACATGTGTAAGTGTGCTTCGGAGGGGAAGGAAGAGTCAGGTGTCCTGGAAGTGTCATCCCTCCAAGTACACTTATAGGGGTTCAGTGCAATGAGGGGTCTTTCTTTCATTGGATGTGGCTGGGTTCTTTAGAAATCATCTGCACATCCTTGCTGCTTAGGGGTTTCCTTTTTCTCTAGACTTACATGTGTTAATAGTAATAGATACCTCAAATAATTTCCACCAACTGCAATGCTTGCCTGTCTGAATTTCTTTGGCAGTCACACTGTGCTCATAATATCCCCGTTATGTTATGTTAGGTGAATTTATAGTGTGCACATACACCCAAGGGCATCTTGGCGTGAGGAGAGACACAACAGAGCTATAGCTAAAGAGAAGAGAAAGAGCAGAAGAGAGTGGCCTTGAGTAACAACAGAAAGTACAATGGTTGTCAATAGACTTCAGTTTAAAAGAAAGACTGTTCCACATCTTACCAGCCACAACAGAAAAGGCCCTGCCACCAACTCTCTGAAGGCAGAACCCTGGATCTACAACCAAACAGTCACTATCAGAGCAGAGAATCTGATTGGGAATATAAGGCTGGAACTTGTCCCGAAAGGAATTCGGGTCCAGCCTGATAAACCGCCCAATGGCCAATACAGAGATTTAAAGGCAATCCACTGTTGCACTGGATGCCAGTGCAAGTGATGCAGTACCAGGCTGATATATGAGCCATACAGGGTTGCAGTAGCGACCCGATCTGTTAGGTTGTGAAGCATTTGCAGCAGGTGGATCAAACCAACCGTCTGGGCCAAGTAAAGAGCTTTGCAGTAATCAATCCTGCTAGAAACCAACACAGCCACCACTGGTTGACGAAGTCGAGCAGGGAGAAAAGGTCAGATCTTATGAAGAACCTGCAGCAAAAAATGACCAGACGGGCATAACGCACTCACCTGTGAGGCCATAGAAAGTGAGGCAGACAAGTAGACTCCCAAGTTTTTCACCACTGTCACCGGAATGGGAAATGCACCGGTGAAACAGGCCAAAAGGAAGGAGACCAATGGTCTGAAGTGGCGGAAGATCCCACCACCAGGAGCTTCATCTTGTCCCCGTTGAACTTAAGCCAACTAGTGCTTATCCAATCCCCCACGACTGACAGGTAGTTACACAGACGAGACGACACACCATCCCGGTGAAGATCTAAATGGACCATGATTTGTGTGTCGTCCGCATAACAATAACACATTAAGCCATGTGAGTGGATTAGAGCAACCAGGGAGCAAATATAGATGTTAAATAACATCGGGGACATGGCGGATCCCCGGGTAACCCCAGCAGAACAAGGGATGAGAAGAAAGAAAAGAAGGAAGGTATACAGACTGGCCACGACCAGTCAGGAAAGAGGTAAATCAGGCTAACACAGGACCAGATATTCTGAGCGCAGCCAACCCAGAGAGTAGAAGGGGGTGATCAACAGTATCAAAATCCGCTAACATATTGAGATAGATGGATAAGCAGGACTATAAGTAGGGCAGTTTGCCATGACGGTGGATGCAAAAAGAGATACATTCACATTACACCATTTTCTCCTCAAAATAGTACGCTTAACAGGAGCTAACAAATGGGTCTTAAGAGGCAGCTTAAAAGAGACCCCGAAGTGGTCTGTCCAAATGAGCGGTGTGACAGGGAGAACCACTGCTCCTGGAAAAGCTGAAAAAATAAGATCCAGGATACCGCCTAACTGATGGGTGGGTTCAACCATGTGTTGTTTAATCCCTAAATCTCAAAAACTGACCAGAAACTGCTCAAGAATAGGAGCTAAAGGTAAGTTGACTCTAACATTAAAATCGCCTAGGACAACTTGGTTAGAATATTTTAACTACCATGAAGCAACTAATTCCAGGAATGGGTGTAAAAGGAGAGAACATGACCCCGGAGGACAGTAAATAAGAAGGAAGTGGACCGACTGTGAAGCAGATAATGTCACGTTTACCAGTAGTGACTCCATAGCCAAACCATGAACAAAAGGTACCAGGCTAACTTTTAGCATGGATTTAAAAATTATAGCCACCCCACCACCAGGGTGAGCCACAGCTCTATCCATATGCAGGATGTTGAAGCAATCAGGTAGAAACAGTGGAAACAGGGGAGCCGAAGAATCGGTCAACCATGTTTCAGCTATCCAAAGTAAATCAAGCCCAACAGTGGAGAGTAAATCATAGATATAATTTGAATGCACTACCAACAACCGAGAGTTAAGTAGCTTAACCATTAAGACTGGTCTAAAATCGACTGGAGCCACCCTGGTAATAGGGGGGGGCCAGGACCAGACCGGCTGGAAATACCATATTCACAGGTGCCAGTTCTAATAGAACACGGCGCATGCAGTGTCCCACATGGGATGCTGTGACCGTTCCATCGAGCCCGTACGGAAACCCGACGGGCCCAGACGGGCTTAACTTTGGTGCAACTTCGGCACAAAGTAGGTTCCCCCTCTGCGCTAGACCGCTGTGCTGGCTACAAATTGGTTTAGTGGAGAAGAAGGTTGGGTTCTAGGTAATGAACACACCTGTGCTGAACTCAGTGAGTAGTTTGCTTGGATTCTATCAGGTTCTGCAAGATGACAGGTTGGAAGAGGTAAACCCAATACCTCTTGAGAAAGGAGATTATCGAGACGTCCTGGTTACCTTGCAAGAAGAGTATTAGGACCCTTTGAGGTCTTTATCAAGGCAGATTGGTAAGGTGAAAGGGATCAATTCCGTGAATTTCTCAGGCCTATGGCAGAAGTCATCCAATATGCTACCGGGCATATTGTTTGACTTCTGTCATTGGCCTGCGAAATTCACGGAATTGATCCCTTTCACCTTACCAATCTGCCTTGATAAAGACCCTCTGGGGTTTAAACACGTGTCGGCTGACCTTCTCTTTGCAGGCAATGTGTCTAGACTATGTATCAATGTAAATAAAAACACACTTGTAAAAACCACAGCTTAAAACGCGTAAAGATCCTTTTATCTCAAAGGGTCCTAATACTCTTCTTGCAAGGTAACCAGGACGTCTCGATAAATTGGTTTAGTAGTTGCCATTGATATTACCGGAGTCAGTCCACTCCTCCCCCTGAGAGGCAGTGAGAAAAGACTGCCCAGGTCTTCATACAAGTTTAAAAAGCCACAAATGTTTCCCCACGCCTATTTGTAGCCACATAAAAAACAAATAAACACAAATAGTACACATTCCCTCTGTTTATATTTTTGGGTACTGCTTTGTTTATTGCATTTCAATAGTAGTATACTGTTAGCATTGAGTATTTCTTTAATAGGTAGATGTAGCTTGCTCCTTAGTCAATAGTTCAACGTACTTCTCATCATAACTTGTGGTCTGGTCTGCTGCCATGTTTATACACTTACTTTATCCCAAGCTAGTCATGTATAATAAAGTAGATCTGACAAAATCTTTATGAAAAAACGTTCTAAAAGACTTCCAGAAAAACCTCCCTGAAAAAAAACATCTGGTCCAACACTTGTAACCCATGGAAGAACGATCAATGATTTAGTCCCATGATCGACAGCCGTGCTGAACAGGGACTGCAGGGATTTCTGTTTTGGTCAATCCTGTTTATACCATCAAGAAAATACAAAATACAGACGGGGTGCTATAGTTCACTACTACAGGAGACCACATGAGAAGCAGTGACAAGGGAAAATGAATTCAATTTGCCCTTGTTTGTCAATTTATACAAATCTTTTGTTTTGAATGCAGTCCTTATGCTGCTGTCAATTAAAACAACAGGTGAAAAAAACTAATGAATAAATAATAAAACATGTTGATATTTCACATATAAATAACATAATATTCACAAACTGTAAAGACAATCGGACAAACAGAACAAACACAATCAATAATTATTAATACATATACGAGAGCTTAATTGATAACAGCTTTAAAAAAGATTTCTAGTTTAAAACTACTATAAATCTTCAAGCCTTCAAAATAAGGCTACTAAAAACCCTACATGTTTCATTCCTCTCAAAGGTTTTGTGCCAATGAAGGAAATTCATCAGGGGTTTCTGATTCTGATTCAATTCTGCATTGTCAACACACAACAAAACTTCCAAAATAGATGTACCTTGCGCCTTACTCATTCATGGTATCCTGTACCATGAAACAAATCGGAGCAACTCTTTAATCGTTGTTCACAATCATTTACTTAATACTTAGTAGTGTGAGCCGCTCTTGGCCTTAAATTAATATAGTGCCATTAATAGCCAACTAACTTACCCATTGTATTTACTTGCAATAGGACTTTTTTGAGGATGTAAATCTACATTGTGGCTTCCTTCCTA